>NW_020954576.1:33598462-33641131 GCF_900497805.2 Vombatus ursinus
CTTTCTTTCTTTCTTTCTTTCTTTCTTTCTTTCTTTCTTTCTTTCTTCCTGTATACTAAAATGCATAATTATTTTTTCATAGAGTGGAAAGCATTTTATCCCATGGGAAACCTTTAAGGAAAATTCAAATGTTCAGTCTCCTATACAAATCAAGTTAGCCATGTTTGATCTGGATGTTGGGCCCAAAGCTGCAACTAAGCTTTGTGCTCATAGTAATGTGTCTATAACTTAAGAATTCATTCCTATTAAAGACAATATGGACATCATGTTTTAAAGCTTCATTTAGATCCAAATGAACAGTGAACTCGGGCTCCTTGAGTCACCTAGTCCTTCTCTGTGGAATCACTTCTAATTGAATGTTAAGATCAAAGTTTAAGTTTATAAGAAAGGAAAACAAGTGCAGATAAATAGCTATTATCTGACACCCTTATGAAAATTCATGACCTGCAGCTTTCTCTGAGACCTTATAAGAATTCTAATTGTGAAGTATGCAAAACTATTAAATGGTGAGCTCGCTTCAGTCTCTTGATAAGAAGTGAGTTAAATAATTGTCCTGTTTAACTTGTGCTTGTTAACCTTTAAGGTCAACTAGTTTGAACATACGTTTAATGAAATCTTGGAGCCAGAATTTATGAGACTGCTGCTGAATGTTAAATTGGACAATTTACATAAGCAGGACATTAACCTTCTGAGCACTAAATAGCATTTTAGCACTTAGCCGCTGGGGACAATAAGGGACATGTTCTATATATTTGTGATTAGCTTGCCTGGAAACTCTCATGATGACCAATTGGCCTACCAAGTTTAGCAGCATAATTAAATGAATGGACTCAGCCTAAGTAAATTATCAGTGCTGTGTACAGTATATCATTATAGTCCTAAGGAAAAAAAAAGATATGAATAATTTAATATTCCATTACTAATTTATCAATGCTAAGTGACTGAGAGGAGGCTCTTTGTAGTTCGTTGTTTTAAATTTGATATTTGATTTACTGCTCATATGATTAAACTTGAACCTATTTCATTTCTTTATCAGGAATTTATAGTAGCAGTATTTTTCTCCTCTTCTTGGGGAGATAAGGACATTTTTTTGTTTTGTTCTGGTGATATTAGAAAACACTAATTACTGGGCCTGACTGAACAGATACATTAGCCATTTGTCACATCTGGGTGTATGTGGTCCCTTTTGCTTAACAGACCTAATGTGAGGGGAAGCCTCCAATCTTTGGATCTTTCACACTGCAATGTAAAGCAGCAAGTTAGACTGTTCTTCAGCTTGGAGTGCTTCTGCTGCTGCTTTCTCAATCAACCCACTGGGCAGCTTGCCTACCTAGCAACTGCCTTTTATGGATTCAATTTAAAAATTAGGCTTTTTAAGGACCAAATGTTGATTTAGGAATGGTGATGATACACAATGAAGGATGTAGTCTAGTGTGAGATGACGGCTTTGGTGGCCTGTGAAATGGAAATTTGGCTTATTAAACATGTAGGTAGTAGGGAGGTGGGAGAAATGCTGGCCTTCTAGAACCTGAAATCAACTTGCCCTCTTATAATGTGCCTTTTAAAAGATGTCATGGAAGACATAAAGTAAACAGAAAAAAAGGCTTTGGTTTAAGTCTAAACCACAGGTCATGGTTTAAGAAGATGTAATAAATAAAATAAAACCTTGCAGTATAAAGCCATTTAAAACTTCACAAATATAAAGTTGTCCAGTGTAATAGACCCAAGTTTATCTTTTTGTTCTTCCTCCCTTCTTCTCTTTCTCTTTCTTCCTCCCTCCCTTCCTTCTTTCCCTTCCTTTCTTTCTTCTCTCTTTTCCTTTCTTCCTTCTTTCTCTCTCTCTTTATCTCTTCTTTCCTTCCTTTCTCTCTTTCTTTTCTTCTTGAATTTGATTAACTGGGAGGAAAATAGGTGAAAAAAATCCAAGTTACAAGTAAATTTCCATTGTTTGTTACATCAGAGTTTATTGATTAGATCATGAAGAGTCCATTTCACCTGGGTTTGGTCATTTTGAGCTCTAAAAATGAACTGATTAGATCCACCATTGGTTGATTCACCAGTCTTCTATTCATTACTTCATTAGCATATTTCAAATAATTAATCTGACCTAAGACTGTTTGAATCAATGGTGTATAGAAATATGATCTAAATGTTTACAACTACCACTTGGGGATTACTGGGAAAAATAGTAGTCTGAAACTTTTCAAATGAAGTAGCACCTTTTCAAGTGAGTCCTTATATTGTACTGTGGTAAAGCTATGAATTACTACTTGCCTCCTTGCTATGTATTGCCAGTGTATCTTCACAATTGATTTTATACAGTTGCAGAGAGCCGTGAAATAAACATTCCAATAGAATAAATAGGATGATTTCTCTGCCTTCCTTGCAGGGGTGGATTACTCTGGGTGTGGAATATTGCATACACTGTCATGCTTGGTTGATGGATTGACTGATTGTGACAAACAGTTTTTTCCTCTTTTTTTTTTAATTCTTTGTTATGGGATTGCTGGATAAGTATGGTCAAAGAAGGAAATATTCATAAATGATATTTATGTAATAATAATAGTAATAGTAATAATCACAAGAGCACTTTAAACTTTATAAAGCACTTCATATAAGTTATCTTATTTGATCCAACAACCTTGTAAGATAGGTGCTATTATTATCCCACATGTTGTTGTTGTTGTTGTGGTTGTTCAGTTATTTCAGTCATGTCCAACTGTCTGACTCTTCATGACTCCATTTGAGATTTTCTTGGCAAAGATACTGGAGTGGTTTGCCATTTCCTTCTCCATCTCATTTTATAGATGAGGAACTGGAGCAAACAGGATTAAGTGACTTACCCAGGGTCACACAGCTAGTGAGTAGTGTCTGAGGCTTGATTTGAACTCAGGTCTTCCTGATTCCAGGCTCAACATTCTATCCACTGTGTCACCTAGATGCCCTATTATCCCATACACATATGAGGAAACTGAGACTGAGAGGTTTGAGAAGTTGTAAGAATTGCCCAGAGTCACATAGAAAATATATGAAGCAGGATTCAAACTCAGAACTTCCTGACTTTAAGTCTAGTATTCTATCCACTATAACATTCAGTTCTCTCTCTCTCTCTCTCACTCACTCACTCTCTCTCTCTCTCTCTTTCTCACTCTCTCTCTCTCCCTCTCTCTCTCTCTCCCTCTCTTTATCTCACTCTCTCTGTATGTATGTATATATATATATATCAATAACCTTAAAAAACTAATAAATAGCATGACTGTAAGTTTCTTTCAATTAAATGAAAAATAACTAATGTTTTCCCCTCATTTCATAGTTTAGAGAAGGAATGTGGTAGAATAAAATTAGATTCATTGTCAATATAACACCTATAATGTCTTTCAGTATATCATGGCTCTATCTCATAATTCTGGTTCCATACCACTCTAGAACACTTAATCCCAGTATTGAATGTTTCTTGAAAAGTCCAGTACATCTATGCCAGACTTGAATGTCTTTGAGAACTGTCTGGTCTGATGTGTCCTATACCACAGGGCATCTACCTTTGTGACTAGATCAATCCAATACAGTCTAATCCAATAAACATTTATTAATTGTCTATGACATGCTGTGCTATGACAGTATGCTATATCCTGAAGATAGATTTTTTTATGATTTAACATTTTATTTTTTCCCCAATTACATGTAAGAACAATTTTTAATATTCTTTTTTTTTAAATTTGAGTCCCCAATTCTCTCCCTCTCTCCCTCCTTCCTTCTCCTTCCTCCCCTCATTGAGAAGATAAACAATTTGATATAGGTTATACATGTGCAGTCATGAAAATATATTTCCATATTAGTCATGTTGTGAAAGAACACACAGACCAAAAAAACAAAACCCAAGAAAAATAAAGAAAAAAGTATGCTTCAATCTGCATTCAAACTCCACCAGGTCTTTCTCTGAAGATGGATAGCATTTTTTCAACATGAGTCCTTCTGAATTGTCTTGAATCATTGTATTGCTTAGAGTAGCTAAGTCACTGAACAGTTGATCACTGTTCAATATTACTGTTACTGTATACGTTATCCTGGTTCTGTTCATTTCACTTTGCATTGGTTCATGTAAGCCTTTCCTGGAGATATAATTAATAAAAACAAAGAGCCCCTACCCTCAACAAACTTAAATCTAAAGGGGAATATAACACCCAAAAGGACGCAGGGAAGGGAGGCAGAGTTAGCAGCATAGTGGTGAGTTTAGAAGTGATGAGGTTGTCTTGGGAGGGGCATCTTGTTCTGTGGAGTTGAAACAAGGCAGAGCAGCAGATGTAAAGTGGAGTACATCTCCCAGGAAACTTTAGAGTGAAGCAGATTGCTTGGGACTTAGATATAGTCAGGAAGCCTGAGTGAGCTTGTAGTGATGGAGCCAGAGGCAGCAATGTTCTATGGGCACAAAAAGTATGCTCTTACACCCTAGTGATTTTTTTTTTTTGGTGAGGTGATCCAGGTTAAGTGACTTGCCCAAGGTCACACAGCTAGTAAGTGTTAAGTGTCTGAGGCTGAATTTGAACTCAGGTCTTCCTGACTCCAAGGCCAGAGCTCTATTCGCTGTGCCACCTAGCTGTTCTTAGTGATTTACACCACTTACTTACCTTGTTGGGACTTGTGGGGTGTTCAAGGAAGCTCTGGTGTGTGGGTTTGCTGAGCACTTTTCAGGGCTGCTCATCCACCTTTGGTGTCCACCTGGCACTCAGCTATTACCTGTGGTTCCAAGAAGCTATAGCATATGCAGAGGCCAGGTAAACTGTTTTGGCAGACAGGCTAAACCAAATTGAGAGTAACCAACTGGCCTTCAACCTGTTGGTGATTTAGCTAGTTGCCTAATCCAAGCATATGTATATTTCCCCTGGAGGAATGGCCTGATGAGAAGAATTTGTTTCAACAGCCATGAAAGCATCTGAAGCAGGCACTGCTGAGCACTTAGAGCTTGGTAAAACATAGAATATGCCAGTCATGCACTGCTTTCTGGCCCAGTGCCAGAAAGAGTGAGACTGAAGACTTTTTGCAACTCTGCCTCACTTAAATCCATTTTACATATGAGTCAAGTCATCCCGTGATGTCATTGGTCCTCTTTGAAAATGAAGGACAAACTCTTGGTCAGTGCTTCCCTCACCCCTTTCTGCCATAGACACCTGCTCGGTAAAACAAAATTTAGATCCAACTTCAGACTTCCTTAACTATAATTAGAGATATGTTCCATTGGAAGAACTCTGCCTCACACTAAGCTCTAGCTCTGAAATAATAAAAAAAATTTCTTGTCAATACGACAAAATGATTTCAACTTTGCTCCTTTAAACTAGCCATGCTGATACTATGAAGTAATACTCCATTTTGTTTAATGTTTTATTGATACCTGTTTGCTTTTCTTGTGTCACAGTCGTTTTCTAATGACATTCTCCATCTCACCATGGGACTCTCCCTTGTAATAAATTGGTTCAGTGAAGAAAAACAAATCAACACATTGGCCTTGTCTAAAAATCTGTGCCTCATTCTATAACCATAGTCTACTGGTTCTCTGCCAAGAGACCTATGGGAGGCACATTTTTCATCAGCCCTCTGAAAGTCATGATTGGACACTTCATCAATCAGAATTCTTAAATCTTTCAGTGTTGTTTTCCTTTACATTGTTATGGTGATCATGTGAGTAATTGTCCTTCTTTTGCTTACTTCATTCTGAATCAGTTCATATGAGTCTTTCCAAGTTTCTCTGAATTGTTTCTATTCATCATTTCATAAGGAATTAATGACCCATTATATTCTTAAGAAATCATATTCCATTGTATTTTCATTCTACATTTTTTTACTGGTTCATTTACCAGTTAATAGAAACCCACTTTTCTTCCAGAGAAACTTTCTTCTCATCAAGTCAGTCTTCACTTGACATACTATACCTCCACATTTTTTCCTTTCTCCATCCCCCACTCCCCTTTTGCTTTTGGACAGCACATACATCATGTATCATGTTTTACAAGTTTCCATATTTTGGACTTGTCAAGGAGAAGAAACCTTGTGATGTATATTGAGGTTTGGTAGACACCATGACACTTGATCTTCAAACCTCATCTTTGCCACTAACTACCTATATAACCTTACAAAAGTTAATTAACTTCTCTGGGCTTCAGTTTCCTCATGTGTAAAATGAGGAAGTTGAACTAGATGACCTTTTTGATCTGTTCTATCACAAAAAATATGATCTTATGGTCCTAAAGTATGCAACATTTGTCGATCTAGAGTAGGAGAAATATAACTGTAGGATATAATAGGCTTTTTCTCTGCTTGACCTTAGGCAGCTCTTTTAGGGCTCGGAGAAAAAAACATTTTGCTTTTGGAAGCTCCAAATTCCTATGAGTGCCTTCTTGACCTCATGGACTTGAAGCTTTTCTTTGGACCTGCTGCCCATGTGCTAGCATTTGGAAAAAGGTCCAATCCAATTCCATCTTGTTTGATGAGTGATTGACGTAGCAGGAACTGGCCTACAAAAGTAAGTACTATCCTGTGGAAAGAGAGATTATGGATGAAGAGCTGAACTTGAAGACAGTGACCCATGGACAATTGAGAGTTAGGGAGCCCAGGGCAGCAGTTTGTAAGGTTTTTGTTTTGTTTTGTTCATGCTTTTGATAAATCTATCCAATTGTATCAATAAACCTTACTGATTATAGGAGGAACATGGAGCAGTACCCTTAGAAATACTTAGCCAAAATTCAGATTTCTCTGAAACTAGAACCCCAGGTGGGAGCTCAGCCATAAGGAGAACTATTATTAAGAGACACAAAAACTGAACCCAATCCCTGTGAGCTCAGAACTAATGTTCTGAGACATGGATTATACACTGAAGCCTTTCTCTAGGTGTTTCTATACAGCCAGAAAAGGAAGGCAGTCCTTTTCTAATGTTTACTTCTTAATAACAAAGATTTGATGATTGCAGATAAAGAATGAGACTTTTTTGCATGGGGCCCCAGAGTTTAAACATATTATGGACAAAAACATAAATAGTTAT
The DNA here is from genome assembly GCF_900497805.2 of Vombatus ursinus. Classification (NCBI taxonomy): domain Eukaryota; kingdom Metazoa; phylum Chordata; class Mammalia; order Diprotodontia; family Vombatidae; genus Vombatus; species Vombatus ursinus. The sequence continues at coordinate 33,605,493 of NW_020954576.1, forward strand.
GGTAGTTATCGACTACAAGTTGTTCTGGTAGCAGTTTTAGTATCTATGGTGAGGATGATATGTGTTAGAATAAATTGCTACTCCTATATTCTCCTCTTCCCCAAGCAGGTTGGCCACTCCCAGTAAGCACTCATTTTTAGTTCAAGGAAAGCAAACTAATTTTAATATTAGCAATTTCAAATGATTATAAGGAAGGTAAAGCCACTGCAAAAAAAAAGTCCCACACAAATGCCATAAGTTGCATTGTGAGTTGCAGACACAGAAATAGTTTTTGAATTAATTTCTGTTTTGTATTTTCTAGGCCACTAGTCTCCTCTATTAGGGTCTGCAATCAAGACTTAACTGTATCATGAATGGCCTGACTCCTTTCCATACTACATGCTTTGAAAATTCCCACAGTATTAGGGTAATTCATATTCCTCCAGACACAGTGTTTTCCACTTCCATATTTTCTTCCTTGCTTCATCCTTCCCTTTCTGTCATCTCTACCCTCACCTCTTTTGCCTTTCACTCTCTTGTGAATGGAGTTATTGACTTGAAAGGTAATTTTGTAGCAATTTGGCTGGGAGAATAACTATCTAAATAGGCAGAGGCTGGTACCAAAATACCAATTTTACCAACCTTGAGCTCCCTCTAAAGCTTGCTGTATCCACCCACTTAGATTCTGCTTATCCCTTCACCTTAGTCCACTAGCTCTATTGCTTTCCTGACCCTAGGGGGATATTAGTCTCAGAACACCTTATAAATGGACCTAACGGCTTCATGGCCCTCTTATCCTCTTATTGGTCAGGACACTCAGAGCTACGTGCTTTTTATAAAAGAATTGAGGTCTTAATGCTTTATTGGAGAAGTTTCCTTGCCCCCTATTCACTACCTTCCAACTTTCCTGTTCTCATTCTTTCCCTAGCTTGGAATGATTTATTTGGTTCAATGAGGGTTAGGTTATATTATTCCCAATCAACATCTGAGTGGAAATATATATGTATATTTTATCCATCAGGACAATCTCAAAGAACCTGAGAAATGAATGCACCAGTGTAGTCATATGAAGTGATTTGAAACACACTTTCAACTTTATTATAGTCATCACAGGCCTTTTCAAGGAACAAGTTTCCTGTTAAGTGGGAAGAAAAAAGAAATTTCTTTGACGTGTTTTCCACCCAGCCCTCTTCAACATAATCTCTTTCGTTGCTTTGGTAAGTCAATCACACGAACAGGTACCAGTTATTTTGTGCCTGCCTTGGGCTAAATAGAGCAAGTGACAGAAACACTTTCAGGTTGTCATGTATTAATGTAAAATACCCTCAGACCTCGCTGCTTATTCATCTTCATCTAGTTGACTAATGCTTTTCCCATGTTGTTACATGTTGGTAAATTAAAGAAGCCTTCCAGACAGTTCTGTCAACAGTTTACTGAAACGTACCTCATTAGTGAGGTTCAGCTGTCACATGATTGTAACTTAATCCTATTGAATTATCACTCAAAAATGCCTAAGTGCCAGGTTTTCGTACACCGTCTAGAAGGTTTGCTATGAACATTGTCACATTCCCTGTTGATGAGGGAGGAAACAAGCAAAAAATATGTGTTGTTTTTTCCCCCTCCATAGTTGACTTGTGTCAACTCCTGAATAGAATATTATACTGCAGTATAGGTCAAAAACATCCCCATGGAAATTTGCTTTTCAAATCTAAACTGTAAAGAGGGGACACTGCTTAGCATTGGCTTCCTCCCTCCTCCCCCACCCCATCATCAGCAAACAAAATCAATGCAAGAATCAAGATGAAGACCAGGAGGACATTAATTCCTAGAATTCATGCATGGAATTTCTATACTTTTAACAGAAATCTTTATTATCATGCATTATTTATGAACTATTGCAACTGATACAGTGCTTCAAAAAAGGCAAGATATGATGTTACTTTTTTTTAAGAAGCATCCATGTTTTGTTCTTGTAATATTTTGGTTCTAATATGAGTTGTGTCAATTCCCTTTTTTAGGGAATAAATTTGTGCAGTAAGAGGACCCAATTAAGCCCCTCACATTTTATTTCTCTCAATGAGCCAGATAATTTTTGCCATGAAAATGTTTGGTATTACTGTGACCCACTATTTCTAGATGGGAGCGGTATAGGAAGCTGAAAATCAAAGTTTGATCACATAGTCCTTTCAAAATGGCACAAAAACAAGAAGAAAGGACAAATCCATGTGAGAAGTACCAAGTGAATACGATTCTTCTCTAGGAGTCATTTCATACAGTGCAAGATGAAAGAACATGGGTGTAAAGTATCAAAAAGGATTGGAAAAATATGCCAAACAACAAGTTCCAAGAATTAGGGGAAATTCAAACGAACCAGGATCAATTTTTATCATGTATGCAAATGACAGAGTTGTTTGCTCAAAGAATGGTGGGAACCATGTGTTTTTTTTAATCCTTTTTGTCCACACAAGTCTGATGAATCTTAACTGGAACTGACAGGTCTGACTCCCATATTAAATGATCCAGCCTGTTAGAAGTCAGAAATGTTGTTTTAACTACTAAAATGGAGGAAAGAAAATTTATAGGCATATCTAGATAAATGAAAAACAAAACTAAATACCTTGACCTCTCACATATTTGGGGCTATATCTGTTTTGTGATATAATTAAATCTGTCCAACTGTCTATTGCTAATCTCCACAAGTCTCGTTCAACTAGATAACCAGCATTTATTATGTGTTTGGTATGTGCCAGGCACTGTGTGTGATAAGCTAGTTTGGTGACATGGAAATATCAGGATTGCTGCTTACTGGAATTTATAAACTTTTAGCTCTGGAAATTCGAAATTATGGAAAATTTCAGTTTCTTTCTTGTTCTTTCATAGGTGTTTATACCTGGCTCCAAAATGTGTAGTTTGTCCAGTGTGGCATGGTTTAAGGGATGATGAAATAGGGCCCTGTAGCTTTTGGAGGTCTAGCTCATGCCCCTGTGATAGCATTCTTGACCTTACCTGCTCTATATGCTTTTATGGGTTTTAGGTCTGTAAATTATATGGCTGCTTTCTTAGACCTCTTACCTTCTTCCAGACTCCCTCTGCCTACCCTCCATGTTCCTGTCAAGCTTCACAAGAGATGCACTAAATTCTAAGAGGTAGAAAACTAACTTTGCATAACGGGTGGGTGAAAAGGGCCATGGAGCATTACATTTTCATTCAAATGGCAGCCAGCCATACTTGAGAAAAGGAAGAGGAAGGATTGAGAGAAAAATTCCAGAAAGAATATACATTTTGCATAATTCCCTCCTTGAAAAAACAGCAAAGGGATAAATAATAGGCTAACACCAATGACTCTCTCTCTCTCTCTCTTTCTTTCTCTCTTTCTCTTTCTCCCCCTCCTTCCTTTGGTCCTTCCTTTTATATCTTCATTTACCTGATACTGCATTTTATATTACTCATTAACATATATATATATATAATCCTAAAAATGTATTCTGTGTATGACCAGAACTCTGCCATGGCTTCTAAGGCAGAGCTCTGGGTGTGTTCTACAGGTATTCTGAATGAGACAGAATGATACCCCTTGTGTTTTTATTACTATCAAAAGTCATCATTAATAAGGTAGTATGGCATAGTGTTTTGGAAAGAACTGAGAGCCAAGAGATCTAATCTCAGTTGTAGGTTGTTGCACTAACTGTGTGAGCTTGGTAAACTTGCTTAATCTCTCTGTTTTTGTTTTTGTTTTTAATCGATAAAGTGAATGAATCTGACCAGATGATTCTGAAGATCCCCTCTAGTGTACAAAATGATTTTAACAGCACTTCCTAAGGTGGCTAGATAATTAAACCTCTCCAAGGGCAGTGGTTTATTGTTGTTGTTGTTTTTTAAATCTGTCCCTGTTATGATTTATGGATACTTTATTGGCAAAGGTTTAGTAACAAATAAACCAAGTTTAACTAAGATTGTTTCTGAATAACATCTAAATGACCGGAAAATAGATTCATTTAATCAGATAGTAATTTTGTCCACAGGATGGCAACAGATTTTTGTTGACCACAATAAAGTGCCAAAATAAATCATCAATATAATCAATTCAATTGGGGAGGGGATGAAGTCAAATAGATCAAATCAGTGTATCAGTTAATTCAGTCAAAGTGAGCAGAGTGACTATTCATATTGACACCAAATTTGTATTTTGATCCCGGGGGGATGCAGCACCCTTGGAGTCAAATAGCATAAAATAGGCCTTGAAATCAAATTTGTAATCTTCAATGAAAAAATAACGTATGAAGTAGTTGGTAGGAGGGAGAATCTGTTAGAATCATGCCTTAGTGTTGGGAGAAAACTCAGGGGTCATCTGGGTCAACCCACAGGATCTGGGTTTTCCTGCTCTAGAAAGAGCTCTATCAGAGAGACCTCAGTAAGGCCTTGGCATGAAGGAGGGAAAGTAGCACTGAGATTACTCACCCTTATTGGGGGAATTGTCACTGCTTATAGAGGTGGGGTAGGAGAGAAGCTAATCTACTTCAAAATGATAGAAAGAAGGAGAAGGGGATAGTAAAGGAAGGGTTGGGGATTTTTTTATGGGATGGCAGGAGGGAATGAAATTGCTGAAATACGTTGTTTCCCACAGCTGCCCCAAAACAGAATCTCCTCTTTTCTGCTCTTTGGCCAATACTGAAATAATATATGTTTGTGCCTTCTAAATTCCCCTTGCTAGGACAAAGCCCTTATTACTCTAGCCTAGGTTTGCTTTGGCTGACACAGCCCGACTGAAAACATAGACTGATTCTTTGGGCTCCAAATATTTGTTTCCCAAAACCAATGAGACTGAATGACTGTATGGACAATTTGATCCTTCTGAGTAGGCGAAGTGCCCACCTCAATCACTTGCATAGTTATTCTATGTAGAGTCCAATGCAAGCTTTTATGACTATGCTAGAGGTAGAGACACTGGCTAACGCTTCCAGGAGCAGCTCTAAATGAAGACGACAGGGAGACCAGGAGACAATGGGATAACTTTGCTTCTCAGTAATCACGTGGATGCATCTCCATCATATCAATGCACATTTTATTGAACACTCAGTTGTGGCACTGTAGATAATAAGAGGCAAATACACAATGAAGACCTCTTTTATCACCATGGAAAATGTTCATAAAAAGATAAATAATAACATAGGATAATGTATGCTCAGTGGCAAATTAGTGGTAGAGATGATATGTGCTCAAGTTTGGAGGAGGAATTGATTGCTGGGGCTCCATCCATTTGGGGAAGGTCTCACACAGGAGCAAGACCTGGAAGAAAGAACAGATCAGGGGAGAGGGCATAGGCTATATCAGAAGCCTAATGTAGGGCATTGAAAGATGACGAGTTAACTTGGCCTATGACCTTTACAGAAAGAAGAGGGCAGCTGCATGTGAGTTGATAAAATTCCACTTGTAAGCAATTAGCCCAGGTAGCTAGGGAAGGAAAAAAAAAAAACCTCGAGGGGGAAACCAAATTTAAATTTTCTAGACTGTATTGCTGAGAAGTCTGGCTGGATTAATGGAACACTGAAGGAAAGATAAGTATAAGATACAAGAGGGTAGAAAATATGCATAACTTAGTGCCCATGTCTGAGCTGATGCTATGAGAACCATGGTACCAAGAAGAGATGACTAAGCTAAGCCAGGCAAATGAAAAGGTAAACTAGTTAAACTGTTGTTGTCCCCATAAGTTTTCCAGGGTAAGAGCTTAGGATTTGTAGGGTTCTTTTGACTATGGCAGTCCTTCCCACTTAAATGTGCCCATTAGTACATTTAAGGCTAGGTTAGCTTGAATCTTGACATGCAGAGGGTCAGAAAAGATGCAGTTCAGAATACATATCAGGAAACAATGAATAGACCATTTTGAGTGAAACAAAAGAGAGTGGTGGGAGTTACGATGGAGATTTAGATAAAGGTCACATCATGGAGGCTTTTAAGGGTAGACTAAGGAGTTTGGACCTTATGTTGTAGGTAATTAGGAAACACTGGAAGGTTTTTTTTTTAAACAATAGCAAATATTTAATAAACAAATATTTCCTAATCTATTACATGCACAGAATTCTGTTAGGTGCTGAGAGAGTCCAGGGCCTGGAGTTAGGAACACCTGAGTTCAAATCTGGCCTCAGAGGCTTACTACCTGTGTGACCCTTGGCAAGTCACTTAACATCTGTTTGCCTCAGTTTCCTCAACTGTAAAATGGAGGTAATAATGGCACCTGCCTCAAAGGATTGTTGTAAGAATCAGAGGAGATAATAATAAACTCAAAGCACTTAGCACAGTGCCTGACACATAATAAGCACTATATAAATGCTAGTTATAATAATATATAATATAATAATATCATATGTCATATGACAGAATAATGATATATTATATGATATGATTACATTATGTTATATAATACATTATGATTATTATATATGATATATAATAATTATATTATTATTATTATTATAGAAAGAACAGCCTTTGCTTTTATGTAGTTTACAGTATAATAAGTAGACTATGTTTGAAAATCAATGCAAACCTGTCACTATGTATAGAATGTATTAGAATGAATGAATGAACATTTACTGAGTGCTTATTATATGCAAAACACTATGCTAAGTACTAGGGATATGAATGGGCAGCTAGGTGGCACAGCAGATAGAGCACCGGGCCTGGGGTCAGGAACACCTGCATTTAAATCCAGCCTCAGACACTTACTAGCTATGCAAATAATTTAACCTTGTTTGCCTCAGTTTCCTCATCTATAAATTGAGCTGGAGAAGGAAATGGCAAACCCCTCCAGTATCTTTGCAAAGAAAACCACCCAAGGAGTCATGAAGAGTCCAACAACTGAAAAGCAACTAAACAACAATAACAACAAAGGGATAGAAATAGAAAAGTAAGAAGACTTTGTTCTCAAGGAGCTCAGATTCTAGTGGAGGAGAGACTCTCTAGCAGGAAGAATGTGCACCATGCATGTGTTTAATCACTAAATGATGCTGGAAGTGACTAGCATCAGGCTAGTCACCATAAGAACAGGGTACTAGGAAGTTCACACTCTGATAGTAAGTCCTGGGGTGATACGGCTCTTCCTTGAGGGATAAGGATGTGGACTGTAAACCACCAGCACAGAAAGAATCCCCTCCAATTACTCTTTCCTGGCAGCTGTTCTACTTGCTCTCTGCCTGTATCTCCTCCTATTTTGCTGATTGACTCATGAAATGATAATCGTACCAAAATCTCCTAATAATGAGGCAGCATCAGATCTAGAGCAGGCTCTTGCTGCCTTCTTTAACCTCTTTCTTGTGTTCCTGAAAAAAAGAAATACCCATGTTCCCTTTGCTGCCCAAGTTGCGTCTTTTTCTTCAAGATGCTCTTTGGTTATTTCTTAAGATGATGGCTTCATGAGCATGGTTACTCTCAGAGGTTTACTGATTGATGGGTCAGAGATTGTGTATGTGTGTGTGTGTGTGTGTGTGAGAGAGAGAGAGAGAGAGAGAGAGAGAGAGAGAGAGAGAGAGAGAGCGATTTTGGCCATTCTCTTCTCCCTTACCCCCTACAGCAAGACAAAGAGGTCTAGAAAGGGCTTCTACACAAAGGGCTGTCTAGAGAGGGCTTCCATGTATAAATGAGACTGCAGAGCCCATTCTCTGTCAAGCTCCCTGAATATTGCAAAGATCGGAATGAGGCAACATGACTTTGAAGTTCTTGCCTATGTGTAATCCATGACTGACAACAGAGACACAAATTAACTTTTCATTTTCGCTCGACATGCTGTATTACATCTTTGTAATCTAAGAGGCAAAGCTGATGGGTCTTGATAAATGAGTAGACTTAGAAGTTTGTCTAGGCTATTTTAAATTCACATCTGCCAGTCAACTTAGATCAAAAAATAGATTAGATATTTTTTTTAGCAACATGATAGAGTTGTTTTTGGTCATGTTACTACATGTTAAGTCAGGCTCAGAAAACAAAGAGCTGAATGACATTTTGTTAGATTAATAATCAAGTTATTATAGGCATGATTGTGAAGTGAAAAATAACAATAAGTTTCAAAAGTTTTCTAAGATATGACAGAGTAATTTTGTGCCTGGCAGTAAATAAAAGGCTCACATGATTGAAAGAATGGTTGTTTTACTGCCTCTATCTTTATGGTGAGGAGAGTCAACAAAGACTGTTGTAGATTGAAAACGGCCTGAATACTATTTTCAGAGTTTTCATTGTCCCCTATATTTAATGCAAGACAACTTTTTTCTATGAACATGGTAGAAATCAGTCAACAAGCATTGATCAAGTGCCTACTATGTGTCAAGCATTCTGCTAATTGAGGAGACAACATGCAAACAATTAAACAAGATAAACCAGACCAATTGGGGAATAGTGACAGCAAGAAGGCATTACCATTAAGTGGGAAGAGAGAAAGGTTTCTTGAAGAAGGTGGCTCTTTAGCTGAGATTTAAAGGAGACTAGAGAAGCCGGGAGACAAAGAAGAGGGAAAGAGTTCCCAGGTATGTGGGACAGCAAATAATGATTCCAACCAATAGTGATTCCTGCAAATAGTGATTCCAACCTATCCTAATTGAGTAATCCCAATGAGTTTCTAGTATGGGGAACACTAGGGAGGGCTGTGTCATTGGAACACAGAGTGTATGGGGTATGCAAAGAATAGGAAGACTGGCAAGGTAAGAAGGGGTCAGGTTATAGAGGGTTTTAAAAGCTAAATAGAGGACCGAAATTTATGCACCAAGATATGAAACCAGCATGGGAGGAACTTGCTAAATGGTTCTGCCCCGTATGAGGTGCAGTTTCTTCAGAAGCCTCCATGCATGAGGTAGATGCAGTGTGAGACTTGGAGAGAGGAAGACTTGAGTTCAAATTTTGTCTCAGACATTTAACTGGGTGTGTGACCACCAGCACATCATCTAGCTTCTGTCCCAGTGTTCCAGTTTCCATTCTGTAAAATGAGAATAATAATAGCACCTACTTTACAAGACTGTTGTGAGGATCAAATGAGATAATATGTGTTAAGAGTTCCGCAAAACTTAAAGTGTTATATAAATAGTAGCTGTTACTATTGTTAGAAGCAACCATCAAAAGTAAGAGATACGAGCCTTGATCATAAATGTGTTCCCTTATATGTACTCTTGTTCACTGAATTATTAAGACTTCTATTTCTACCCTATAGAGCTTTGAAGAAAAGACATGCAATACATATTCATTTATTATTATTATTATTTTTATTATAATTATTTTTGGACTGGATCTATGAGTTTATTGGTATAATTCTTCAAGATGAAATTCCCTCTATCTTTGCGGGTTGGTAACTGGTCTTCAATTTATGGTTTTAGAAAGTTGCCTGGGGCACTGAGTAGTAAAATGATTTGTTGTTCATATCAGCAAGAATGGCAAAATGCTTCCACACCTTGAACACCAATGAATTAAAAGCATATGAATACATTGAAATAAATGCAATTAATTATAAAATAGCAAAAACATGACAATTTATATTTTTAATTAAAACTTTTGTCATAAGCCATTATGGCTAAGAATAGTGTTTTTTTTCCTCTATTCACCAAAGTGTTTAAAATATGAATTACTCAACTCTCTTCTACAGCCCAGGGTGCTTAGGTGCAGAAAAAGTGTCCCAATACATGTGCTCATCTAATTTTTGTGTCATTGAATCTAATGATGCCCATGGACCTCTTCTAAGAATACTGTTTTTAAATGCATAAAATAAAATTGTTGTTCAGTCATGTCCAACTCTTTGTGACCCCATTTGGGGTTTTCTTGGCAAAGATATTTATGTGGCTTGCATTTCCTTCTCCAGTTCATTTTACAGACAAAGAAACTGAGGCAAACAAGGTTAAGTGACTTGCCCAGGGTCACACAGCTAGTAAATGTATGAGGACAGACTTGAACTAGGGAAGATGAGTCTTCCTGACTCCAGGCCCAGCACTCTACCCACGGTGCCACCTAGCTGTTCTTAACATACCTATGATTAAAAAGGAACCTAATTATATTTAAGTACAATCGGGGTGTGCAGGTCCAATTGTTAAAATTTCTTGTACATTTACACCTCATAAAGTGGCAAATGCTACCAAAAAAGGCTTGATTTACTGTTTTAATGACTGTCTAAACTTAAGAAAGTTATGGATAAAATATCAATAATGAAGAATATCAATTGTTAAAATTTCTTGTACATTTACACCTCATGAAGTGGCAAATGCTACCAAAAAAGGCTTGATTTACTGTTTTAATGACTGTCTAAAATTAAGAAAGTTATGGATAAAATATCAATAATGAAGAATAATGTGGGTACAATTATTTTTATATATTTTGGAGAGCCTGTTTTGAAACATTTATCAGAATGCCCCTGAATAGTTATCAAAATAGTTAAAAAAAAGTTAACACATCTCAGATTAAGAACTCTCTGTTTAGAGCTTAACTAGGGTAGGAAAATGATTAAAGAAAACAAGTTGCAGACCGTAATTTTAAAATAAGGATTAAGTAAGGAGCCACTTTAAGTTGTATTTATTGATTAAATATATTTATATGGTGCCTTTTCCTTCAAATTAATGGGTTACCCTGTGTAATAGTCATAATACTATTTTGTATTTCCATTATTTATCTTTATTTTAATAACATTTGTTTTAAGTATAATTTTCTAGTTTGCCTTATTTTTCTCACTTTTTTATGATATAGCTAATATGGAAATATGGTTGGTTTTTTTTTGGCTAGGCAATGGGGTTAAGTGACTGGCCCAGGGTCACACAGCTAATAAGTGTTATGTGTCTGAGGCCAGATTTGAACTCAGGTCCTTCTGACTCCAGGGCCAGTGCTCTATCCACTGTGCCACCTAGCTGCCCCATGGAAATGTTTTGCATTAGTTCACATGTATAACTGATATCGTTTTACTTGACTTCTCAATGGAAGAGGGAGGGGTGAGAGGAAGAGAGGGAGAGAAGTTAGAACTCAAAATTTAAAAAAAAAGAATAGAACATTAAAAAATAAATAGACAATAAAATTTTTTAAATTAGAAAAAAGTAAGTAGTATGAAGTAAGGAGGTTCATAATTGAATATACAGTATTTTTTTTGAGTTCTATATGTTGAAATACACATTTTAAATATTTTAAGTTCAGAATAAAAATAAAATAATACAAGAAAAGGCAAAAAAAAGTGCACAAAGTAGAGCTAAAATGTTAATAACATTTTCTCTTCAATCACTGGTAGCTACAATTGCTATAACCAACTTTCCAAAGAACAAGAGGGAAAGATTCATGGAAGAGATAACTATTACCACCCAGTCACCACCAATTGATTCATTTGTATATAGTTCTCTAGAGGCATGGTTGAAACTTGATCTGGGCCTTTTCTTTTGCTCCTACACTAATATCCTGGGCCATCTCCAGTCATTCTGATTAGTATCTGGCCACTGGACTCAGATGGCTCTGGGGGAGAAAGTGAGGCTGATGACTTTGCACAGCCCTCCCTCACTCAAACCAAAGTCAATTGCAAGTCATGTCATCATGTCCTTGATATTATGGTCCTCTTTGAGAATGAAGGACAAACCACACACACACACACACACATACACACCATTGTTTGTATTTTGAGCTGATGCCCAAGGCTAAGCAATTTTCCTTGACTTGAAGAGAGAGAAGGGAGGAGGGAAAAAGGGTAGGGACCAGGAGTTTTCCCAAAGCCAAGTCCCATGGCCTAGGAAAATCCATTCAAGTTGTTCTATTGGGAAGTGGAAAAGCCCTCCTCAGTCACACTCTTCTCTTCCCAGTGATACTTAGGGAACCCACATGACCAAGTCAACTCATGTTTCTGATGTTGTCCCGTCTTGAGGTCCTTTACCTTCTTGTGGTATCCTCATTCTGCTCTGGCCTGAGATGGGGACATGCATGATGTTCTGTGGAATCAAAACCAAGCAAAGCTGCTGATGGAAAGTGGAGATTTACCTCTTAATAATCTTTTGATTAGGCCGCACTTTAAACTCCTTTGGCCTTGTCATTCACCTTGATGTTGTCATTCTTAGGATTTCTGGAACTTTCCATCTATCCTGCAGTTGAACTCTCCAATGTATGTTGTCTCCCCTAATTAGAGTATGTTCCCCTTGAGAGTAGGGAGTGTTAAACTTCTTTATTTTTATCCTTAGAGTTTAATATATATTAAATGCTTAATAAATTATTTTTCACTCACTCGTTCGTTCCATAGCTACATTGGAGGCAGATCTAATTGCCCTCTTAACAGGTAGAAATATGAGACCCACAAAGGGAAAAATGATGCCATGAAGGGAATACGTCATGGATCCTAGTGGTCTTCCCTGACACTTGGATATGTGGACTGTGGTAAAATTTAATTGTAATTCAATTCCTTTATTCTATTAAAATATATCATTATTGGTTCTCCTCCACTCATGGAGAGTCCTTGCTACAGAATTCTTTTACTGGTTTATCTGTGAAGTAGATTGGCAGGGTTTCTTTGTGCAGGGTCCTCTACTACATGGGAACTGAATTCTCTTGTTCACCTAGTGGCTACCAACTCCCCCCACCTCTGCCCTCCCCAAGTGGGAGCCTTTTACTTTATTCAACCAAGGCACTTTCCTAGAAACTATCAATGTTACTAGAGTCAGGGGTGATATTCTCCCCTTTGCTTATTAGAATCCGGACAAAGAGATTATGGAAAAACTATTGTTAGAAGTCTTTTTTCTCCCCCCTCTCTCCCCAGAGAGGAAAAATAATCCCAGAGAAGATTTGATTCCATCTGGTTTGGGGCAGATTCCTTGGGACTTAATTCCAAAGGATAAAAGTATAAAAGGATATAAAAGATAAAAAAGTATTCTTTGTATCCTAGTTTCTTTCAAAAAAAATTGGTTGTGGTTTGTTTACACAGGGCTTTTCAGCAGCCTACTAAAGTGAAATGATCATCAGGACAATAGGAAATTGTTCCTAACAAAATGACTACTTGTGATTTCATAAACCTCAATGGAAAACCAGAGACAGGGGCCTATATATGTAAGCAATGCCATTAAATATACATTTGACTCCTAGCATTCCTGCACCCAAGTCTTTGCCTGAGAATAAGTGGGGGTGCTTAGAGGGGCCTATTAATATACTACTGCAGTGCATTAATGATACTCTAATTGCTCAGAAAAATGAACGTTCCTAATTTCCTCCCAAGGAGTGACTGTGGATAAATAAGGCCTTTTCTTTCCTTTCCAAGGACTTATGAAAAGATATGCTTTTTAAAAGCCCGTTAACAGCTTGTGGGCAAATAGAGTTCAATTGGAGGAGAATGTTTGTTAAATTGAATTTTCATTAAGGGTAACAAGAAATCCTCTCTGTTGGCAAGTTATACTGTAAGTATTAGTAATAATAATAATAATACTCAGCAAAAATAACAGTAATATATGATCTTTACGTAGTGCTTTCAGAAACCTGGCACGAATATAACTGTGGGATTTCCACCTCTGGAAGATACTTGTCTAGACTGAATTCTCTCGGAAACAAAGTATAGCTGGCTCAATGCCACTTGGCTGTTTGGGTCTACCTCCTGGCGAAAGAGGTTACATTGAACCCTGTTGATGAGAAATAAGCAATCGTGAGAGATCAGCTTCCCTTCTTATAATGAATTATTTGCCAGTTGTTTTTTTCTCTCAATTCACAAACCATTTATTCAACTCCAATGACTGATTCACGAGGCCCATGACAATCCTCCAAATAGCAAAGCAAAAACAGCAAAGGCCAATGGAGTCCAATTCCATTTGACAAAAGCTGTTTAGTGGTGAGAATTTACAGTGGAACAATTCAAGGCCCCATTACTGATACAGCAAAATGTTTCCTTCTCCTGTATGCAACTTTAGGTTTTCCTTTCTCTTCTTCCACACCTCCAGTGACGGTAAGTGAGTCTTTTTAATTTTACCCATTTTATCTTTGATTTTTTTGTGGGAGTGGGATGGGGTAGGTAAGGTTGGAGAAGAAACCTGTTGCCTATTGAAAAAAAGCTTCCTGGCAATTATGCTAGGTATTTATGTATTTGCCTGTTTTCTACTCCAGTCCTGTTTCACACTCATCCATCAAGTGAAATAAATCGTCGCTCCTCCAAAATGTCTCAGCTTCCTATAGAGAAGTCACCATTTGCTGTGGTGGATGGTCATAATGTTGATTGATGCTGGTGATGGTTATGATGTGGTGACTTTAGAGGACACTACCAGCTTGATTACAAGATTGCATCAAATATTAGTCCCACACAGGAAATGAAGATGCCCACTTATACTTGGAACATGAATGACAGGATCAGAGAGCTAGAGTTAGAAGAGACCTCAGAGACCCTTTAATCTAACTCTCTCATTTTACAGGTGAGGAAACTGAGATACAGAGAGAAGTGATGGGGCTTTTTCCTCTAGGTTGTTCTTTTAATTCAATTGTAGGATTTAGCTTGCTGCTTTCCACTCAATAAGTACTAAGTAAATATATATTGAATTGAATTTGTCTTACAAATAAATAAAAATAAGGACAGTTAGGTCGCACAATAGAGCACGAGGACCTGAGTTCAAATCCAATTTCAGATACTTACTAGCTGTGTGACCCTGGGCAAGTCACTTAACCCTGATTGCCTTCCCCCCCACCCCCCCACAAAAATAAAAAAAAAGAATAAATAGAAATTATATCTATTATCACTTTATTAGCAGTTGATACCTATTATTAATTAACAATTAATGCATATTGTTAATAATAATGATAGTAATAACTGACATTTACATCATACTTTAAGATTTCAGAGTGCTTTATACAGGTGATCATATTTGATCCTTGAAATGACCCTATTAGTGTCCCCATTTTTCAGATGAGAATATTGAGATTCAAAGAGGCATTAATTGGAGGAGATGGGACTTGAATTCAAGTCCTCTAACTTCAAATACAAAACTCTTGGGAAGTCTTGGGGAGGGAAAGATGGAAAGGGAACAATCATTTATTAAGTGCGTACTATGTGCTGGATACCGTGCTAAACACTTTCCAATTATCATCTCATTTGATCCTCACAACAACCCTTTGAGGTAGGCCTCATTTTATACTTGAGGAAACTGAGGCAGACAGATGTTAAGTGACTTGCCTAGGGTCCCATAGCTAGACACAGTTAGTGTCTGAGGTCAGACTTGGACTCAGGTCTTCCCGACTCCAGGCCTAGCACTCTAGCTGATGTGCCTACTAGCTGATCTCTGGGCAATTTAGAATGGATGAGCATCGGATAAGAAGACTCAGAGACTTGCTCAACTATGGAAACCACTTTCCCTGCACAACAACATCCCTTTCTAAAGTTTTGAAACCATCTCTCCCTCTAAGTGATTCAGTCAAAATCTTTCTCTCTGGCAAAGTAGGTGAGGAATTTTGCTGAGTAAGGTGCTGTTTAGGCTTTGGGGGTAGCCAAAGAGTTAAAATGATTCAGAAACAGTTCTGTTGCCACTCAGTTCAATACAACAAATATTGAAACATCTACTGGGTGCAAATCATTCCTCCATTAGGTGCAACTTCAGGGAGATGTCTCTCTAGACCGGGTGGAATCTATGGCCCCCTGCTCTAGACTCTTGACTTGCTCCTTTCTAGATTGCCTCTATACAATACTCAACGTGTTTAGTTATGCTGAATAAACAACTGGGGATTAACTTAACTTCTCACTCTTTGCTAATTATTTAGTGTTATGTAAAGATTGCCTTATTAAGGTATATTTACAGGGCTCTATCAAGGATAGTATGTTACGTTTAGTGTGGTACTTTTCAGTTAGTTAAACAGTTTTACATTAGCCCTGTGAGGTAGGCAGGTAGGATCTTCACTTCGTAGATGGTGTTCAGAGAATTAAATGACATAACCAAGATTATACAGCAAATAAGTGGTAAAGTCAAGACTAGTACCTAGGACTTTTGACTTCCAGTCTAGTGCTTTTATGACCATGTTCAACTTCTATTTTTAAAAATAAATTATTTATTTTTAGTTTTCAACATTCACTTTTATAAGATTTTGAGTTCTAAAATTTCCCCTCCCCTCCCCTCAAAATGACATGTGATGTGATACAGGCTATACAAGTACAATCACATTAAACAGATGTTCACATTAGTGATGTTGTGAAAGAAGAATCAGAACAGAAGGAGAAAACTACAAGAAAAAAACCAAACAAACAAAAAAAAAGAGAGAAAATAGTATGTTCTGATCTGAATTCAGACTCCATAGTTCTTTTTCTGGAAGTGGATAACATTTTACATCTTTAGTCTTTTGGAATTGTCTTAGATCACTGAGGAGAGCTAAGTCTGTCAAAGTTGGCCATCGTGCAACATGGCTGTTACTGTGGACAGTGTTCTCCTGGTTCAGATTCTATTTTTGTGGAGACATATAGGCATTCCAAGACTTTCATTTCAATATTTTCAAGCACTCCTCTGGATCTGTCCATCTTGCTCCAGAAACTTATTTATCTTGGAAGATCACTTTAACGTTGGCAGCTACACTTCAGGACTATCCTCTGCCCCTGGGCACCATCTCTCTCATTGGAGTATGGAATGGCTCCTCCTAGCACTTCCATTTAAGGAAGGCATCTAGGCCAAACATCTCTTCATTTCCCACTCTATAGTAAGCCTCTGCACTTCTCCGTCATACTGCAGAGAAGGTACCTTCTCTGTCTTGCTTTTTCAACCTCCTTTTGTTTGTTGTCTTCCCCATTAAGCTTCTTGAAGGCAAGGACTGTCTTTAGTTTCACTTTACAATAATGAACTTAATGCACTGCCTGGAACATAGTAAGCACTTAATAAATGTTTGTTGATTGATTGACTGGCATTTATGGGAATAGAAGCATATTGGAAAGTCAGAGTAGGTTCAATTCACTTGACAGACCCCCAGTGGAAAAATGAATCCAATAATAGCTGATACCTGGGTGACTAAATATTTACCTCTAAAGCTTCTTTCTCTGTAGGAAATGAGGTCATAAGAGTAAAATATTTTTTCTATGACTTTTCCATAATATCCTCCACATAGCCATGTTTAGATATTACCAGTGAGGAACATTATTTTGTGAATCATCTCTGGATAACTTATCTAGAATCCTGGAAAAATCTGCTCTAAGTGCCTTACACATTCACATTCTTATTGATCAATAAACTGATGGTATCTACAAATCCCCCAAATGGGGGCAATTATGTCACTCTTTTTTTTTCTTTTTGGTGAGGCAATCAGAATTAAATGACTTGCCCAGGATCACACAGCTAGTAGGTGTTATGTGTCTGAGACCGGATTTGAACTCAGGTCCTCCTGACTCCAAGGCCAGAGATCTATCCATTGCACCACCTAGCTGCCCCTCATGTCATTCTTTTGATCTTAAGAATATATCTTTGTCTTAATTTAAATTGGATATTTCAAATTGGGGTGAATTTTTATTTTATTTTATTTTATTTTACGTTTTTTGCTGGAAGTATACGGGTATTTGGTTCAACTTTCCAATGAACCTAAATGCCAGGTCAGGTGAATGGAAATTAACTTCGAAGTCCTATTTTCAAACTTGAAGTCCCTGATTTCCTAGTGTAGGTTGGTGTTTAGTTCAGTTCATTCTTTTGTGCTGTTTTCAATAAGGCAAATGACATTTCCATGTAAAGTGGTGATGGTATAGCCTTAAGGTGAGAAAAAAAGGACTGCAATTATCTTTCCCTTCTTTCTTGCTAAGTTACATCAATGACTCTCCCCTTTTCTCCCCTACAATATGGGGCTTTAAGATTATCAGAAAAGAGGAAGGAAAAGGAAAGAAAGGGGATACTAGGAGAGTAATATAGGAGGGATTTTCATGGATTCAGATATGGGTACGGCAGTAGCATTGAAGGTTGCAACAGAAGACATGAAATACTACTCATCTATACTTCCTTTACGATTTCAGCCACATACACAGAAGTAGAGAATTGAAGCAATTATCTGGATAATTCAGGTAAAGGATTAGCTTTTTTTTTTTTTTTTTTGGTATCAGTTACTCAGATGACCAGTGAACCGTGCTTTAGGTTTGAATCCCAATACTTGCTTCAATTCATCACTTCTTTGGTTAATAAAGTCTTGTATCTTGCTGATGAAGCCTAATGATCATTACAAATAGGATACAAAGTCCTAGATTCAGAGCTCTAAGGGACCTTAGAGATCATCTGGTTCAACCCTCTCATTTTATAGATGAGGAAACCAAGACCTAGTGCCTTGGCCAGGGTCATTTTGCTAGTAACTTACTAGTAAAGCAAGGTTTCAAACTCACGTACCCAACTGCAAATCCTTTTCTGGTGGGATTGGAAAGTTCGTAGAACCATAGACTCTTATAATTATAGTATTATAACAATAACTCTTACTAATAGACTTTTAAAATTAAAAAGAGACTTAGAAGTCTAATTTCCTATTTTATGCAGAAATCTACAACAGGTATACTTTTTGTGGGGGGTGTGGTAGGGATGATCATTATTGTTAGGTATTGCCTACTCTTATTTATCTACTGGTCAGATTGTAGATTATCTAGGTCCTCTGCTTCTCTTTGTTATCTGCTTTTGGGCTATTTCACTGCTTATTAGCACGTTTGCCGAAGGTATTATCAGGAAGGTGGAGTAGAGGGGACTGATTTGGAGTTAATTATGCTACCAGGTAACAATTCTGGTGAAAGGTTTGGTGGATCAGGTGGCTAGAACTACTGATAAAAATGAAGTTTAAGGATTATCTGTAGATTTGAATGATTCATTCAATTCCTTTTTCCCCATTACTTCCTATAATTGAGAATTAACTGCAGAGATTTTTACTGAGCCTCTAGAGATTTCTTTTTAAGTCCACAAAGTAAAGATACATATTCAACATCTATATTCACTTTATGGTTACTCCAAATTCTGATGTAGGGCTGTCTCGTCATCAGCTCTATTTTGTAGGTATTCCGTCACTTTCATCCATGCTAAAGGGTGAACAATAGCTCTGCAGATGTCAGTTTTTATTGCTCAGCTAATATTAACTGGAAAATATGGATCTGGATTTGTAGTCCACTCACACCTCTCCACACTTGTCAGATTAACACAATTCTACCGTTCTTTCCCCGCCACCAAGGTATTCAATGGTGAAAAATGATTCTTCAAAGGGTAAACAATTAGTGTATAAGATACAGTACATTAAACCAACTCCATCTTTCCTATGTTACACCTGAACTCAATCATTTCAGAAAAACCTGAAATCAATGAGTTCCTGGTTACTTTTCAATGACATTTAACAGTTAGACTTAAAAATACAGAAGAAAGCATTATAAGTTTTATCCAAAATGATTATGGCAGTCATTTGAATAAAATACAGATTTTGCAAGCTGTAAAGCATATCATTACTACACACTGGCCTAAGTAAGGTTTGGTTCACAAACTACAGAGCTCTAACCAAGTCATTAAATCTATCTAAAAGGGCCTCATTTGAGAAGCAATAAAATTTTTAATCATTTTATTATTAAAAGAGTGTTTAATATGTAGCTAATTAAATGCCAAAGGCAGGTTATCTGAGTTTAACCTTCAAAAAGAAAATGATGTATCAAAGTCTGCCTCTGGCATCATGGGATAGAAATGTCATCCTCATAATCATGGCATGACAACTAGCTGGTGGCCTTTTCTAGAGCTATAGTTAAATTACCTGATTAAATTAATAGCCATTTAGATGTTTTAGGAACTGCACAGACCTATACTAAATGAAAATTAGGTCCATTACATTTTCTGACTGGGCTAGATAGACCCTAAAATAAAACATGTATGCCATTGTCCACATTACTTAGATTAAGCAATTAAAAGCTCTTTCTAAAAAGTGACTAATTTCCTATAATGTACAGAGAACTGTATTTACACTAATGACCAAAAGTAAGATTTTTTATTTGCTCCCCCCACCCTTTTATTATTTATTTTAACTTACAAGAACAACATTTGAGTACACAAGTATGGGGAAATTGTCTACTAATTGGGTCCTTTTGAGTAAGAAAATAAGGAGTGAAGGTTTTAGCAAAAGTTAAAGAGTAGAAAATCAGCCTCACTGGGAAGTCCCCAGATGATCACTAAGTTATTCTGGGGAAAGGATAGTAAAATGACCAATCGTGACCCTGGAAAAGAATATTTTTGTCTTTCTTTGTATCCCCCTTGCTGAGCACAAGGCCTGGCACATGGTAAGATCTTAAATTCTCATTGACTGTCTAATAAGATAATTTTTTAGAAGGGAATCTGATTTATCAAGCTATCCGATATGTCAGAAAATATGATTCACAAATGTCTTCAGGAATTTTCTCAGAGGGAAATTACTGTCCTCTTGTGCTTTTCCGCTTGAAAATAGATCCAGCAAACTTTATAGCAAGTTAATAGCCATCAAGGTGGCTATTACCAGCACTTAGTTAACAGTCATCTTGGGGTTTTCCTATTTTGAGAAATGCTTTTAAATGATACGTTTAGCAAGAAGCTTAAAAAGAAACACATGGCAATAAAACTAGTTGATAATTCATTAGGTCAGCATATGTCCCATCAATGGCATCAGTGCAAAATAAACTTCTATATAGAGATGAAACTTGCAATGTAACATCCTCCTATTTGTCATCTAACATTTCTTGATGAAGCTCTGTGTCAGACAAGATGGGACTGATGAGATTTGGTGTAGATCAGGGGTGAGGAACCTTTGGCCTTGAGGCCACATGTGGCCCTCTAGGTCCTCAAGTGCAGCCTTTTGACTAAATCCAAAACAAATCTGTTCTGTGAAGTTTGGATTCAGTCAAAGGGCCTCACTTGAGGACCTAGAGGACCACATGTGGCCTTGAGGCCATAGGCTCCCCACCCCTGGTGTAGACAATTCCTTCCTTCAAGAAGTTATAATCTAAGTATCCTCCTAGTAACTGTGAGATGTGGATTTATAATTCAATTGAATTCAACAAACATTTATTAAAGTTCTACTATGTACAAGCTCCCTGAATTAGGTACCAAGGTTACGAAGAGATTGTGGTCTGCTAACAGATCAGTTTTAAGAGCTCTTGATGTACTTAGTAATAGCTTGCATTTAAAGGCGGCTAAGTAGCTCAGTGAGTAGAGCTCTGGGCTTAGAGACAGGAGGGACCTGAATTCAAATCTGACCTCTGAGGTCTAAACAGGTTGTTATTTTCCTAATGTCACACCCCAAATAAGCAGTAGGTACAGAATTTAGTATTTAGTCTTTATTTCTACCAAATCACACTGCCTCCCAGACAAAGACGAAGTTTGTTTCAATAATGAAATGAAAAGGGGGAAATATACAACTGATAGTTAACGTCATTTCACGCATAGATGTTATAGAATTTTTAGGATTTGATTATAACAGTGACCCTTTCTAGATAATGTCAGAGTTGGCTTCAATGGCGTAAAGAGTCATATGACTGTTTTATGTCCCTAAGAGGGCTCAGCTGGATTGTGTCCCAAGGACTTTATAATTTTCTAAGTTTCCAGGATAAGAACTCCCCACTTCAAAATGTCATGGAGTAGCTCAGATATCAAAAAGAAATAAGGTCCTATTATTACATTTACAGAAAGTACAGAAGGAGAAATGTAAGAACCTCAAAAATCCTTTATTTTTAAGAACATATTTTGAAGGACATTGAATATTGACAGCTTAATTACTAAGTACCTTCACAATCTGGATCCAGACTTCCTCTCTAGTTCTATCTCACTCTACTTCCCCTTTATTACTCTTTGTGGTACATGCTTAATAAAAGTTTGCTGTATTGAATGGATTAGAAAAGTCACTCTTGGTTCCACTACTATTTGGAATGTCATGGGATCATAGATTTAGAGCAGTGTAAAACCTCAGAGGACACCAAGTCCAATCCCTTCATTTTAGAGAGGAATTAACTGAGGCAAGAGAAGGTTAATGACTTGCCCAGGATCATACATTTTATAAGTATCTAGGATGGGATTTGAACCCAGGTCTTTCTAAATGCAAGCTCAGAACTCTATCTACTATACTGTTTTTAGGATGATGGAGAATGTTTTTAATAGGTACCCCCTCTCCACCTCTCTCTATCCTAACCTTATTCTCCTGTAGCCCAAAAAACCTTGTTTTTTAATGATTAATTAGAATGAAATGTTTTTCAGTCTTTTCCCCTCCAACAGTTGTTTCTTGTGAAAAGTATAGCACTGAAATGCTAGGGACAATCCATCTTGAAAGATTTTGTATTCTGAACTTTCCAACAGATTTGACAGTTATTCCCACTGAAATTCATATCATTCAAATCTATAATTGGGATGAACTGAAAATAACATTGAGGATAAATGTGGTAGTGGGCCTAGGCTTCCCTGAATTCCCTGTCATTCTTCCCATACCTTTGTCTGGACATAGATACTATAAAGGTTTCTGGACATTAACCAAATAGCCTAATCATGGTTCTGGTAGGAAAAAAAAAATCTGGTATCAGTGTTAACATATACATTTTCTTTTCATGTTAAAGGGCAACATGAAGGAGAAGAGAAGATGCCAAATGAGTCTACTGAACATCTCCAGATTTTTTATGTTTAGAAGATTGATGCTGAATTAAAAAAGTACACCACATAAAGGCAGCCAGGGATCCCCATTGATTGAGTCCCTGCTGACACTTTCCCAGTTACATCAGGGCAGAGAAGGTCTCTCCTCCATTCCTCAAGGAAACTACACCTTGTCATCTGCACAAGGGTTGTATCCAAGAGGGCTGACAGCTAGAGGGAGGGAGGAGGCAGGAAGGGCTCCAATACACATTATATTTCTCATATTTGTCTCATAATAGGATTCAATTTCATGAACATGTGCAGTATTTATATAATATTTTGCCTTTGATTTTGACATTTAGGATACTTAAGAGATTTTTGAAATTACAAATAATGAAAATCTTTAAATACCTTCTTTTTGGTTGTTATTTTTCAACATACTTTCAGTGGATATTTCCAGTGAAGTAATTATTAGGTCAGAGAGCATTATTATTTTGTAATTTTTAATGGATACTGCCAGGTTGCTTATCAAAAATTTTTACAAGTTTGCTATTCCATCAGAGATAAAAGAGTATATTTGTTTTTATGTAACTCTGCAAGCACTGAATTTCATTGCTTTTGATTATTTCATCAATTTGATATTTATGAGGTGATATCTCATAGTTTATCTAATTTGTATTACTTTATTAGTGAGGAAAAATACTTTATCAGGAGATTTTTGAGACTGTTAGACTTTTTTTTTTAATTGCCTGTTCCTATCCTTTAACCATTTATTCATTGGGGATTTTGGATTCTTTTGTAAATATTTAATATAATCTGGTATATTTTAATCTATTATATTGCCACATTTCTCTCATTTTTCTTTTTACTTTAATCATATACTTTTGTTATACAAAAAATTCTTATTTTAATGTAGTCAGACACAACTATTTTGTATAAAAATTCTTTTTATTTGTTTAATTAAAATAATTTCTCATCCACAATGTAGATAAACAATCTCATTTGCTTTAATTCTTTGTTATAGTTTATACATTTTAAAAAGCCTATCAGCTGGAATTCACTAAGGGGTATAGTGTAACTGTAGGTCTAAATCCATTTGGCACTACATTGGTAACTAATTTTCCCAAGTTTGCTAAATAAAGAATTCTTTCTCCAGGTTTTATTTTATATTGGTTTATCAAATACTGAGAAGCACTATGGCATACTGGATAGAGAGCTGGACTTAGAGTCAGAAAGACCTGGGCTGAAGTCTTCCTACCTCTTTTACCTACCGACTGTACCCTGCCTTGGGGCAAGGTACAACCTCTCTATGCTCTAGCCAACTTTTCAAGACTAGAAATTATACAGAAGATGCCATCTGCATCCATAGATGTAGTTTCCTTAGCTGAGTTCCCTTATACCAGTGAATTCACAGGTGCAGTCTCTATCCCTTATCACACTAATTTTTATATACATTTAGTTAGTTTGTTGCATCTATTTAATTTCCTTGATCTCTTTCTCCATTTTTTGCCCAGTACCAGGTAGTTTTGATGATAACAAATATGTAATAGTTTAGGATTACAGGACCAATTTCATTATATACATCATTATACATACATACACACACATACACATACACACATATATGTATATATAATCCCTTAGTATTCTTGCTTGTTTATTTTCACAGAAAAATTACATTGTTATATTATCTAGTTCTAAAAAGATAACTAATATTTATATAAGGCCTACTATGTTCAAGGCACAGTGCTAAGCATTTTTTGCAAATATTATCTCGTGTGATCCTCACATCAGTCCTGGGAAGGAAGTACTCTTATTATCCCCATTTTACAGATGAGGAACTGAGGCAAACAAAAATCTGGACTTACATCTTCCTGACTCTAGGTCCGATGTTCTACCCACTGTGTTACTTAGCCCTTGGTATTTTTAATTACCATTAAGCATATATTTTAAACCAAGGAGTACTGATATTTTTATTTATGAATTTGAGTCATCCATGAACATTGAAAGCTACTCCCATTATTTAGGTCTTCCTTTATTTCAATTATTATGGTGTAATAAAAGCATACAACACTATCTCCCAAGGTCGTGAAGATCGTATGAAATAATAATTGTTAAGTGCTTAGTGCAGTGTTTGGTTGTAATGTAATAATATTGTTCCATAAGAAATGACAAACAGGATGATTTCAGAAAAACCTGGAATGATGTACAAAGATGATACAAAGTGAAGTAAGCAGAACCGGGAGAACATTGCACACAGTAACAACAATATCATACAATGAAGAATTGTGAATGACTCGGCTATTCTCAGCAATACAATGATCCAAGACAATCCCCAAGGCTCACGATGAAACATTCTATCTGCCTCCAGAGAAAGATCTGAAATTGTCTGAATGCAGACCAAAGTATGCTATCTTTTACTTCCTTTTTTCTTTTTAGTTTTCTTGCACAAAATGACTAATACAGAAATATTTTATGTGATTGCACATGTATAACCCATATCAGATTCCTTACTGTCTTGGGAAGAGGGGAGGGAAGAAAGGGAAAGAGGGATAGAATTTGGAACTCAAAACCTAAAAAAAATGTTAAAATTGTTTTTACATATAATTGGGGGCCAATAAAATATTATTTAAAACATGCTATTTGATTAAATGTCTTTTACTAAAAACAAACAAAAAACTCAAATGTATACTGTTGGTCACAAGGGGGCACTGAGTGAGAGAACATCTATGACTAGTTTAAACCATTTTCAGTCCTGGAAAAACAGCTTCTGTGTACATGAATTCCTTATGCAGGGTCAGTCAGTAGGCCCATTTTCACAAGAGAAGCAGAATATATTGCACAGGTAGCAAATGATTTAATTTTATACCTACCTACTAAAAACACTACCTAGGTAAAAGGAATAACATAATAATCAGTGGTACTAATGAACCCTACTGCCAAACTTTGGATTAAATACTTTGCTTGGATAAAACTTTAGAGGACAACTCTCTAATAAAATCAATAGATCAATCAATAATCATTTATTAAGCACCCATTATGTGTTAGGCCTGGAGGTACAAAGACAAAAATGAAATTGTAACTGCCTTCAAGGAGCTTATACTCTAATGTTTTATTTGCATAATATATTGCTAATTTTTCCTACTTCCATTCCACCTTAACTCTTTCCCCCAATATCTCATTTGATCCTAACCACAACCCTAGTAGGTGCTATTATTTACAGATGGGGAAACTGAAAGCAAATAAAAGTTAAGTGACTTGTCCCAGGTCACAAAACTGGTAAATATCTGGATTGGACTATATATTTAGGTATTCTCCTGATTCCAAGTCCAGTGCTCTGTTTCCTAAACCAGCTACCTGCCTTACAAGGGAGAATTTCTCCTGGAAGTCTCCTGAGGATGGAGCAGTGGCTCACAAAATCCATGGAGAAGTAATAGTTTCAGCCCATATTTGGTGAAGATGAGGCTCTTCTCTTGTCTATCATTTTTCAGGGGAATCACATTGTTGTACCCTGATGAGTTGGAAAGGGAGCCCCAGGCAGGCTTATGTATGAACTACTTCCAGGTTCTTCTCTAGAAAACAATGAAAATGCCATCCTAAAGTATGCATTATTGTGTCCACTTGTCACTGATGTTAATTTTCTGTCTCATAATTATTGATGTTCCAAGCAGTAATGCTCAGGGCTCTCCTATGGAAAGAAAAGTGAAATTTTTTTATCAACTTTGGTCGTAGCAGGGACAGCAATCCTGATCTGTTCCTCACTACTGAACTCCATACTGACCACCAAAAATGAGGAGCAAACCTAACTAGACCAATCAGGGCTGGCTCTCAGAAAGTAAGATTGAATGGCTATTAAAAGCATTGAGAGGTATAACCTAAATACCCTGTTCAGAGAAGGTATGGTCATCATACTGAAACAACATCATCTTTAAACACAATATTTTCTAAGATTTCTAAGAAATGATGGTGGTGAATCAGATACTATTGGTTTCTATTTGGAATTAATTATTTACTCTCACACCCATTAATTAATCAATGTAGTTACTCAACAGTACTAAGTTGACTCCTACTTTGCTAGATCATTGAGTGGGGAAGTTCCATTCAATTTGACAAGCATTTGTTATTATTGATGGGGCTAAAGCACAGCGCTAAATGTTGGGATTATGGATGCAAAATAGAAAAGTTTCTGTTCTTTAGGAACTTACATTCAACTGGGGTGGGTGGGAGATACAACATTTGCACATCTGTCAATGTAGATAATTGAAGGGGAGAGGATGAATAATTAGAGGAATAAGGAAAGACTTCCCTTAGGAGTTATCACCTAAGTTGAGCTTTGAGGAAGACAAAGAATTTCTTAGAGTTAGAAATGAGCAGAAAGTGCCCACTAGGAATGATAGAAAGCCTATGCAGAGGCAGAAAGATGAGAAGTGGAATGCTGAGTTCAGGGAGACCAGCTTGCTGGAAGGTAGAGTTGATAAATGGTAATAATATGAAAGAAGTCTAGATTCTTACCTCTTGAGAAATTTCAACCAGTTTGGACATAGGTAAACATATAAAATAACTAGGGGACAAAAGCAAATGCATGCTAATCTGGTCCAAGATCAGCAAATTGAGAAGAAAGGGAATAATTGGTACAGGGTGGGGCACAGTAATTCAATGACTATCATATAAATCAGAGTTCACACACTTGCAATTGTACTGAGGCTTAATGTATCTTGTTTGACTTTAATTAGTCTGGGAGGACTTCCTGGAGGTAAATTTTGATTTGGGTATTACAGAAAGCTATTGATAGATATTGTACAAGAATTACATAGCAATCGGCAGGTAGACGGAAACTAAAAGAATGTCTTGTAAAACTGGTCTCTATAGCAAAACCTGCATGTGCATGATCTGAGTTTTCTGTATTTGTGCTAATCTCTAGATAAAATGGAAACTTTGTGTGTATGTTGGATTTTTGACCTGACTGCAAACTAATATGAAATACTACAGATACATAGTTAGATTTATATTTTGTTCTAGGAAAAGCCTTAACACCTAGATGGTGTGGATAGACAAAATGGACCATACTATTTAAATGGGAAGGTGCACCTCACAAAGTGTAGGTTTAATGTGTTTATATTAGTGGAAAGATCTTAAAAAATTTAATGAGTTCTTCTCTTTGGAGTTATCATGCCATTGGTCTTGGAATTTTATATTGTTGAACCAATTTTTTTTTATTGTTATAAGATTATTTGGTGGATGAAGCAACAAATACTTTTGGTGATCCTTTGATTATTAATTTTGACAGAGGAATAAAACAAGTATAGATTTGCCACTGTCATGAGGGAAATATAACACAGATTCCATGTACAAGAAGAATTATGTGTAGATGGTGAGAGCTTCCTAATGCTCCAATTTATAGGTGACATTGTTCATCTAGCCCTAGAACATTGCAGAGTTTTTTAAATGGGAATCTATATTGGCTTAACTATCCACACTGGAAAAACAATGTGGATGAATAGCACCAAGTGCCCAGAGTATGATATACAATTGAACTTGCAGGATATAAAATAAATCCACAAAAATCATCATCATTTCTATATAATTCCTGTCTTCTTATACCTCACTACTAATGACTCACCTTCTACAGATGACTTTCCCAGTCCTTAATCTTAGTGCCTTTACTCTGAGATTATTCAGTATATGGCTTATTTGTACATAGTTGTTTGCATGTTTGTTTTCTCCCCAATCAGATAGTGAACTTCTGGACAGCAGACTGTCTTTCACCTTTCTTTGTATCACTGGAGCCTAACACAGTGCCTACCATATAGTAGGTGCTTAATAAATTCACGTTGAACTAAACTCATTGTTAGAAGTTACAGCTCTACTATTTCTTAGATATATGAAGTTTGGGAAGTCACTTAAATTCCTTGAGTCTTACTTTCTTTGTCTTTAAAATGGGAATAATACTATTTGTATTATACACTTTATAATGTGAGGATCAAGTGAAATAAAATATGTAAAAGTACATTGTAGCTATGTGTTGCCCATATAAGTTATTTTCATCATACTTTAGTATATCTACGGATCTGTGATCTCATAAATGTGAGTGCCCCTTCCAATAATGCAGACCACAACCCACCCACTCCTTCACATACTCTCTGTCACTCATTTTTATCAGCCCTTTCAGAAGGATTGTAGGGGGAAGACAGAGGGCCATTCTAAATTGGTATTATATTAATAAACATGTTTTGATCCTCAAATACTGTACACGTGGAAGTACTTTTGTCTTATGGATGAAAGAATGGAATTGAAGAATGAATTGATACTTTGTTCAGGGAAGATGAGACGATAAGATAGAGAAAAGGCCAAACTACTTAATTCATTTCACTTCTCTTTTCTCTGCCAAGAAGAATGATCCTTGGACTTGAAAGGACAGAGCAAACAGGAAGTTGAAATCCTAGATAGGATATTATAAAAATTAATAACAGAGTGTCTAGCTGTCCTGTGTTAATTTGTTAAAATAGCCAGATGGACTACATTCCAGGGTATTGGAAGAACTGACAGTGATGGTTGATCCAACTAACAGTGATCTGTGGAAAATCATAGGAACTATAAAGGATTCATGAGAAGAAGGGTAAATACTATGGTTTTCAAAAAAAGGGAAGAAAGTAGTATCTGAGAACTAAAGGCCAGTGAACTTGACTTTAACTCTCATCAACATTTTGAACTTATTGTTAAGAGATTATTAGTGAACATTTAAAAAAAAGGAATTAATGATCCACAAAGCACTTAACTTTTGCCTGCCTCAGTTTCTTCAATTGTAAAATGGAGATAATAATAGCACCTACTTTCCAGATTGCTGTGAGAATCAAATAAGATAATATGTGAAGTGCTTAGCACAGTGCTAGCACATAGTAGGCACTTAATAATTAATGCTTGTTCTCTTCACCTTCCAAAGTAGCAGTATGACTTCAAAGAATACGTCATGACCAATCTTGGTTTCAGAGAGCTGATGATGAAATACACTTCTTGATAGAGAAGACTGGGACCATAGATAATGGAATATGGGTTATGCTGTTCGGCTTAATCTATGGTTTTGCTTAAACATTTTTCTTTCTTACAAGGGAGATTCAATAGTGTAGGTGGGGGGATATTTAAATGTTAATGATTTCAGTGTAAAACCAAAAAAGCAACACTAAATCTTGAAAGAAAATGGTCACACCAGAGTAAAAAATAACTTCTTTTTATTTTTAGGGGGGGCAGGATTTTCTAGATCATCTGTCATATCATAGAAATACTCTAGATATAGCGGCCTATACTTTCAGCAAAAATCTAACATTTGACAAGATTTTTTGCACAATCTTTGGATAATGGAGAGACCATGGCTAGATGATAGTATATTTAAGTGGCTTTGGAACTGAGTGTACAGTGGGTATAATGAGTTGTCATTATAGCTCAGTGTCAGCTGTGAGGAAAGTCTCTAGCCTAGTGTAAGGATGTGTCCTTGGTACTGTTATTAACTTTTTTTTTTTTTTAGTAGACAGCTTGAATGAATGCAAGAGGATATACAGATGGTGAAAAGCTGGGATAGGTAGCTAAACTGTTTCATGACAGAATTAGGATTTAAAAATATCTAAATAGGCTAGAATTATTGACCAATTTTAATTTAATGAAGCAGCTAAGCAGTACGGTGTAGAGTCCAAAATTGTCCAACCTATAAAAAAACCCACTGAGGCAGAGCTCTGAGCCAATAATCATTTATTAAGGGGACCAGACCCCTTCAATGAATGGGATCCTATGTCTCTGAGATGCTTCCTTTCTTTAGGGCCTTACTTGATAGCCTAGGGGTACTTAATATCCAGACACATAGAAGAGGCAAAATAAAATACTAAGTCTCATTGATTGATAGACTTTGATTTGGACCCTCTAGGAGCACCAGAAATGATTCCTCAACATGGTTGGTCACAGGATGGGCAAGGCAAGGGTCATCTCTACTGACTAATAAGATGGTCCCTTCCTCATGTTGGGCAAGAGAGGGTGATCCAGAGTTACAAAAATAAGTTGAGGGACTTTCCATATCATGTTAAGACATTCCACCCACACTGGGAGTGGTCATGCACTTATCACCCAAAAGGGTGGTCTTCTACACAACATTTTTGTGGTTAGGCAAGTAAATTTTAGTTTTACTGTTAGTGAACAGTGAATCTATAGCTTGTAGTTTAAAGTTTGGGGGCTATTATAAGAAATAATCTATCCTCTCTAATTATCCCTAAATGTATGCATATGTATATATATGTATATTATTAATATATGTAATTCTTATGCTAATATTATTTAACAAGACTGACTAAATGTCTTACTAGATGTGAACTGATTAATACTGGTGGGAATAAAATAGAGGTTCAATAAATCATTTCTCTCAATAGTAGATAGAGCACTGGACCTAGATTTAGGAAGATTTGAGTTCAAATTTGACCTCAGATTAATAGTATGACCTTGAGCAAACCTTCTCTACCTCAGGTTCCTCAAATGTAAAATGAGGAAATAATAGCTCCTACCTCTCAGAGTTGTGAGAATCAAATGAGATAATATTTATAAAATGCTTAGCCCAGTGCTAGCACATAGTAGGCACTTATATAAAAGCTGGTTGTTATTATCGTTGTTAATTAAAATAAGAAAATTTATAAAAGATAATTGCAAACTCCCACAAATGTATTAAAAAATCAACCTTACCATTGCAAAATGGGAGAGATGTGCTTATAGCATTTCTGGAAATGAGTTTGATGTTTTAATATACTACACTGTGTGAATGTATGTCAATGGTGTGAAGTGACAATTCAAAAAAAGTTAATGTAATTTTCAATTTGTTAACAGAGGCATATTGTCCCAGACTACATCTGGAATATTGTGTTCATTTCTGGGCACTCCACTTGAAGAATACATTGACAAATTGGGTAGCCCACAGAATAGAGGATCTTAATCTTTTTCTGTGACATGGATTCCTTTTGCTATGGAAGAGACCTCTATGTCTCTTCTGCCTTTTGTGGTTAAACTCCTCAAAAAGGCCATCTACAATAGGCATTTCCACTTTCTCTCTTCTTACTATCTTCTTAAACCCTTATAATCCAGTTTCTGACTTCATTATTTCATGAAAACTGCTCGCCCCAGAGTTACCAATTATCTCTTAAGTAGCAAATTCAAAAGCCTTTTCTCAATTCTCGTTCTCCTTGACTTCTCTGCAGCCTTTGACACTGTTGATCACCTTCTCCTTGATACCTTTTCCTCTCTAGGTTTCACTCTTTCCTTGTTTTCCTCCTACATATCAGACTGTTCCCTCTTTGTCTCCTTTGCCAGATCCTCATCTAGACCATGCCCTTCAACTTTAGATGTTCTGCAGGGTTCTGTCCTGGGCCCTCTTCCCTTCTCCCTCTATACTACTTCAGGTCCCATGGATTTAATTATTTTCTCTATACTGATGATTCTCATAACCACCTCTCCTGCCCCAATCTTTCTGCAGACCTCCAATCTTGCATTTTCAACTGCCTTTCAGACATCTTGAGCTGGATGTCTAGTGGACATCTTATACTCAACATGTCCAAACTCATTAACTTTCCCCCTACACTCTCTCCCCCTCCTAACTTCCCTACTACATTGAGGACAATACTATATTTCCAGTCTTTCAGACTTACAACCTAGGTGTCATCCTCAACTCTTAATTATCTTTCACTACCCTACCTCCCCCCTCCCATCCAATCTATTGCCAAGGCCTGTCAATTTCACCTTTGCAACATCTTTTGAATATGCCTCCTCTCCTCTCCTATTGCCACGGCCATGGCTCGGATCCTTATCAACTCATTTTTGTAGTATTGCTCTAGCCTGCTGGTGAGTTTTTCTACCTCAAGTCTTTTCCCTTTCTCATCCGTCCTCCATTCAGCCACCAAAGTGATTTTCCTAAAGCACAGATCCACAGATCATCCCTACTCAATAAACTCCAGTAGCCTTATTACATCTGAGACCAAATACAAAATTCCATTTGGTGTTTAAAACCCTTTGTAACTTACCTTTTCCCCATCCCACCTTTCCAGTCTTCATACACCTTACCCACCACTATATATTCTTCAATCCAAAGACATTGACCTTTTGCAGTTCCACAAAGCAGACATTCCACCTCTTTGCTCCAATTCTCTCAACTGATCTTCATATGTCAATGTCTTCAGACCTATCTTCAAGGAGCTCACAATCTAAAGGGAGACAATAAGCAAACAAATATGGACAATCTATATGCAGGCTAAAAAGGAAATAATTAAAAGAGAGAAGGCACTAGAATCAAGAAGAATTGGGAAGGGCTTTGTGTAAAAGATGGGATTTTAGTTCAAACTTGAAGGAAGCCAGTAGATAGAGAAGAGGAATATTCTAGATGAGAGAGATAGCCAGAGAAAATAACCTTAAAAAACACCCAACAATTATCTAGCTGTTTGTAGGTGATAGACCTCTGAAGTCCTTTACCACTTTGAGATTTCCTGAATCTATGAAGTTATTTCATGTTCATGTGTATTTTGGCATTTTAATCTATACAGATATATCTTTAATTGCAGCATAATTTATTATATCTGAAAGATCTGGTTGTTCTGATACACCCTAGCTCATTACGGGTCTTCTAGTGGTAGGACTAAAGTTTCTGGGCTCCAGTGGACCTCAGAACTGCTAATTTTTAACAATATATAGCAAATTGAAATGATTAGCTCTTGAAGAGGAAGAACAAGACCAACTGCATCTTGGAGCAACTTTGACGTTAGAAATACTGTCACAAGCATAGTCCTATGAAATCACAAAGATGCTTGTGAGGTAAAATATTTTAGAATGTAAAATGTAGAAATCATACTGAGAGAATGTAAACATTGAAACTTCAAAATGTTACAACCTCCTTGACATTTTCTCACTTTTGCTTAACCAATTCTCCCTTTAAAACTACGATAATGGGAGGTGTGCCATGTAGATCAGAAGTCAGAGCAATCTGACTTTGTTTCCCCTTGTTCAAACAAATAAAATCTTTTGGGTTTATGTGATTTATTTGATCTGATTTTTAGACAGTTCTGGAGATGTCATATCCAATTCAACATCACAGCCTTGGACTATAAGCTCTTTTAAGGTTAGCTTTTTTCCCCTTCTCTCTATTAACTTACTTCAAATAACACTTTTAAAAGGTGGGGGATTAATGGGCACTTTCTTGCTATGATGATGATGGCAATGATGAGGGTAGGGAAGAGATTAGAACAATTCTTGCTAGTTGCCCTCATCTTAGCTCATAATGAACTTACAGTTTTCTTAAGTGTACATTATGCTGGTTTGTGGTATCATTGAAAGCAAAGTTCTGGGTGATTATTATGCTAGAGTCCTTTGAAGCCTTCCCTTGCAGACAAACATGCATCATCCAACCTGGTTTTTGAACGGTGCATTCAGAAACCGTTTCATTATTGAAATTTCTGGTTTGTGGGACTGCTTGAAATACATTCAGGAACTGTGTGCTTTAGCATCTTTGTAATACCATCAGACCTCCAAGCCTCACTCTAAAGTGATGGTCCTTAATAATTTATATGCCTACATTTCTTCCCCCTCTTGATGTTGTTAAAAACAATGAAATAAAGGACCTGCATCCTCAGAGAATGTTACAGGCCAATTTATGATTCTAATTCTCTGTTTGGTCATCTGAAATATACTAGTTTAGCAGTTTTATGACTTTAACAGGTATTTTTTTTGAAAGCAATTCCTTTTCATATTACTATTCTATAAATGTTTTTGGCTCTGGAAGAGAAAATATGTCCTTCAAACAAGTTTCTTTCTTTTGGGGATACTTCTATAAGTGAGTTCTACTATGTATCGACTACTCACTATTTTTCTGTTATCATTTTTTCAAGGTTCAATTCATTACCCCTGTTCATTATTCAATTTGGTGGGCTTTGAACACCTGAATAATTGAAAACTATGGAAGTATTGTAAATTATGGCCTCTGCTTTCATAATCCCAGTTTTAGGGGTTTATGGCTATACTGTAAAAATTCACTGTGTTGGAACCGGACATACAAGGTCTTATGTTGAAAGAAAATTAATTTTTTTGATGCAAAATATATTTTCCCTCCTGCTACCAAACCATGACTACATAAAGTAACTCTTACCTTTAGCAAGAACAGAGATTGTTTGCTGTTGATTTTAATACATTTACTCAGACTAGTTTGATGCCAGTGTTGTACCAATGTGGAAGATATTTCTGCCATTGGAAGTAACCTACCCTATATTCTTTTAGAAGTCAGAAAATTATCATAGAATTGTAGATTTAGAGCTGGGGGAGGGGGCTTTGGAGATCATCTAGTCCAACTTCCTTATTTATAGATGAAGAAACAAGGCCCATAAAGGTTCTCAGTCAATAAGCATTTATTATCTTAGATGGGGCAGCTAGGTGGCCCAGTGGATAGAGTGCTAGGCCTGGAATCAGGAAGACTCATCTTCTTGAGTTCAAATTTTGCCTCAGACACTTAGTAGCTATGTGACCCTGGGCAACTCAAGTAACTGTTTGCCTCAGTTTCCTTATCTGTAAAGTGAGCTGGAGAAGGGAAGGGCAAAGAAAAAGACATTCCAGTGTCTTTGCCAAGAAAACGCCAAATGGTATTACAGACTTGACTGAACAACAAAAGTTTATTATGTTGCCAGGCACTGTGTTAAGTGCTGGGATTACATATACAAGCATAAAGAAAGACAGACCTTGCCTTCAAAGAGCTTACATTCTAATGGAAGAAGACAACACAGAAAAGGAAGATGAAAAAGGGGAGGGGATGAAGGTACAGTTGAGGAGCACGGTAGAGAAAGACAGGTTTGTAGCCTTTGGAGGAATGAGACCTGTCTGGCTTTGGTACCCTCCTTAAATAGATGTTCTAAAAGGAGCCATCCAGTTACAGGGAGAGACAGGAAAAGACACTACTTTTGATGTGTGAATTCAGGGCTGATGTGAGCTTTCAAGACAAAGAGGTTTCTAGAGCGTGATAGAGAAGGTCTGGAGAGTAGTGACTTGACTGAGGTTCCATAAGAAGTAAGTGGCAAAGGTCAGTATCTCTTATTCCAAATTCAGTGTTCTGTCCACTGTGACATGCTGACCTTTAAGCCACAGTGCAGGTGGAAAAAAAAAAAAAAA
>NW_020954576.1:33641141-33676141 GCF_900497805.2 Vombatus ursinus
TATATATATATATAAATGTATAACAATATGAAGGTTAACAGTTAACCCAGTGACCCAAAAACTAGTAAAATGCATAAAACTTGGTACCAGCTAGTTTTCTGTCAAACTGACCTACTCCTTGGGATAGTGAAACGAGTGTTTGTTCTGAAGTCAGAGGACTTCATTTGGAATCTCTTCTCTGCCACTGACTGGCATTTGTATGACCCTAGGCAAGTCACTTCATGGGTGGGCTTCAGATTCTTCATCAATAACATGAGAGGGTTCAACTTGATGATTTCATGGGTTCTTTCCAGCTCTTGATCTACGATCCCTGAACTCAACCTTTCATCTCCCATCCCCATGCCTGGAATGCATTTCCTACTCAATTCTGTTTAGAATTTCTAGCTTCCTTCAAAGATCAGGTTAGATAGAGTCTTCTATAAGAAGCCTTTTCTGAAGCCCCCTGTCATTAGTGTTTTTCTCCTTCTCTAATTACATTCTTTTTACTTTTTGCTATATTCTGTTTACTGAGTCATCCCATCAAAGCTTTAAAGTTGAAAAGAAGTCTAGAGATTATATCAATAGATATAAGTACTTACCACTATGTGCCAACTAACATTTATACAGCTCTTGAAGGGTTACAAACCACTTTACAGATATCTCATTTGATTTCTACAACAATTCTTTGAAATATATATCATTACTATCCCCATCTTACAGATATTAAAACTGAGGCTGTCAGAGGATAAATGACCTCCCCAGGTTTGCAAAGCTAATAAGTATCTATGTCAGGTTTTGAACACAAGTCTTTCTGATTCCAAGTCCAGCATTCTATGCACTGTGCCACAGTGGGACAGTTCTTGTCCCCAAGGAGATTATATTCTAATGTATTAAGATGTAGTCCAGGGGCAGATAGGTGGCGAAGTGGGTAGAGCTCTGGCCTTGGAGTCAGGAGGACCTGAGTTCAAATCCTACCTCAGACACTTGACACTTACTAGCTGTGTGACCCTGAGCAAGTCACTTAACCCTTATTGCCTCAACAAAAAGAAAAAAAAAGATGTAGTCTATCCCAATACTTTATAGAAGAGGAGACTAAGGCCCAGAGAGATTAAGAAATGTGTCCAAAGTGACATGGGTATCAAAAGTGGGATTAAAGGCAAAGTTTTCATGCTGAAAAATACAGTACTTTGTGTACATGTTGCACTCACCCTGTGGAACATAAATTCCTTTCAAAAATATTTATTTTTGTTCATTCATTTTAACTGTTTAAAAAAATTTTGAGTCCCAGATTCTCTCCCTCCTTTCTGACCGCCCCACCATTGAGAAGATAAGCAGTATGATACCCATTACACAGGAACATAAATTCTTGAAGGAAGGAATTGTTTTGTTTTTTATCTTTTTATCCCCAGACTCCAGCATTGTGCCTGGCACAAAGAGCTTAGTCAATGTTTCAATTGACTTATTAAAGCAAGTAGAGCAGACAGCTCTGCCTGGTATGATTTGAGGTGCACCAGGGGAGAACAAACATACTATAAACAACAATGGTGTTTACAGATAAAGCTGTGCTCAAAAGGATAAAAACATAGTTTTGTAGTGACTCCATAATGACTTCATGGTTTTTTTTTTTTGGTGGCTGAATGTCTATGGTCTTAAAGTGAGACCTATCAAATTTTTGTTCTTTCTCTAATGTCTCAGATGTACAACCAAACTTGCAAACTTAGAACTTTAACCCATACCCCTTTGATCTTCCTGGGCTCCATTTTTTCCCTGGGTAAAAGGGACTTTTTTTTATCTAGTCTTGATTAGGTTATTCTCCAAAGTGGAAAAATATTTCTGTTGGTCCCTAATCTTACCAACTAGACTAACCAATCTTCACAAGTGAAGCAGTAGTAGTAGTAGTAACAGCAGTACTAGTAGCAGTATTAGCAGCAGCAGCAGTAGAAGCAATAGTAGCAGCAGTAGCAACAGTAGTAGTAGTAGCAGCAGCAGCAGCAGCAGTGGTAGTAATAGCAGCAGCAGCTGAGGAGCTGCTGGAGAGGACTCCAGGACTGGTACTCTACATTGTACAACCCAGCTGTACTTTTTCTTTCCTATGAGGTTTCCCCAGTCCATGCTTTCACTTACATTGTTCCTTGTGCCTAGAATGACTTTCTTCTATTTCTTTGACTATTGAATTTCTGTATGTCTACATCTAAAGTTCAACTCAAACATTACCTCTCCCATGGTGAGCTTCTTGACCTTCCATTGTTTTGTAATTCTCTGTTGCATTTATCTTGTAACTTTTTAAAAATTGTAGTTTCTGGGTTTATGACTTACCTTTCTACAAGTCTATAGACTTCATGAGGACATACATGCTGTATGGAAACACTTTAAGGGTGTCTAACACAATATTCTACACATAGTACAAATAAATGTTGAATCTTGAGGTGGGCAGATTACGGTGGTGGTACAGAGGTGACACATTTTAAACTAATTTAGTCTACAGAGTTTGGGGTTCCCATTGATCTCTTAGGCTTCAAGGTTTTTGCAGGGTGGGGGCATGCTATTAGTTACAAAATATGTCAGAACAATCATGTTAACCTTTTCCTTTTGGAATCTGAGAACTCTTCTTATTTTTTTTGAAGTTTTCCTCTTGGAATTTTTGCAGGTATAGGGTGCTTCCTTAGTCAATGTACAATCCAATTCCCTTTTAATACTTTTAATACTTTGGCACTTGAGAACTTAGAGGTGGAAAGATTAAAAAAAAACTTATTAGGATATTTATTATCAGGTTCAATTGGTATTGAAACCAATATTCATTTAGGAATCCAACCAACTTCTTTTACAAAATGCTTATTGCCAAGGAGGAAGACAACAGGATGCAAAATTTGTAAGACATAGATTGTGTTTTTAAGAAACTTGCAATGGAGAGGATTATGGGAAGATGGCAGAGTGGGTTGGAAAACTTTTTTTTTAAGTGAGGCAATTGGGGTTAAGTGACTTGTCCAGAGTCACAGCTACTAAATGTCAAGTGTTTGGTCTGAGGCTGGATTTGAACTCAAATCCTCCTGACTTCAGGGCTGGTGCTCTATCCACTGTACCACCTAGCTGCCCTGGAAAACTTTTGATCCTCCAAATTTCTTCCACAAAAAAAGACAGAATGGTGCCTCCAAGCAGTAGGAATAAACTCAGGGTAAAGCAGTTGTACTCCTAAGACAATTTGAGAAAACCCCAGGAAAAACCTGACCTTTGGCAGACGCCTGAGTGAAGTGCAAACACCTCCAGGCCAACTCTTCAGAATAAACAAACTGCAAGCCCTGGGAGCAGGTGGGTTGAGAGGCAGCCTCAGACTTAGAAACTTTCATCTTGCTGACAGTGTGGGATGTTTGAGTAGGAGAAGATTGAGGGATGCCAAGCACAGTTGTGTTGACCAGACTCCCAGGTTGAGGATATGGGGAGAAGGAGGTAGCACACATCTGGTGAGTGCAGTAGCAAGGGCCAGGACCCTGTTGGCTATGGGCACTTGCAGGAGAGCAGAGTCCCTGGTTTCAGTTCTGGGCAGAGAGGACAGTTGTAAGTTTGCAGCCACTAGAAGGACCACAGGGAGCAAGATCATTTTTGGGATAGTGTGGCTGGGGGCCCTACCTGTGGCTTAGGAGTGGACAAGAGAGCCCAAGGTTGGGTTCCAGGACAGACTTCAGAAGATAACAGTAGGAAAAACCTAAGGCTTGGGGCATTATTCCACATACCTCAAGACTTGATTACACTAATAGCTGATAAAAACAAAATAAACAAGCAAAAAAAAAATGAGTTAGCAATGGAGAAAAAACCCAACCGTAGTTACTATGAAGATAGAGACGATTTGGGTTCATATTCAGAGGAAGATAATGAAGCTAGAAAAGCTACTCCTTTTTTCAATGAGAAACATCAAATAGTCACAAGCACAAAAAGAGTTCTTGGAAGATCTTAAAAAAGATTTTAAAATCAAATAAGAGAGATCGAGAAAAAGTTAGAAAAAAATAAGAGCAATCCAAGAAAACCAAGAAAATTCTGAAAAGAAAGTGAAGCAACTGGAAATAGAGAATCAAAAACTAAAGGAAGAAAATAATTCCTTGAAAACTAGAATTGGACAAGGGGAAGCTAATGATTTTCCAAGATACCAAGAAATCATAAAACAAAATCAAAAGAATGAAATAAAAGAGAAGAGAAATCAGAAAAACAACTGATCTGAAGAACAAACTGAGGAGAAATAGTATAAGAATAGCCAGACTACCTGAAAATTATGATAAAAAAATCTTGATACAGTATTACAAAAAAAATCAAGGAAAATTGACCTGAAGTTCTAGAACAAGAAGGCAAAATAGAAATATAAAAAAATCCACTGATCACCACCTGAAAGAAATCCCAGGAGGAAAACTTACAGGAATATCATAGCCAAGCCTCAATGCTCCCAGGGTAAGGAGAAAATATTGGAAGCAACAAGGAAAAAAAAATCCAATTTAAACAATTTAAATATCATGGAGCTACAATAAGGATTACACAAGACCTAGCACCTGCTACATTAAAGAAGCATAGGTCTTGGAATACTATATTCCATAGAACAAAAGAGGTTACAACCAAGGATAACTTACCCAGCAAAGTTAAGTATAATCCTGAATGGAAAAATAAAAACACACTTAAAGAACTCAAAGACTTTCAGGTTTTTGTGACAAAAACCCCAGAACTTAAGGGAAAATTCAACAAATATCATCCAGGAGAAATATAAGATAAACATTGAAGACCAATTATAAGGAACTCAATAAGTTCAAATTGTTTACTTTGTATATGTGAAAATATTAGTAGTACTCTTATGATTGTCATTATTTGGGTAGTTTGAAAGAAAGTGTGACTGAGCTGAGTATGATAGGGTGATTTAAAAAAATTTAAACTGTGTAGGGATAGATAAAAAGGAGTAATTATCTCATATAAATGAGGCATAAAGGGAAAAGATTATATAGAAGAAGTTAGTGAGGGAAGGGTGGGTAGTGCTAGAACCTTACTTTCATTGGGAATGGGTTAAAGAGGGAGCAAAATATATATCTAGAAAAGTATAAAAGTCTTCTAAATTCAAAATAAGAGAGCAAGTGTGGGAGGAGAACATAAGGGAGGGACTCTTAAAGGGGTGGATAGGTTAAGGAATATGAGGGCAAGGTAGTGGGTAGAAGTAATGCAGAGGAGTGATGAGGTATAGGGTGAAGAGGGTGAGAAAGATAATGAGGAAATATACACAAGTAATTGTAGCTTAGAATGTGAATGGAATGAATTTACCAGTAAAATGAAAATAGATAGTAGATTAAAAATTTGAACTCAACAATATGTTGCTTTCAGGAAACATTATAAAAATGAGAGATATACACAAAGATAAAATAAAGGGCAGGAGTAGAATTTAGTATGTAAAACATCAGGGATAGTAATCATGATCTCAGACAAAGTTAAAGTTAAAATAGATTTAATCAAAAGTGAAAATTAGAGAAACTACACTACGTGTCAGTAATATTATTCAGTATTGTTTTAGATCATTTAAAATACATAGACAGTATAAAATGTCTGTGTATGCCTGCCAAAACAGACACAGAAACTATATGAACATACACATAAAATATTTTTTATACAAAGAAACTCAGATCTCAATAATGGAAGCAATATTTATCATTCATAGGTAGGTAAAGCCAATATAATTTTTAAAATGACAATTTTACCT
The DNA here is from genome assembly GCF_900497805.2 of Vombatus ursinus. Lineage (NCBI taxonomy): Eukaryota > Metazoa > Chordata > Mammalia > Diprotodontia > Vombatidae > Vombatus > Vombatus ursinus. The sequence goes on from NW_020954576.1 coordinate 33,646,840, forward strand.
AACTAATCTATTTATGCAATATCAATCCCAATTAAATTACTGAAAAATTATTTTACTGAGTTAGAAAAAATAATAAAGTTCATTTGGAAGAACAAAAGGTCAGGAACTTCAAAGAAACCAGGAAAAAAAAAGATGTAAAGCAAGTAGATTCAGCAGTATCAGATTTTAAATTATATTATGAAGTGAGAACATTGTTGAGGTTGAGGTGTAAAAAAAGAATAATTTCAATTATTTTAAATTAAAAATTTCTTGTATAAATAAAACCTATGTAGCCAAGAATAGAAAGAATGCAGAAAATTGAAAAAAAACTTTCATGGACAATGTCTCAGATAGGATGTGATTAGGTTGGAATTTTGCTCTGGTGTAGGAAATGATGAACTGGTTGATTTAGAAAAACACGGAAAGGCTTGGACTTATGAAGGAAGATGCTATCCAGCTTCAGAGAAACAGATGATAGAAGGAAATTAGCATAATATGGTCTTACATATATGTGTATATGTATACATGTGTATATACATGCATATACATATGCACATGCATATGTATGTACATATACATATGTGTTTATATGCATATGTGTACACATGCACACATATATGTGTATATATCCACACTTAATTGTAGCCTTCCTTAAGTTGGATGTGAGGGGGAGGGGAAAAATAAAGTAAAAAGTACACAGCAGAGAACAAAAGAAAACCAACAAGGAAGCAGACAAATGCTGGGCAGCTTTGAAAACAATGTGTAAGATTTATTATATAGGTTTTTTGAAATGGAAATTTATTGTTTTCTATTAAATTTTCTCTTACGGTCTGCTGTGTGCATAGCAATTTTTTTTCTTTTCTCATTTTGTATGAAGTTTAAAATAAAAAAAATACAAAAACAAAAGGAAGTTGCAATCTAATTGACATAGACGTATAAAAAATAACTAACATTTCTAGGGGAAAAAAAGTACAAAAACCCCAGCATGGCACATAAATCCCTACTTGATCTGACTCACAACTACCTTCACAGGCATTTCCTATTTTCCATATTTATGCCCTTCATTTGAATCAAAGTGGCCTGTGTACCCTATACATGACATTCTACCTTCTCTTCTCTGCCCATGCCTTCATACAGACTCCCCCAAGTATCTAATGCATGCGTTCCTCATGATTATTTTATAGAATCCTTAACTTCCTTTCCAAACCAGCAACTTTTTTGATCTCCCTTAATGCTAGTCCTTTCCCTCTGTTGATTATTTCTAATTTATACTGAATATATTTATATATAGTTGTTTTCATGTTATCTCCCATTAGACTGAGTTCTTTGATGATCAGGGGCTGGTTTTTTATTTTTCTTTTTCTGCCTTTCTTTGTATTCCCAGCAGTTAACATAGCAGGTGCTTAATAAATGCTTATCTATCTATCTATCTATCTATCATCTATCTATCTATCTATCTATCTATGATCTATTTATCTATCTATTTACTTATTACTGAGTAAGGTAAGATCTTTTATGCCAGGCCTTTTCTGATTTGTTGGAGCCCTACTATATCACCAATTCAATTGTTAGTTCTCACTCCCTCTCAAAATTATTCAAACTTTTTGTTCTCAGGACCCATTTACATTCTTAAAATTGTTGAGGACCCCAAAGAGCTTTTGTTTATGTGGGTTAGATCCAGAGGTGTGCTGGTAAATGTTTAACAATGATCTCTTTATATGGAAAAAAATGTGGGCAAACACTTTTAAGTGCATTACTAATATTTTTCCATCATTTTCTTAAGCCCAGAGAAATGACAAAACAACAAATCTGCCCTAATTTATACTGCTTGCCATTTTCCACAGTGAAAATGCTTGTACTGAAAATTTAACAGTTGGCTTTCCTGAGCCATTTGGAGCTGGCTCCAGCACATAACTGTAATCATCTATTGATGAATACAATATTAGAAATTGAAACTGGTCATTTAAAATATTTATTAACCCATTTAAAATAAAAATAATAAGTCTATTATGTGTTTATGTAAATTTTTTAATGAAAAATAACTATTTTTCCAAAGCAAAATAAAATTTAGGGAAAATAGTAGAGCCATTTTCTAAATTTTTTGCAAATTTTTTTAATGTCTGGCTTAATAGAAAATAAATGGATTCTCATATCTGCTTCTGCATTTGATCTGTTGCAAAATGTTGTTTTGGGTGAAGTATATGAAGAAAATATAGCCTCACACACATATGTAGTTGGAAAAGGGAGGAGTATTTTAATAGGTAAATAATATCTTAGCATTATTATGAAAATAGTTTTGACTTCAAAGATGCCCTGATGACCCCAACTGATCATCAGATCATACATGTGAACTCATTTTTTGTTGCTGTTGTTCAGTTGTGTCTGGTCCTTCATGACCCCATTTAAGATTTTCTTGGCAAAGATACTGGAGTGGTTTGCCATTTCCTTCTCCAGCTCATTTGATGTATGAGGAAACTGAAGCAAACAGGTTAAGTGACTTGCCCAGGGTTGCACAGCTAGTAAGTGTCTGAGGCCAGATTTGAATTGGGAAAGATGAATGACTCCAGACTTGTCTACTGGGTCACCTAGCTGCCCCAAATCTGTAGTATGGATGATTTAATTTTTTATATTTGCATCCCTAGTGACCAACAGTGGGCATTTAGTAAATGTTTGGTGATTGGTTGATTATATCGTTTTATCTGTTCATGTGTTGTTCCTCCCAGTAGAAAGTAAAATCTAAAAGATGAGGACTACTTCATTTTTTGTCCTGGTTTTCCCAGACCTATTGTGCTGTATTTTGGGTGCATTATAAAGGTTTGTTGAGTTGACTTGACTTGCATCTTAGAAAATGATAGCTGTTAAATAAGTAGAAGAGACCATAGATGCTGGGGCAAACCTCCATGAAGGAATTGGAAGCTGAGTTAGACCTTGAAGGATACTAAGTATTACGGAAAGAAGGGCATTACCAAGATGGCTCTTGGTGTCTGTCTGTCCATCGGTCACTGTGAGTGTACATGTGTTCACATGCCTGTTTGCTTCTATGCTTTTGTGTTTGGAGGTGGAGGTGGGGGTGACACAGAAGTACACTGGATTTGCAGAGGGAGAAGTCCAGTTGGGGCTAGGGGAGACAAAGGAGAGAATTTTCTTCTTTTTACCTTTTCCATAGTAATGGTGACTGTTGACTGAACATTAATGAACTCTGCCAGTTATTAAGGAACACAAATCAGAAATGAAAAAGTTTCTTGAATTTGAACAGATACTAGTTATTCAAGAGCCTTTTATTATAATTGTAATTAGTCAATGCAGGATCTACAATCTAGAATATTGATTCAAGCCAATATGATTCTGACTCCACTTAAATGTGCATTTACAAAATTCCTACTTTATGGGTAAGCTTTTGTTTATGAGGGGGAAAAAAGAATTGTTATAAGAAGACATAAAAGCTGCTTAACATTTTTTATGGCACTTTCACATAAATCTTCTATCTATAACATGATCTGGTGACATAAATATTAGCAGCTTGTGTCTGTTTCACCTGCTGTGAAACCAGTGCTGTCCTATAGCAATAACCAGCAATGGAATAGAGCTATTTGCTGCTACCATAAATAAAAAAGGGTGTCATGGCTGTTTTCATTTGACTGAGCAGTAATGGAGTTAATTATACTTCCAGTCTCTTTGTTTTTGATCTGTGTTTCCAAAGTCATCTAAGCTTTTGGAAGTTCTTATATATTTTTTAACTCTTTCCTTGGCCAACTGTGCTACATGACACTTCAGATTTCAGGAATGTATAATCTTATAAAAATATACTTGAAGCAGTAACTGTGAAGATTAATAAGCTCTACGTTGGTATTGCTCTAAGTGAATATGGAGAGCAGAAAGATTATACTGTACTTAAAATTTTGTTGCTTGTTTCTAGCAGTCCATCTATGAGCTGTTTTTTTGAATTCCTGAGTTAGGATAATGCTTTAGTTTAATTTTTCAGTGGAGACAACCGGGGAACACAATTAAAAAGGGTCTTGGACAAGATCATTCACCAAGTCAGTGGAGGAGTCAGGATTAAAGGGAGAATTTCCTTAAATTTTATTTTCTAAATTATTAATTACTATGAGAAATTGTTACCGCTTGTATAATTATGCCTCTGATGCTTACTCTCTGTGTGACATTGGGCAGATTATTTTATCTCCCTGTGTCTCAATTTCCTCACCTGTAAAATGAGGGGATTGGAATAGATGGTCACTGATATCTCCATTTGGGGTTTTCTTGGCAAAGATATTGGGGTGTTTTGACATTTCCTTCTACAGCTCATTTTAAACAGGAGGAAACTGAGGCAAACAGGGTCAAGTCATTTGCTCAGAGTCACATAGCTAGTGAATGTTTGAGGCCAGATTTGAACTGAGGAAGATGAGTCTTTATGACTCCAGGCCCAGCACTCTATACCCACTCCACTACCTAGCTGCCCTTTCTAGATTTAGAACTCTGATTATCTGGCTTTATACCTTGTTTTTACAAGATTTTTTTTAAATTAATAACATCAGCTTTGATTCATTCTGATATATGAACATATCTATTTACACAATGCACCATAGCTTCTACTTTCTTTGCATTTAATATTATGTGTATTTATATACATACAAACATATTTATGTATATGTTGTAGTATGTTAATGGATCTGAGATTTCATTGATATGATGAGAATCTAATGATGCAAATTACAACCCATCCACAGCTGCCATCCCATGTTATTCTTATTCATGTTCCTGTGAAAGTTCACCCAAGGTGTCTATCCAATATACTAAGGACCTTCCTTGAATTCTCTTGGAATTGTAAGGATGCCATTGGAGCACTGGGAGTAGCCACACATATTCCTCAGTCTTTCTTTGGGACCAACCCATTTTCTTTTTCAATCATATATTTCAATTATACATGATGATATCCTTTATCCTTCTTTTTCCTGTGCAATTTTTTTTGTAATATGTTATAGCCTGCTCATATCTACCTCTCCATTCCTTTTTTTGGGAACACTCTCTTAAATACCTAAATTATCTACAAATACAGATATGATATATGTGTATATATACATATATGTTATATATGTCATATCACTGTACACATACAATTAATATTTAGGAGACACTTCCATCTTCATTGATTTAATATTATGGTAATATATTGACAAAACACACATCTAGACTATATTATTAATAATAGTCAATACTCTACAATGGGATTAAGTTAGGTTGTAATTATGCTGGTGTTTTCTAAGGGTATGTATTTTTAACTTGAAATATGTTTATCATCCATCCAGAGTTAATATTTTAACTTTAATTAACTGAATAATTTGCCACAATTCTTAGCCTTTTTTTGTGCATACATTTTAATTTATTCTTTCTACATCTAATAGATTCTAAATACCTAGTTGTAGAAAGAACAAATAATATCAAGATCCTGAAAAAAGTAGAAAATTTCAATACAAAATTCAAATTTTTTTCCCCATGTATATGGATTTTTGACTGATATGTTTCAGTTTCCATGTAGGTGCTGGACAATCTAGAGATTGTTTATCATACAAAAACGCCATTGGGGGTGATTGTGTATAATTGTACACGTATAATCATACTCATTTTGTACACCTTTAAGTACACACACCTTTGTACTAATATACAATTCAACTACGTAGAAAAATGTTGTTTCAACATTTTTTTGAAAGAACCTAGTTTTGGCAAATTTATCCTTTGTAATAAAAAGTTCCTCTCCTTATACTCACCAATAAGATTTCATCTTATAGGAGAGAATGATTCCTTTATTTTGAGCTGAGAATCTCTCCATTGAGGGGATATATCTCCAAATTTTATCTTGGTGGAGTTTCAAGTAGAGATTTTCTGAAAATCTCATTTGGGTAATTTTGCTATGATGTGAATTGCTCTGGTGTCCTAGGTAATAGAGATAACTCTTCATTGGAGATAATTGTTGTGATTTATTAGAGCAGGATACCAAACCAGTGTCTTCTGGTATACTGTTGACTAGAAATGAAATTTTGTGAGAATTCTATGTCTTGTCTCAGACCATGTATGTATCATAAGGATACTCACTGAAAAATAGTTGGATTTCGGGGTGGAGCCAAGATGGCAGAGTGAAAGCAGAGACTCACCTAAGCTCTCCCCCAAACCCCTTCAAATACCTCTAAAAAGTGACTCTGAATAAATTCTAAAGTGGCAGAACTCAGAAAGAGACAAAGTAAGGCAGATTTCCAGTCCAAGACAATCTAGAGGGTCAATTGGAAAGGGCTGTTGCACTGGCCTGAGAGAGGAGCGTCCATAGTGCAGGCCACAGTGGAGACCTGGCCCTAACAAATGAGGAGCAGGCCTTGGGAGTGACTGAATCAGCAGTAGTAGTGGTGGCAGCAACAGAAGCTGTTCCTGGAGCTATTAGCCCACAGACTGAATGTTTGAAAGTCACATATTTCTACTTCTGGAAGCCAAGATGACTGAGTAAGCAATAAATCATTCTCACCCTCCCTTATTGACCTTGAAAAACCCAGAGAATATTGCCCCAGGAAAAATCCTGAAATAGTGGAGTCAGCAGAAAGATGAGATGCAGCAGTCTTTTAGCTCTTGAGGTTAGGGGGATTAATGGGAAAGGTCCCTCTTGCCGTGGCTGAAGGGGACCAGTATAGGAAGGGAAGTATCCCAGCAAGCCAGTGGCAAGCCCTACTTCAGCAATCTAGTAACCAGGCTCCTAGCTTCCAGCTCAAGAAGCCTGGGACAATGCCCCCTGTGACCCAGAAGCAGCAGGCAACTTTAAAAGCCAGAAAAAAGGCAAACAACATAAGCAAATAGCAACATAGAAAAACAATGACCATAGAGAAGTATCTTGGTGACAGGGAAGGTTAAAACACAAGGTCAGGAGGAAATAGTTGGATCTGATATTTTGGATTGCTCTCATGATTGATTTGGATTTTGGCAGTCTGTTTAATTCAATTCCATTCAACTCAGTAAGCACTAAACTCGTTTAAGACACTGGGTGAGTTAATGGTATACAAAGACAGAAGAAAAAATGGACTCCAATGTCAAAGAGTTTACGGTCTACTAGGGAGGGGGGTGGAGATACTTTTATACAGGGAAGTAAATACATTTTAATTTGAGATGGAAGAGAAAAACACAATTGGTTGCATTATTAAAAACAGGTTTAAAAAACAGGAAAAGGAAGAGAAAAACGTAAAAAAGAAAAGAAAATGAGAAAAAGAAGTTCCTTCTCTCCCTTCCCACATGGACATATCCAAAATAATAACCAATAGAAATAATAGGCAATTCCTGAATGTTTCAAAGTAAAGGAAAAGAATCTCCCTGTGTCTCACACGGAACACAACAAAGAAGAATTCTGGGCACAATTTCTTCAGCCTGGAAGTAAATTTGGAGACCCAATCAGAGAATGCATTTTCTGTTCTTTACCTGGGACATGACTATAGGCCAAATTGCCAGTCTCCTAAACTGACCTAACTAGACTTCTCAGGGTTTTTAAAATTTATTCTATTCATGTTTCTCCTTGATGAGCCTAATCTCTGTCATTCAGAGAACTTGGACAATCTTGGACTCTAGTTTTGTTAGATTTCTTAAGTTATTCAGGAAGTTGCCTACAAAGATGAGGCACATCATTTATATGTACTTTGAATGTGCCTAAAACTACAGACCTGATAGTATATTTAGCCAAGCAATAGCTTTTTACTAGGGAAGGTCAAATTTTCCCTTCTTGAAAGTCTTTCAAGCTCCAAACCCAGTTTGCATATTGAGCTTCCCAGAACTATTTTCACCTACTTGGGGCACTTGAGCATGAAGATGTCTTTCACTACAAATTGGTACGCAGCATGGTTAGGAGGGGGCACACATCTTAAATCTGCTCTGTTTATTACGGAGGAAGTTCTGATCAAGTTTATGGTGTTCAAGACTCCAACATATCAACTCCACTGAAGAGCAGGACAAGCTATTGTAAATATGAACCATCAAAGCATTAGCCATTTCAATGAAATGAAGCAAATCAATTGTTTTTTAGAAAGGTGCCTTTCAGATCTCCTTTTTCAGGTTCTGAGTTTCTGCTTCAAATTCAGCATTACTCTACAACTCGAACCAAAGGTATTTATCTCAGGACCTGGCAAGGTCATTCAGGTGGCTGGTGAGTCATTACCTTGGCATTATGTGTTTAACAATGAGCTGGGACTTTTAAAATAATTTAGTTATAGAGGAGCATAGGAGTCAGTGTGGAATAGTTAAAATAATTCTGCCTCCTCAAATGAAATGATTCTAATTTCCTCAAATGTTTGTCTTTTATCTTATGTTACATATAGAGGCATAGGATGATAGATTTAGAGCTAGAAGGGACTTCAGACATCATCGAATCTAAATCCCTCATTTTAGAGATGAGGAAACTGAGTTGAAAAGAAATGTAATTTAATCAAGCAAAACCCATTATTGTATTGTGGTAAGTAGAGCCACGAATCAAAGCCTGCTGACTCCAAATCAAGTACTATTTCCAATGTTTCATGCTGCCTCTCTAATGTAATATTGTCTTAATTGTTATTTTTTTAGAAGCGCTGTCTACAGTGTATAATCACAAATACCTGTAATCCATGACATGACAAATTTATGTCAGGCTTATTATTTTATGAATTGGAATATATTTCCTAGTAATTAGGAACCTGGGAATTTGTTTTCAAGGAATTAACAGTTTAAGAGCTATCAAAGGTACATTTTTGAGAAAAAATGTTTCTCCATTAGATAACTTAAAAATCTTGCAGTTTTGAGAGCAAAAGTTGCCTTTAAATTGGGACATCACCAAGATTCCTTGAGCATTTTTGGGGGGTTAAAAAGATGATTCTATTTTTAAAATTCAATGACAATTCAATTCAACAAGCATTTATTAAGTACTTACTTTGTATATACCACTCTATAATCTGTGAAAATAAAACAAAGCAACCAAGGCAGGCCCTGTCCTCAAGGAGTTTACATTCTACCAAAAATTAGTTGAGTTGCTAATCAACTAATATGAAGTTTCAGACATGTAAATAGTAAAAATGAAACTATTTCTTGGTGATCGAGTTGGCCAGAAGTTGGAAGGGACAATGGAAATTAGATTTTGGTCATATTCAAAGCCAAAGAAACCTCAAATACTTTAATTAGAGACGTAAGATTTTGGCCACTGTCAGAGTCACACAATCAATTATTTTCTGGTTGATTAGTTCTTTCCTGGCTTTTATTCTTAGCAATCAGTCAAATCAATCATAGGGTTGATCTGAATCAATAGCTAATGCAGTCATATTCTTTTCCTGCCCTAATATCTTTTTGAAAAATTTGTCTTCTCTAAGAAGCCCTTCTGGATTAATTCTATTTGAATTAAACTTTTCTTTATTCTACTGACCATTAACATTTCTATGTTGTCATATACCTTTCATTACCTACAGAAAATTTAATTTGTTTGCATTTTGTTTTCTTATAGGTATGGATAAAGCATTTATTAAGTGCTTATTTGATGCCAGGCATTGTGCTAAGCTGGGAATAAAAAGAAAAGGAATTACAAGGAGCTTATTCTTTTTTTTCTTATTTTTTTTAAAATTAATTTATTTTGAATTATCAGCAATCACTTCCATAAGCTTCTGAGCTTCAAATTTTTCTCCCTCTCCCACCTTACTTCACTCCCCAGGATGGCATGCAATCTGATATAGGCTATACATATACATTCCTATTAAACATATTTTCACACTAATGATGTTGTAAGTAAGAATTAGAGCCAATAGGAGGAACCACCAGAAAGAGGAAACAAAACACAACAGAAGAAAAAAAATAGCAAATAGTATGCTTTGAAGGAGTTTTTATTCTAAAAGAAAAGACAGCACAAAAAGGAGAATTGGGAAAGGGGGAAGAGAGGGTACAAAGAGGACAAGGTTACTGGGAAGGAGATGGACAATGCAGAGTGAGTTGAGTGGGGAATCAAATAATCATGGTTGGGGTTCCTTGTGAAAGGGTTGTCTGGCCTAGAGATTCACCAATTATGAGCAGGCCTAAGGGTAGGGATGTCTCAGGGTTAGGATGGCTGCTTGTGAGGCGTAGAGAAAAGCCTGAAAATTTAGTTGTGCCAAGAATGAACATATGTTTCAAATTCATTTTTCACATATGTGTCCTCTAACTCTGCAACCAGAATTCAAGCTTCTTTTAAGCAAGGACTATGCTTTTTTCCTTATTTCTTGGTGGACTCTAGTATAGCATTTTACATATGGTGAGCACTCACCAAATGCTGATAAATCAGTTGTTTTGGAGGAATAGTTTCCTCCACTTTATAGATAACTATAGATGGTTCATCTCATATACCCCATGCTAACTTTCTGTGTTATAATAACTGTTTAACTTTCCAGGTTATCAATCACACACAATAGGAACCTCACCAGAGAAGACATTATAGTAATTAATGTGATTTCAGAAAAGTGATTTGACTTCATTGGAAGATCAGCACTTAGTAAATTCAACATCATGTATCCTGTAGGATTATTTAATATTTAAAGAGGCTGTTATTGTATGTCACCAATGTAGGTATTCCACCACTTGATGATTTAAAACCCTCTTTGATCTGGCAGACGACATTTGAGAATTGCTGTAGCTGGTGAATTCATCATTTAGGGCCAATTTAGTGATGAGGTTCTCTGAACTTAGCTAGGATACAAAAGACATGCAAATCCTTCTCTGGGTCCGTACTTAGCCTTTCTCACTTGGTAGAGCCTTCCTATACCCTTTGAGAACCCTTGTTATAATGAGACATCGGAGGAGGATTTCAGTTGAGGAACAAGGTACTATATATTGATTCTTTAGGATCACCCATTAAGTGTGTCTAACCCAAGAATAGTAAGTAGAATAGAGGCTTCATTCATGATTCATCATCAGCTTTGGAAGGAGATTTCTAGTTGAATGTCCCAAGGAGTTATACTTTACCTACTGTTGTTTAACATTTTTATTATTGACTTGGATAAAAGGCAAAAATGTTATGCTTATTAAATTTCAAATGACATAAAACTAGGAGGAGTAAATAACATTTTAGATGGCAGAATCAGGATCCAAAGAGATCCTTATAGGGTAGACTATTAGGTCGTATCTATTAAGATGAAATGTAGTAGTAGTAGTAATAGTACTAGTAGTTGGAGCAACAGCAGTAGTAATGTAGTAGTAGTAGTAGTAGTAGTAGTAGTAGTAGTAGTAGTAGTAGCAGAGGCAGTACTCCTCAAAACTCAACTCATCATTTAAGATGTGATATTAGGGGTACAGAGAAGGGAAAAAAGTAAGGTTATGTCATCCAGGGTGTGTTCTGAGATGTGGTAGTTACTACTTAACTGTGAAGGCATGTATTCCTTTCAGGATTCCTCAAACACTGCCAATTGATCTATGATAATATCACCAATTGGATCAGGATCAGAGTTCATTAAAATTTGAAGAACAACATTTTAGATAGGCGTCACCATATCAAAAACTCATAATCTCCAAGCTACACAGAGCAAAAAGTTTTCAAAGTACAGAGATCTGGCTGAGTCTGTCAAAATCATATGAGAACAACATTTGGCATCCTTTGTCACATCTACTGTTGGAGTTGAGCCTAGGAAGCTTTCAGTGAGCCACCAGAGGATAAGATTACATTCTCATACTTTTATTCAACCACAAAAGGCAGTTAACTTATCCTTCTGTGTAATCATCTGATAGATTTTTTTTCCTATCATCTAATATCAAACTCTTCCAAGTTATCCATACCTACTCATCCTATATGACTCTTACTCATGTCCTCCCATGTTTCCTACAGAGTACCCAAGGGGAGGCAAACCTAGATTTCTCCTAGCAGCATAAATATATCAGTGAAGCATGTAGGCTATACATTTTTTATACTCATCATGTGATCAGTCCTTCTTAGTTTTTTCTATTTTAGTTTATTTCTATCTTCTTAGTTTCCCCTTGTTTTTCATCAGAGCCATACAAACTTGGCAGAATGTTGGTATTCAAAACATGCGACTTTGTTTCTGGGAGAAGTTTGGGGCTATTCTGGGCCCAATTCTTGTCTATTTGTAGTATCTTTCCAAAATATAAATATTATGGATAAACTCTAGATGTTGTCAATCCAAATGCATGTCATAATTTGGATAATAGGCATTTTTCATTCACCTTATTTTTTCTTGTGTGTGTATAGTTATACTAAATTTGCAGCAATTTTGATATAACCTGTCAATCTGGCCTTATTAGTGTTCCTCATATAACAACACTCAATTTCCTATCTCCCTGCTTTTGCAATGCCTGTTTTCCATAACTGGAGTACTCTTTGCTTATCTCTGTCTTTTGGAATTTTCATTTTCCTCCAAGAGTCAGCTTAAGAGCCACCTTCTATTTGAAGCCTTACTTGATCCCCACTTCTAATGCCCTCCCCCACTCCACATCCCTTTGCATTTATTTTGTATAATCTACCTATTTTTTGCATGTGGTGTCTTCTCTGATAGAATATAAGCTTTTCAAGGGCAAGCCTTATTTAATTTTTTTCTTGTATTTCTAGTCCTTAGCTTAGTGCCTGACACAAAGTCTTCACTTAATAAATGCTTATTGATCAGTTCATTCTTTTGACAATCTCAGTCATTGATCCTGATGACCTCCAAATCTAAATCTCTGGCTTTAACTTCTCTTTTGATCTCCAGATCTAGATTTCCAGTTTCCCATCACGTGCCTACCTGGATAACCTACCAGCACCTCAAACTCTGAATGTTAAAAACTGAGTGTATCTTTTCCCCTAAATCTATTCCTTCTGCTGACCTTCGTATTTCTGTCTGTGGCATCAATAATACTCCATATCCAAAATGTCATGGTTATTTTTGATTATATCCTTCTTCTTCTCCATGGACAATTAAGTTCCAAGTCTTTGTAACATTTCCTGCATCTCCATATGGTGGAAAGAGCTTTGGATCTGCAGTCTAGACCTGGGTTCAAATTGCATCTCTGATGCTTACTACCTGCCTGGTCCTGACCAAGTTACTTAATGTCACTGGACATCAGCTTTCTCATCTATAAAACCAAGGGGTTAGACTAGAAGGCTTTTGAGATCTCTTCCAGCTATGATCCTATGATATCTCTCCTCTATTACCACTAATACCAACTGAGTATAGGTTCTCGTTACCATGAAACTGATCTAGTATATTAGTCTCCTGACAAGTCTAACTTCTCCTTTCTTCTTCATAATTCAGTCTTTATACCATTTCTAGAATGTTCTTTCTTATTCACATATATAGCTGTCGTGGGGTGTATGGAGTGTTCAGGGAGGACTAGCCCCTCTGGTGTGAGGGCTTGCTGAGCCCTTTTTTAAAGCTGCTCATCTACCTTTGGCACTTTCCATCTGGCACTCAACTCTCATCTGTGGTTCCAAGAAGCTGTAACATGCACAGTGGCCACACCTTGGTAAAACCATCTCACCAGATGGGCTAAACCAGGTTGAGGGTAACTGACAGGCCTCAAATCTATCAGTGAGTTAGGGGGATGTGAAGCATGTAGAGTATGTGAAGACTTCCACCAGTGGAATGGACAAATGAGAACAGTTTGTTCCAACAGGCATGAAGGTGGCTGAAGCAGGTGCTGCAGAGGGCTTAAAGTTTGGTCAGGTATTAAAGACACCAAGGTCATCCACGGCATCCTGGCCCATTAACAGTCATCATGACTTTCATCTTGTCACTGGACTTTGATGATTCTGGAAGAGAGAATGAGGCTGATGACTTAGTGCAACTCTGCCTCACTTAAATCCAATTTACACACAAGTCAAGACATCACCCCCTGATGTCATTGGTCCTCCTCAAAAATGAAGGATGAACAAAAACAGTTGTGTTACTCTTCTCAAGAATCTTGAGTGATTCCCGCTAAGTTACAGACATACTCCTTTGCCATTGTTCTCTACAACAAGACTATCTCACCTTTCCAGCATTATTTCCATATTACTTCTTTCCAAATACTCTATGCCCCAGGCAAATCTTTTATCTGTCAAACATGTCTGGTGCTTCATGTCTGGAACGGCTTCCCTCTACCTCTTACCTTCCTCAAATTCCTTCCCATCTTTTAAGCCCAACTCAAATGTCTCCTTGTCTATGAAGTCTTTCCTAATTTCTCCAGTTAGTAACAATCTTTCTCCTCCTGCTTCACATAGCACTTTGTTTTGCAAATCTCTAATAGTCTTGTCATAGACTGTTTGAATTAGCAAAGTGCCTGGCACATAGTAAATGCTTAATGAATGCTTGCTGACTGATTTGTTGAGTGCATTTGTGTCCTACTAGATTCTAAATTTGATGGGGCCACAGACCAAGTAGTATCTAAACTTGCTACCTCCTCTAGTATTCATCACAATTTTCTGCCTTAAAAAAAGTTTATTGAATGAATCATTGAATGAACTTTTAATAATAATAGCTAGCATTAATACACTGCTTTAAGGTTTGCAAGACACTTCACATATTATAATATTTGATTCTCACAACAACATTGTGGTGGAGGTGCTATAAGTATTCCCATTTGGTAGTTGAAGAAATTGAAATTAACAGTGGTTAAATGACTTGCTCAGGGTCACATAGGTAACAAATAGCTGGGGTGTGATTTTTACTTCCTGTTTCCAAGTCCAGGGCTTCTACCCACAGTGCAACCTAGCTGCTTGAATCACTCATGATTTTCCTAGATCTAGATAATTTTCAAGTTAAGAAATACTGTGGTGGAAATACTTTTTTTTTTCTTTTTTTGCAAGAGCTTCAGGAATACATTTCAAAACATTAAAATAATTAAAACAATTTAGCTTGAAATGTTCATTTATGAATGTAATTCTCTATTTCCTTACAAATGAAAACTTCAAAAATTATTAATGCATTCTTGCTGAACACTGGTACACTATAATTCTTCCTTTTTTTTTTCTCCTTACAACTCCCTAAATTATAGGGAAATTAAAAGTCCATTAGGTAGTCTACATTAACATATGCTATTATAGGGCTAGCTACTAAGTGTGGGCAGCTGTGGTACTTGTAAGCTTCAGTTGCCTTAGACTGAAACAAGATTCATTTAATGTGCTTTCCTGTTTATACGAAGAAATAATACAGAACTAGGAAATGGTCCTCTTTAGAATAAGCTAATGATAATCATGACAGAGAGTATTAGACACATTTGGAAGTAATATTGGATATATAAGCTCCTTCACTAAAGGGGAAAGGGTTATTTGAACTGGAAGAGCATTAGGATCACAGGAGCATAGATTTAGAGTGGGAAGGGGCCTTCATTTCTTTTCTTATTAACTTAGAGAAAAGTGAACTGCTTCTGTATTACTGGCCTATGCATTTTAAACATTATCACATGATCAAAGCAAGCTGGACTTTCTCAGTTCCTGAAAACCAGGAAAACGGAATACATTATATTAATGCAACAGTTTAATCCAGGTTGCTGAAATAAGGTGTGGGGTTCATAGCTACTTGATTGGATGTTCAGAGCCCAATTCTCCCCAGTTTTCTTACCCTTGACCAGTCATTGTATTAATCACATAATATCACATTGTTAGAGGTTGCATGGCTTAGTACATATAGGAGTGACCTTGGGAGAAAGGAAAGAAGAAAGAACAGAAGGAATAAAAGAAGGAAATAAGGAAGGAAAGGAGGAAGGAAGGAAGGGAATATTTGTTAACTATGTCCCAGGCATTGTGCTGAGAGCTGGGGATACAAAAATAATAAAGCAAGACTTTCCTGTTTTTAAAGAACTTGTCTTCTTGACACTAAGATTAAGGTTTTATCCATGTCACCATCTGATTGCCATTTCTCCTCTCTCTCTTTCTCTCTTCTCCTCTTTCTCTCTCTTCACCTCTCTCTTTCCTCTCATTTTTTCTCTCTTCTCTCTCTCTCCATATATACAAATATATAAATATACTTATATAAGTACATATACATATAAACATGTATATATACATGTATACATATGTATATGCACATACATCTACATACACACAAACATATATCCACATATACATATATATGTGTATACATATGTTAGTTGAAGAGAGATATAGCACTAACAAAAAGGGAGATCAGAAAGGCCTTCTATAAGAGGTAGTACATGAAATGAGCCTTGAAGGCAGTCAGGAATTCTAAGAGATGGAGGGAGTGTTTTTTGCTTATAGAGGCAGCTTGTGGCGGAGAGGCAGGAGATAGAGTACATGTAGATAGGTAATGGATCATCTGTCAGGAAATATGGATCTTAAAGCTATTGGAATAAGTCAGACTGGGAATAAAGATTTAGAAGTCATTTTTATGGAAGTAATAATTGTAGTCATGCAAATAATAATAACTCACACTTATCATTTACATATTTAGAAATAAAGATTTAGAAGTCATTTTCAGGGAGGTAATAATTGAAATGATACTAAGTCACAATTAGCATTTATATGATGCCTTAAGATTTGCAAAGCACTTCACAAATCTTTTTTCATTTGATCCTCTCAACAACCTTGGTGTTATATCCCCAATTTACAGTTGAGAAAATTGAGGTGAATGGAAGTTAAGTGACTTGCCCAGGGTCACTCCACTAGTGAATATCTGAGGTTAGATTTGAACTCAGGTCTTCCTGACTCCAGGTCCAACACTCAGTCCACTTAGCTATAAGACTGTCTAGTAGGGGGTAGCTAGGTGGTGCAGTGGATAGAGCACCAGCCCTGAAGTCATGGAGGACCTGAGTTCAAATGTGGCCTCAGACCAAATACTTGTAACTCACTAGATATGTGACCCTGGGCAAGTCACTTAACCCCAATTGCCTAAAAGAAAAAAAAAAGAAATCTTACATATTTTGGGGGGGCAGCTAAGTGGTGTAGTGAATAGAGCTCTGGCCTTGGAGTCAGGAGGACCCAGCATTCAAATCCAACCTCTGACATTTACTAGCAATGTGATCCAGGGCAAGTCACTTAACCCCAATTACCTCATCAAAAAAAAAAAAAAGGAAAAATAATTGTCTTTTGGGGCAGCTAGGTGGTGCAGTGGATAGAGTACTGGCCCTGAAGTCAAGAGGGCTTGAGTTCAAGTCCGGCCTCAGACCAAACACTTGACACATAATAGCTGTGTGACCCTGGGCAAGTCACTTAACCCCAATTGCCTAAAAAAAAAAAAAACCAGACTGTCTGGTAGAGAATGTTGAGAGAAAAAGAAAGCTACAAGGATAGATCCTTTGAAGGATGACTAATTTTAGATGGTAGGAAAAGGAAGAAGAGTCATTGAAGGTAGACAGAGAAGGGTGGTCAGAGTCATAGGATGAATCATGAGATTATGGAGTCATGGAAATTAAGGAAGGGGAAAGTATTTAGAAGCAATGCCAAATGTTGCAGAGAGATAAATATCTTAGAATATTAGATCTAATCCTTGTATCAACTTTAGATGCCATCTAATCAAACCCCTTCATTTTGTAGATAAAGAAACTTAGGACCAGGGAAAATAAATGACTTCTCCATGATTATACAGGCAATAAACACAAGAGGCAGATTTTGAATCCAGATCTTCTGACCCAAGATCCAATGCATTTTCCAAAGGGCCAAGGTGCAAGAGATGTTGAAGTCTGGGAACCTGATTACATTTGCAACTTCCCCTGCTAGAAAGTAAACACGTTGACAGTAAGAATTATTTCATTCTTTGTAGTCACATTCCTAGCACTTAGGACGGTGCTTAGTACCCAGTAGGTGATTGTTAAATGCTTTTTGACTGAGTGATAAAACTATATGTTAAGCTAAATGTGCTACCTGTTTATTCTGCATTCAGCACTGATCACCCCTCACCCTAGTTTACATCTGTAAAGCAAAGTCCTAGGAGATGCAACATCATGGTTCAGTGGAATAAATTCTTGATTTAGGGTCTAAAGACTTTAGGTTTTAATCTAGTCTCTGGAATTAGCTGTGTGATTTTGGGCAACTCACAACTTCTCCATCATTTCATTTTTCTGTTAAATAAAGATAATATTTATATTGCCTATCTCACAGGGTTTTTGAAAACAAAATACTTAACAAATCTTAAGGTCATATATCAATTAGTTAGACAAGAAGCTTTTGTTGAACATTTACTATGTCCCAGGCATACATCCCTAAGTACTAGGGATATAAAGGAAGGCAAAACACCAAGCAAACAACCAAACAAAAAGATAATCCCTGCCCTGAAGGAACATTCTAATGGAAGGGGGAAACAAAATATAAATATTTAGGTGTATACAAGATACAGAATATAGGAAGTTAATTGAAAAGGGAAGGAATTAGCAGTTGCATTGGGAGGTGAGGGGAAATATTGGGAAATGTCTCCTTTTGAAGGTAGATCTAAACTTCAAACTAAGGAAATTAAGAGGCCAAAGTGATGGGGCAGAATATTCCAGGCATGGGGGAGAGCTAGTGCAAAGGCATGGATAGAGGAGCTGTTATTGTTGTTGTTGTTATATGGGATGGGACTAGATAAAGTGAATAGGTGGAAGGAAGAAAGAGTGTATGGCTTTTGATGACAAAGTTGTTTTGAAGTCTGCAAGAACATGCTCAGGTGGGTGGAGCGGGTTAAAGCAGATCCTGAGGAGCTGTGGATAAGGCCAGGAACTTTCAAGAATTCAAATATTATAAACAAGCTTCTCCTTATTAGATATACAATAAGATTAGATATAGAATAAGAAAAAACAGTTATTTGGGAATACCAGTTAAAATTTAGTGAGGAAGACACTAAACTTGGATATGCTTAGTTCAACTTATATTGCTTGGGATTCTATTTTCTTACCTCTAAAAATGGAATAAATAATTCTTTTCCTGTCCACTACAAAAGCTATCGTGAAGCTTAAGTGGTGTTATTCAAGCCAACAAATATTTATTTTGTTTTTTTTTAACCCTTGTCATACATGGCTCAGTTACAGGTAAAGGCTTCTGAGAGTTTCCAGTGGTAACAAGAAAATCACTTTCCAAAGCAGATGCTGCAGATGAGTTTATAGCAGCTTCCTAACAGGCATTGCATGAGGGTGGAGCTGTGAAGGGGAGGTATTTGGAGAGAAAAAATGGCTATATTGGAGGAAAAAAAAATGGAGAATCAAAGAACAGAGAAAATATGCGGGCTCAGTGATGACGCAATTGAGATCCGAAAGGCTGAATGGCTTAGAACACTGGGCTTTCTGTTTATGAAATGTTAGGTACATATAAGTTCTGTTTTTCTTTTGAATTATTATTGCTATTAAGGGTGATTTTGAGAGGAAATGAGTTTAGTGGTTAGAAGGTTAGTCTTGGAATCAAGAAGTTCTAGGTTTAAGTCCTGTCCCTGTCACATATTAGTGATATGACTTGACCAAGTTGCTTAAACTCTAAGTAGCCCACATAATTCTCCCTCATCCCTACCCCCACCCCACTGACAGTGCTTTCCCTCTGAAATTACCTTCCATTTACACTGTGTATATCTTGTATATATAAGTTTTTGTTTTGTTTTGCATGTTGTCTCCTCCATTAAAACATGAACTCCTTGAGGGCAGGCTTCATATTTTTGCCTTTCTTTTTATCCCCATCACTTAGCATAGTGCCTGGGAAATAGTAAGTACTTATTAAATACTTTTTGATGAACTGGACTGAAGGCTTCATTTCTCATTTAGATAAAAACTGACATTTTTAAAGTAGATTTTTTTTTGGGGGGGGGAGTGTTGCATGAATATAAGCCAAAGACATCACTACCTGGTGGACTTGTGAGGTACTGTTAGCATTTTACTGCTCTATTGCATTATTTCAGGCAACGAACAGGTGGATCCTTTCAGGATTTCTTGATCTTATAGTTACTCCACTTGAGCTCATCTTTTACACAGTCTGACCAGGTGCACTGTAGCTCCCTAAATAAATTTTTGCTGTTGGTATCAGGTGACAGACTATCTGTATCTAGTAAAATTTGATTTCAGATTCTAAGCTGTAGCATCCGTTCTCTTTTACCCCAGCAGGAGGTGAATGTTGGAAGGAAAATTATATGATATGTGAATAATTTGTTTTTCTTCCAGTTCTGATATTAGCTTGCAGTGCAACTTGCCAAAGTTATTAGCATCTCTGAGATTATTTCCTCATTTGAATAAGAATGTTGACCATAAAGTAATTCCCATGGTAACATAAAGATTGAATAACAGATGAGAAAAAAATACACTTTGGAATATTGGACTAGATGATTTCTTATTTCCCTTTCATCTCTAAATGAATGATCCTGTAATTTTAAGATGATATTTGGGTTAGGCATGAAATCTCCTGGCACGTGTTTGGGCAAGTCTTTTCCCTGGGTCTCAATTTCTTTACCTGTAAAATAAAATGGCTGTATTACATAGCCTCCAAAATTCCTTCCAGCTCTAGAACCATGATCCTATTTTCCTGTCTAAGACCATATGTATTGTAATATGTGAAGATCTTGCATATAAATATGTATATATGTGTATAATATTTATATGTGTGTATACACTATATGCATGTATGTATATATGTGTGTATTTTAAATCAGGAATCATTTTCTTTTATAAGATATGACTAGAAGTGGCTAAACAACTCCTGATTACATGATTATTAAAAGACTTAGAGATTTGATTGTTAATAAATAATTTCATTTCATCAATAGTTATTGTGTATTTTATAAGCTTTGAATAAACAACAATCACTCTAACAACTTTGCACTCTGATTTAGTAGATAAAGACAATGAGAGAAATGTCTTTCACATCTCCATGGGTTATGAAATCCCTTTTAGTGAACATTATTGGATTAGATGTGTGTGTTTTTTTTTTAATTTACAAAAAAAATCCAGTCATGGTGAATTAATTAATTAAAGACCTGGAATGGTAAACACAAAAATAGATGGAAGACATATATAATTAATAAATAAAAAACTCTCATGCCATGCCTTCTAAGAAAGATTTATAGGTTATCCCTTGAGTTTATTAGGAGCCTCATAGAGAGCAGTGACAAGCATCAAACTACTCCATATATTGATAATAGAAGACACAGTGTAAACTAATAAATCGTTTTTAATCTGTTGCTATTTTTCAAAACTTGTGGTGTCTCTCTTTTTTTTTCTCTTATGAAAAAAAATAGCCACATTTTAGGAAGCATGACTAAAGGAAAGTTGTGTAGAATCACAGATTTAGAGCTTGAAGGCATCTTGGAATTCAGAGCATCACATGACTTAGAGATGGAAGGGCTCTTAGAGACTATCGTGTACAACCCACTCACTTTACAGATATGAAATAGGTATTCAGAGAAGTTAGGAGACATGCTTAAGGTAACATGCCTAGCAAGTGTAAGAGGAAGGGTTTGAACCCAGGTTATCCATCTCCAAATTCAACTTTAATCTAATCTCTTCATTTTAAAGATGAAGAAACTGATGCCCAGAGATCACATGTGATCCAAGGTCACATGGATATTTATTGGTAGAAATGGAATTTGAATCCAGTTTCTCTGATTGATAATACAGTTTTCTTGTCACTATTTCATATTATTAAAAATATTTTTCATTTTATTTTTTTGTTCAGGTATTCTGAAAAGGTCTAAATATCCTAGTTTCAGTGTACATTTTTTTAAGGCAATTGGGGTTAAGTGACTTGCCCAGAATCAAGTGTCAAGTGTTTGGTCTGAAGTCAGATTTGAACTCAGGTCCTCCTGACTTCAGGGATGTTTCTCTATCCGCCACGCCACCTAGCTGTCCCTTCCAGTGTACATTTTCATTCAAAACATTTTTAAAAGTTTTATTGATGCTTTTTGTTTTTAAGTCATAATTATTCCCCAATATACTCCTCTCACAATCAATACTTTCTTGGAATATAAGAATAACAGTTAATGAAGAACAACTAAAATAGGACAGAAGTTGCTCACATATGCATCATTCTATATCAGAAGTCTCCCACATCTCTAACAAGAGGAGGGAAGTATTAGTCTTCTAGAACCTGGGGTCATTGCCACTATACAGTGAGGTTGAGGGTTTATGAGTATTTAATACAACAGTTAGCTAGTCACCTCAAGGCTGGGGCCACAGAGACTTTGCCAAATACAGTCCTATACCTGCCTTCAAAGAAGGGAAAGAAATAACCATTTATTAAGAACCCAGTATCAGCCAGATACTGTGCTAAGTGATGAATAATAATAACAATAATAATAGCTAACATTTATATAACATTTACTATCTGCCAGGCACCATGCTAAGTGCTGTATGATTATTATCCCATTTGATCCTCACAACAACCTGTGAGATAGGTGCCATCATTATCCCCATTTTACTTTTGAGGAAACTGAGGCAGACAGGGTTAAGTGACAAGTCCAGGGCTATCCTACAAGTGTGTCTGAGACTGGGTTTGAATTCAAGTCTTCCTGACTCCAGGTCCAGTGTTCTATCCAATAAGCCACCTATTATTCCATTCTATCCTCACAACAACCCTGTGAAGTAGATGTTATCACTCCCATTTTATTGTTTAGGAAACTGAGGCAGACAGTGGTTAAGTGAGGTGCTTAGAGTCATACTGCAAGTAAGTATCTGAGGCTGGTTGGAACTCAGGGCTTCATGACTCCAGGTCTAGCTCTATCCAATGATCCATCTAGTATCTCATTTTGAGGGAAAGCTAGATAGTGTAGTGGATAGATTGCTTTGAAGTCCTCTATTTCATTAAATTATAAATTGCTTGCATAATTTTTTTGTTGATCTGAAAGCTCTAGATTTTGGCTATCCTGAGAATTTCATTTTGGGGTTTCTTTGAGGAGGTGATTGGTAGATATTTTTTTCCTAGTTCTACTTTGCCCTCCAGCTCTAAGAGATCTGGGTACTTTTCTTTTAAAATTTCTTGAAATATGATATCTTGGCTTTTTTCTTTATCATAGCGTTCAGATAATCCAATGCTTCTTAAATTTTTCTCCTCAATCTGTTTTCCAAGTGACTTGGGTTTATTATGAAATCTTACTTTCCCCTCCTATTTTTCATTCTTTTATCTTTAAACATTTATTGTTGTCTTATGTAGTCATTGGCTTCTGTTGTGTCCATTCTTACTTCCAAGGAGTTTGTTGCTTGGGCAAGGTTTTGTTCAGCTTGTGCCAAGCTAATAATTCCTTTTCCAATTCTTTCTTCCATAGCTCTCATTTCTTTTTCATTTTTTCCCTGAAACACTCTCATTCTATTTATAAAAAAAAATTCAGACTTCTTTTTTAAACTCTTGCTTCATGTCTTCCAAGAATTCTAGTTGAATCTGTGCCTTTGACATGTTTTTATCTGAGGTTTTGTTTGTAGATGTTTTGGAGTCATTCTCTTCTTTTGCACTTGTGTTTTGAGCATCTTTGCCACCATAATAGCTCATTATGATGGGGTTCTTTTTTCTTTTTTTTTTTTGTTGTTGTTTGTTTGCTCATTCTTCCAGCCTACTTCCTGATGTTGGACTTGATATTAAGACCTAGGCCTGTAGCACTTCTAGAGGGAAGGTCTGGACCGGTCCTGTTGCTGCTTTCTTGGAGAATTGAATGTTATATTATTCCAGGATCTTGGGGACAGGATGAGGACCTACAAGCTCTCAGCATTTCCAAAGTGCTGTGATCCAGGGCAAAATCTGATTGCTGCCCCATTGCTCTGATTTCTGTAAGTTCCCAACCTATACTTGTGTTTTAACAAGAGTAGACTGTGGCTGGACTCCACCCATATCAGCCATCTGGAAAGTTCTGTTGGTTCAGAGTGGTAGAATCGTAGTCTACCCTTTGGTCTAGGATTCTTGGCTTGGTTATTCCTCTGCAGGCTAAACTAGATGTTGAAAGTGAGACTGCTTTGGCTTTGGGTCTGAGCCACACCATTCCTGCTTCTGGTTTCTGAATTTCTTCCTTTTTTGGTGAACTTCTCAAAACCTCTGCGTCCCTTGCCAATCAATAAATATTTCTTAAGAGCCTCCTATCTGTCAGGCACTGTGCTAAGCACTGAGGAGACATAGGGAGGCAAAAGATAGTCCCTGCTCTAAAGTAGCTCACAATCTTACAGAGGAGACAGTAAATGAAGAAATATGTACAAAAAAGCTATATACAGGATAAATAAGAAATAATTGAGGGAAGGCACTAAAATTAAGAGGGTTTGGGAAAGGATTTCTGTGGAAGATGGGATTTTACTTGAGATTTAAAGGAATCCAGGGAAGCCAGTGGGTAGAGTTGAGGAGGGAGAACAACCTAGGCATGGGGGACACATTGGGAAAATCACTTTAATGGCCCCCTTCTAATCTGCCTTCTGTGACCCAAAATTGTTTAGGGGAAGACAAAGCTGCCAGTTGGTACCTATCACCAGGTTTTCTGGTCTGGATATGTTGGGTTTCCATTATGGGTGAAGGACCTCTTCATCTCTTTTTGCCTTGGTACATAACATCTCCCTAGAAATTGGAGTGTTCTGCAAATGGTTTGCTCCTGCCCTGACCTCTACACTGCCCACAAAACTTCCTGCCTATTTCCCCATGCTAAGTTGGGCTGGATCAAGGACTCACTGTGACTTTTTTGGATTTTCCCCCATTAATATCTGGTTTGTTGCATTTCTCTAGGTGTATCTGGAAAAGTTTGTGGAATGGAGAGCTGACTGTACTGCTTCCTATTATTCCAGCCTCTTGATTTTGCCTCCGTTGTAGATTTTTTTTAAGCAAAAGTGAATTTTGTATTTAATTAAAGATTTTTTTGTGCATCTGTTGAAGATAATCATGTGACTTAGGATGAATTTGTTTCTACTGATATATGTAGTATGATAATATATACTTTACTGGTATATGTTCATTGTCTTCTAAATGTTGGAACCATCCTTGCCTCTCTGGTATAAATTCAATTTAATCATAATGAAAGGTTTCTTGGATAAATTACTGTATCCTATTTGCCAAGATTTTATTTAAAATATTTCAAACAATATTCATTAATGATATTGGTTTATGATTCTCTATTTTTGCTTTACTCTTCCATATTCTAGTTATTAAGTCTATATTTGTCTCAAAAGTGCAGTTTGGTAGGGTGGTTTATATCTTAATTTTTGAGAATAATTTGGGTTGTATATGCATTGTTTTATAAAAATTTGATAGACCTCTTTTGAGCAATCTTGTCAAGGATTATTTTTTCCCTTTGGTGTTTCCTTTATAGCTAGATTTATTTCCCTTTCTGAAATTGACTTATTTAAGATCTTTATTTGGTACTGTATTAGTTTACATATTTTACATTTTTGTATACAATCCTTTATTTCTTTTGTGTTATCAGTTTTTCCAGTGTGTAATTATACAAAAAAAAGTTCTGATTTTTTTTATATTTCTTCTGGTTTGGTGTGTGTGTATGTGTATATGTGTGTGTGCATGTATGTGTGTGTGCACACACACAGGTGTGTATTTTCATCTTGCTTATTTCTTATTTTGGTCATTTAATTTTCTGCTCCCCTTTGTAAAATTCAGTTGGTGAACAGTTTATCAATTTTGTCATCCTTTTCAATACAAATCAGCTTTTAGTTTTGTTTATCAGTTCTATAGTCTTTTTTTGGTTCCTAATTTATCCATTTCCTATAATTTGCAGAAGCTCTTTTTTTGGATTAATTTTGAGTTTGTTTATTTGTTGGTTTTCTATCTTGTTAATGTCTGTTTTCAGAAATATAATTTCTTCATGAGGATTGCTTTAGCTACATCTTAGAAATTATTGCATGTTCATCTTTAACACTGATTTTCAATTGTTAAATGTTTCTATCATTTGTTACTTGCCTTATTTATTTTTTGCAAATTCATAACTGCCTAAATTTGGGTTTTGTGCTATCTGAAATAGTTACTATATTGATTGCTATGTTGTCTCCAAAGGATGTATTTAGTATTTCTACTTTTTGACATTTATTTGAGTTTTGTAAGTGCATTAATATGTAGTCTACTTTTGTAAAAGTTCCATGTGGTACTGCAAATATGCATTTCTTTAGCATTTTCATTCAAAAGACACCATAAATCTTTATCTTTAAATTTTCCATCAACATGTTCAATTCTATATTTTCCCTCTTGTTTATCTTTGTTAGATTTTTCTAACTCTGACAGAAGAAATTAAAACCTCCTATTATTGTGCAGCTTTAAGTGTCTTTTTGGAATTTAGTTTTTATTTTATGACTTTAGATGCTATGCCATAATATTAATATAAATGTAACATTGACATTGGCTCATTGTTTTTCATTATCTTTTGTTCCTTTAAGTATAATAATATTTTCTTATTTATCTCTGTTTATATTGCAAATTTTTATTTTTTTCTTTGACTTATAGTATAATTACAACTTTAGCTTTTTTCGGCTATACTTAACACTTAGCAAATTTTGTTACATCTCATTTTTTTTCTATGTGTATCTTTATTGTTTAAATGTGTTTCTTATAAGAGACAGCTTCTAGAGTTTTATTTTTTTATACTGCTGCCACTCTATTTCATTTTATTGATTATTTTGATCCATTTACATTTTATTTTTTGTTTTAGGCAATTGGGGTTAAGTGATTTACTCAGGGTTACACAGCTAGTAAGTGTCAAATGTTTGGTCTGAGGCCAGATTTGAACTCAGGTCCTCCTGATTTCAGTGCCAGTGCTCTATCCACTGCAACACCTAGCTGTCCCCATTTACATTTTAAGTTATGTGAATTAGGTTTATGTTTTTCACCATTTGTGTCCCTAGTATTGCTTTCTCCCCCCACTCAGGATTCTTTTTTTTTTCTTGCTTCTTTTTTTTTTTATCAGTACTTTGTCCTTACAATTAATTCTAATTCAGTGACTTTTATTCAATCTTATTCCCCCAGGATCTCTTTCCTCCTTTAGTTCTCCCTCCTGTTTGTCAATACTCTCCCTACTTGTATGGTTTTATATAAATTATTTATTTTCCAATCTTTTATTTGTCTAATTGTTCCTCCCTCCCTACCTTCCCTTTCTCTTTCTCCTCTCAGTTAAATTGTTAGTTTAACATGTTTCCTCCTCTCAAACTTCTTTAGTTTTTTAGGGTCTTTAACCTCAAAGAGAATGTTTTTGTTATCTAGTTTTCTGCATTGATTCTCTTCCCTTTTTGTCTGTTCTGAATTTGCATTGTCTAATTAGTGGTCTATATCCTTCTCCAGTCTTTCTTTAATGTCTTTGCATTCCTAGTGGAGTTAAAGCTTCCAAAGTACTAAGTTTGAGCTCATTCTTCTAAACATTTTCTATGCTATTCGCTCTATAGATTCTGCCGTACCATTTCATTTTTGTGTGTGTCTTCCTCTAAAAAGCACGTATTTATTAGGATAGTAAGGTGGATAGAAGCAGTGACCCATGGTAGAACTTAACCTGGGTCTACTCTTTTTTTTCTTCCCCCATGATTATTCTCTTTCCCATTTCCCACATGATTGATTTCTTTTGTAGGGTCCAAGTCCTCTCACCCTTCTGGGTAGCTGACCCAAGTTACTCTAAGTTCCTTCTTCCCGGAAGGATTTTGTCCATGGAGGCGTATCACTCTCCTAGGGGAAATGATCTCTTATGCACCAACTTCCCTACCTTAAATCCATTGAAAGTTACCCATTTGCCATTATAGACATATACATTGTGTCACTCGTGTGTCATCAGTGGGACCTTTTCTCCCTGCTGTGAGATCTCCCACTTTTACTCCTCCAGTTTCAATCTCTCCATTCTTCCACCTCTCCTATTCTCCTGCAGCCTTTCTTACTGAGAGCCTAGAGGAGTTGTTTTCCTTTTGTTGTTCACCAATAGATTGAATTAAGATACTTCTTGATAATCTCCTTTGTCAGTCATCATTTTTTTTTTTATTTAAAGAAAAAGTGATTTCTGAAATAAGATAGTTTATTGCATTACTTTTTCTTTCCTTGGCAGTTGTATTTATTTGCTTTTTGTGTGTATTTCTGTTGTTTGGGCTGTTTGCAAGGAGAATATACTGTTGATGCTTATTATATTTTGCAGGAATAACTCAAACACCCGTCTTTTATTCAATGCCCATCTTTTTTCATTGATGATTATTCTTAGATTTGAAGGGTATGCCATTCTGCATTGGACCTTAATCTCCTTTTTTTTTTCAAGAATATATTATTCAATTCTCATCCATGGTTTTTAGTAGGCTCACAATAGCCTTTGTGTTATTAAATTTTTTTCTTTACTTCTTGCTGTTTTTCTCTTGATATTTATAGAACTTATTTTTCACTTCGGACTAACTAAATTTAGCCATTATATTTTCTGGTTTTTAAAGCACTGGATTTTTTTTTCCATCTGGAGCTGATGTGTGGATTATTTTAACTGATACATCTTTTTTTATATTGAAAAGTTCTGGGTGGCTGTATTGTTTTTTCTATATTGTGATGTTCAGGTTTTTCTATTTGTAATGTACTTCTGGGATGCTTATAATTATTAAATTGTCTCCATATACATATCTTGTTTTTGAGAGCAATGGCTTTTGCTTGTAGTGAGATCATGTGTTCTTTTAATGTTTTTTTTTCTTTCAAAATCTCCTTCACTTCCATATTTTCACATTCTGAATCTGTCATTTTCTCATTTGTTTTTTTGAAGAAACTTGCCACTATGCATTCAAGTTTTTCTAATCTGGTAATTATTTCTTCTGTGAAGCCTGCAATCACTGTGATTTATTTCCCTCTAACTTCTCTTATGGTTTTCATTTCTTTTTTGGACCATTCTGTACTACCTTATTATCATTCCATTCAGTCTTGGTATTCATAAGGGTTCTATGTTTTATTAGTAATTGGTTCATTTTTTTCTTATAATATTTGTTGAGTGTTTAATAACCTATTTGATGATTTAATACTCCCTTTTCTTCTAATTTTAGTATCTTCTTTGTTGATTTATTTGCTTGTGTTCTAGATTTTTAATTGAATTTTCTTCTTCTCAAAATATTTGATGTTTCAGACTTTTTTCTTATGTTTTCACAACACCCATTTACTGATTCCTCTCCCTGTGAGGATGGGTATATTCTTAGGGCTGGGCTACAAAGCTGTCTCAATCTTCTCCCATGTTGTGGGATTTACTTTTTATCAGCCTTCATCCCTACTCTTTTTTCTGGCAGGATAAGACTGGCTACAGCTAGATTTCAGTCCCCTTTTCTTATAGGTCAAACCCAGCCACTCACATTAGTCCTCTGGTCACTTCCTTCTCTATATCTTATTTACTTTTCTGGCTGGGTGGAATGCACTTCTAGCTCTTTACCACAATTGAAAGATGGTACAGATGGTGTTTTGGTTGGAGTTTCTGCAGCCTTTAGGTTTCTTAACCTAGGAGACACTCCAAGCAGAAGGTAACTTAATTTCTTCTTATCTTCCTCAAGTGGAAAG
>NW_020954576.1:33681141-33701081 GCF_900497805.2 Vombatus ursinus
CTGTAAAATGAGTTGGAGAAAGAAATGGCAAATCACTCCTGTATCTTTGCCAAGAAAAACCCCAAAAGGGGTCATGAAGAGTCAGACATGAGTGAAAATGACTGAACAACAACAACAAAGCAGAAATTTGTCGATCCAATTATTTTTAAAAAGTAAATAGGTAAGGCTACACTTTGTGGTATGTGAAAGACAACGCCTCTGGTATCTGATAATTTAAAGATTAATTAATTTAATTCTTAACCAGGGTAAGAACAAAGATGGAGAAAGTATAATGATTCTTGACTGAATGAAGAGCTCTAAGTCACTTTCTTGAGATTTCTTCAAAACATACTTTCATAATAACACTTTAATGTTTGCAAAGCACTTTACAAATATTATTTTATTTGATCCTAACAACAATCCTGAGAAATAGGTGCTATTAAGATGCCACCTCTACAGGTAAGGAAACTGAGATAGGCAAAGGTTAAATGATTTGCCCAGTGTCATACAACTAAATAAGCATCTGGAGGTGAATTCAAACTCAGGTCTTCCTGATTGTAGGTCTAGCACTCTACCCACTAAGCCATGTAGCTATCTTGTTTCATTTAAAATAAGTTCAGTTAAAGTGATACCTAGGATCTGAAACTTGGGATTTGGTGGAAATTCCCTCTATCTGTTACTCCCTCAAAATATAAAGCACATATATTCTTCATTTACACATAAATTATGTAATTAGATTAGAGAGCCCTATTAGAGAATGACCTTGATATTAGGACACATTGATATTTTAGGTGATGTTCTTTTAATTTTTGCAAATTTTTGACATTAGTTATGGTTCAGTACCAGTACCAAGATCATTAGTGCTAAGTCAAATACTTCTGTAGTCACTAGGCAGTAATTACAATGAATATCCCAACTATTTATCTATGTGTTTCATCTACAATTTGCCATTTCTGCAGTCTCTTTCCTTTTTTCTTCTCTCCTTCTTTCCATTGTTTGGTGACATGGGGAATGTTCATTGACATTCTATGTGAAAGGACCATAAAGCCATAAGAATTGGAGCTGGAAAGGAACTTAGAGATAATCTAGTACAATTCTGTCATTTTACGGATAAGGAAAATGACATAAAGAGAAAATGATTTATTCAAGGTCAATTAGATGGAAGTGTCAGATGTAGGCTTTGAACCTATGCTTTTTGATTTCAAATTCACTTTTCTATGCACTACACCAGTGATTAATCTATACAAATGACTAAGGACAGTTTACTGTTGCCATAGACATTTTGTATGCTACATTGAGGGAACTTTACATATTTGTTGTTTTCTTTCAACCACAAGATTTAGACTTGTTCACCCTAGGTTAATTTTTTAAAACAATTTTTATACCACAACCATGTCCATTTAAGTGCATTCCTCTCCCCCACTGAACCCTTTGTCAAGGAAGGTCAGGGGACAGGGGAGAAAACAAGCATTTATTAAGCATCTACTATGTACTATACTAGAAATTGTGCTAAATGGTTTACAAATATTATCTCATTTGACCCTTGCAACAACCATGGGAGGCAGGTGCTATTATTATCCTCATTTTATAATTGAAGAAAATGAGGCACAGAGAGGTTAAGTGACTTACCCAAGGTCACACAGCTAGCAGGTATCTGAGGCTGGGCTCGATTTGAACTCAGATCTCTTCCTGATTCCAGGCTCAGCATTCTATTCACTGTGCCACCTAGCTTCATCATGAATAGAAGAATTTAAGAGATGTTGACAAACACAGTAACTGAATCTGATGATATTTAATGCATTATATTAAGCATCCGTAAACCCGCCCCCCCCTTTTCTACTGGGATTAGGAAGGTATATTTCCTTATCAGAACTGAGATTGTTTTTCATAACTTATCATAATTCAACTGCTTGGTGCTATTGTTATCATCTACATACTTATAGGCATTATATTATATCCTTGGTTTTATTGTTGCTGTTTGGTTGTTTCAGTCATGTCCGACTCTTTGCGACCCCGTTTGGGGTTTTCTTGGCAAAGATACTGGAGTGATTTGCCATTTCCTTCTCCAGCTCATTTTATAGATGAGGAAACTGAAGCATACAGGGTTAAGTGACTTACCCAGTGTCACACAGGTAGGAGGTGTCTGAGTCTGGATTTGAACTTAGGAAGATGAGTCTTCCTGGTACTCTATCCCCTATGCCACCTCACAGCCTCATTCTTGGTTCTCTTTTCTTCATTTCTTTATATATAACTTCTCTTGTTCATCTGAATTCTTTATATTTGCAATTTCTGATGGCACAATAATACTGCATTATGCCCATATAGCACAATTTGTTCAGCCAATTCAGAATCAATTAGCACCCATTTTGTTTCAGTTTTTTGCTATGGCAGGGAGTGCTTTTATATATAACGTATCTGTCTTTGATCTCCTTGGAGTATATGCCCAGTAATATCATCAGTAGTTTAGGGAGTATGAATAGTTTTAGGGACTTTTTTTTTTTACAAAATTCCAAAATGTTTTCCAGAAAACTTAGAACAATTAATTCACAGCTTCACCAACAATGTATTTATTGTACCTGTGCACCTACAAACTCTCCAACATGAACTATTGCTATTTTTAAAGTCATCTTTGCCATTTTAAAGGTGTAAGGTGATTCCTCAGAGGTATCTCCATGTGCATTTCTCTTATATCAGTGATTTGGAACAATCTTGCATATATTTTTGATCATTTGTATTTGTTTTTATGAAAAATATTTGTTCACATTGTTTGACAACTTATCTGTTGGTGAAAGATGATTTAATTTTTCAGTGGGCATGTAAGAAGATTCTAAGACTATGAAAAGGTAGAAACCTACAGAAATACAATTGTACATAAAAGCAAAAGTTGTAATTAAAAATAAAGAGCTTTGTCATTTCTACACAGGCTAATGTCTACTGCAAAGAAAGATGATAAGCAATTTAATTTAAAGGGTCCTGTTTATACTTCTCTGGTAAAGGATAGTGCTTTCTTAAAATGAAGCTTATATCTTGATTACAGTTGTTACATGAAAATACTATGCCTCTCTTTTCTGCGAACATAACCTATGATGTATGACTATAAAGCAGTAAGGTGGATTTTTTTAAACAAAGATAGTTGAATTAAAGTATCCAAATGAAAATTTTATTTTGAGATGATCTTTGACTTGGAAGATTATTTAAAGAGGAGTTCCAAAAATATCCTGAGCAACAGAAGCATCCTTGAAATAAGTTTATGTAACTGCCCAAAGTAATTTCTTTGACAGGGGTGACGAAGATTTGGATATATAAGTTATTATATGTGTATTTAAAAATCAGTCTCTTTACTTGATTATTTAATGTACTTGTGAAATCAAAGCACATAGAATGATAGAGTGTTAGAGCTGAGAAGGACCTTAACTTCCTGTCCAACACAGGAATCCTTTCTACAATTATCTCTGATTGGAACGGTTATTCAGCCTAGTTTCATCAAAATAAGTTGCAGCTGTCATCATTGATTTAACAATGCAATTAGCAGCCTGAAAAAATATATGACTGTGGGGTTATACATTGAGTAAAGAACTCCAACCCTTTTAATATTAGCCTTGCTCTACATTAGAGTTGCTGCTCTGTTTAAAGTTCCATAAAAAAAATGTTGCACAGAATTATAACCTACTGCATGACATAGGATCTCTCTGTTGCTGGGTATCAGACAACCATGGTTTGGAAAACCAGGAAACAAAGGCAATACCAGAGATTAGAACTCCCAAGTGTCTAGCATATTTAATAAGTGCCCTTTTCATTAAACTTGATGTTTGTAGGCAGGGGAGAGATTGCTGAATTGAATCTGGTGCAGATACCTTTTTCAACCTTAAAAACTAGTTGCCTTCCTACGGTCAAAAAGTGACCCTGGATTTAGGCCAATCACTAATGTACAAGTGCTTGGCTTACGCAGCCCCTGGGTAAGTCCCCATATTCTTAAAGCCCTGGTGTGGGGAAAGAAACCTAATAACAAGAATGATTCTTCACTGATAAGCTTGAATAGCAAGGGTAGAAGACCTTAGTTTAAAAAAAAAAAAAAGATCTGACATGACAATGGAATTGCAAAAAGGTCCCTGATTAACAAATTTTTAATTATTCTTACCTGCTTATTCTCTATGCAGTTGAAGATTTCACTTGCATGTGATCCAGTGCAACTTGTATTTCCTTCATAAATGCTTGGAATATATTAATTC
The DNA here is from genome assembly GCF_900497805.2 of Vombatus ursinus. Taxonomy (NCBI): domain Eukaryota; kingdom Metazoa; phylum Chordata; class Mammalia; order Diprotodontia; family Vombatidae; genus Vombatus; species Vombatus ursinus. Next base: position 33,685,350 of record NW_020954576.1, read on the forward strand.
TTATAATACGCTCTTTTAAATAGAAGAAAATTAAACTTTGAATGATATCATTTCCTACCTGGAATCTTTTGGACTCCATTGCACCTCCAGAAACCTCATCCTCAAGAAACTCATCATCCTGATGGATTTCATCAGCCTTGGTATGCATCTTATAAGTACCCTCTGCCCCTCTGTTTGGAGAGTGGAACAAAGGACCGCTTCCCCCCAAAAAACTTCTATTTAAAGAGAGTACCCAGGACAACCATCTCTTCATTTCCCACCCAGCTGTACTCCTTTGGCCTGGACTCTCACATGTCCCTGTGCCAGGTATCTTCTTTCTAGCTGCTTTTTTAGTTTCCTTTTGGGTGTTGTCTTTCCTCATTAGATGGTAAGCTCCTTGAGGGCAGGAATGTCTTTTTCCCATTTGTATACCCAGAGATTAACACAGTGTCTAGCACATAGTCGGTGCTTAATGTTTATTAATTGCCTAAAATGTCAATATGTTCATTTAGCATGAAAATGAAAGCCAGTGGGTGGAATTCATAGCATTTTATGAGTTGCAGAAGGAAAAAACAGGGTTTCTTAGGAATGCTTCACCCCATACATTGATCCAAACTAGGTTATTATGCACAAGAAGACACACATCGTCAATCATCTCAAATCTTTCCCAGCACTTCATATTCTAGACTTTATCTTCTTGCCTTTCAATACAAAATTCAAAACAGAAAGGGAGTCCTCCTGGCAAAGGATTAGACTTTGCAGTTAAATACCCTGCCAATCACAGAGGTCAGTCAGAGTCACTTCATGTACCTCTAAGATCATTTGTTTATTGAATCACAGGATCAGAGCACTTCAGAACTAGAAGGGACCTTAGAGGCCACCTACACCATCTGAAATGTGACCAAAATCCCCTTCCAACATTCCTTTCAAGTAAGTCATCCAGCTTCCACTTGAAAACCTCTAGAGAAGGGAAACCCACTCCCTACCTCATGAGGCAGCCCATTATATTTTTGACAGCTCTTACAGTTAGGAAGTTTCCTCCTTACATCAAGCCTACATTAACCTTAATGCAACTTGTACCATCAGTCTTTTTTTTTTTTCTGACTTAAGGGTAACGAGTCTAGTTTCTCTTCCATATAACTTTTCAAATTCTTGAAGAAGTTGGTCATGTGGTCTAACCAGGGAAGAGCAGAGTAGAAATATTACCTCCATTATTCTGGATACTATGCCTCTCTTACTATAGCCTAAAGTTTACATTAACTTTTTTTTGGTTGCCATGTCAGGCTTTTGACTTATTTTGAACTTCAGTCCACTAAGATCCCCAGATTGTTTTCACATGAATTGTCTACTTGTGTCTCCTGCATTGTATACTTACAGAATTTAATTTTTTAATCCATGGGCAGAATTTTTTGATTTTCCTTATTAAATTTCACCTTATTAGATTAGTCTCATCATTCTAAACTGTTGATATCTTTTCATATTCTGGATAATTAACCTTTACCTTTTTTTTTTTATCAAGGCCAAGCTGAAGTTCCCCCTCCCTTGTGATGGTTTCCTTTCCACCTCCAACCATCAATAGTACTCTAGTACTCTCTCGTCAATTTATCTTTTCTGTATATAGAAGTAAAATAATTTACATTAAGACTTGAACAATCAATTGCATATGGTGAATTCTTGTTCAGTGTATTAGTTATCCCTCTCAAATTCACATTGTATACATGTTATATATGCCATCATCCAAAATCATTGATAAAAATATTGAACAGAATAGGGGCAAAGATAGATCAAGGCACTCCACTAGAAACTTCCTTCTAGGTTAACACTAGCTTGTTACTGACCTATTGGGTCTGGTCATTCAAATAGTGTTGGATCTGCTCTGCTATGCAATTATCTAACACATTTCTCCACTGTGCCCATAGAGACAGTGTGAGATGCCTTGTCAAATGCTTTGGTGACATCCAGGTATATTATGGTTCTCAACATATGAGCTACAAAACCTTGGGGAGCCACAGGGTAATTGTGAGGGGTCCATTGATTCATTTGTACACCACAGACTGTTATGAATTTACTTAGTCCAGACATACTAATAGTATAATTATTGTCATGTAAAGAACTGCATTTTTTGAGGGGAGCCTTAAAAGGAGTGCTCATACTCAAAAACATTAGGGACCACAAGTTAAAAACATTCCCCTAATTTACCAGTCTAGCTGCTGTCAAAAAGGGAAATATGGTGAGACTAGTATGGCATGTTTTTTGATGAGGCCAGTCTGGCTCTAGTGACCATCACATATATCTCTTTATATGTGAACATAGATTTTTGTCAGGAATTTAAATCACTCTTGGTATATCACCTATGATTTGCAGGAATTACCTGCTTTCTGTTTTCAAAAAATCAGAACATCTGTCATTCTCCAATCTTGCAGAGTCTTTTTTTGTTCTCTTTGATCTCTCAACAATCATATATCCTAGTACCTTCCAGATTCCAGGGTATAATTAATTTGAGCTTGGTCACTTGAATTAGCTGAAGGCAACTAGGTGCTATCTCAATGCCTCCTCACATATCCTGGGTCACAACTTTTAGACATTTTTTTTTTCCAGCTTATATGAAGACAATTCTCCTTGGAAGATAAAGCAAGCAAATTTAAGAGCTGAATATTTCTATCTTAACCTCATTGCCCATTACCATCATCCCTTGTACCAGGTAATGGTCCTATTTCTTGAGAGAATCTCTGTATTGGATGGGACCTTGGAGGGCCAACTAGAACAATCCGTACCCCAACAAGTTTCTTCCTTTCTAAACATGTCTGAACATGGCCTTTGCTTGATCTTCCTTTGGATCCCAACAAAAATTATTTTGTTGTTGTTGTTATTGATATCACAGAAAAGCGCTGGATTTGAAATCAGTGAACCTGGACTTGAATCTCAGCTTCACCACTTAATGCCTGTATAACCTTGGGAAAATTACATCACCTCCCTGGGACTCTGTTTGCTTCTCTGTAAAATGAGAGGGTTGGACTAGATGGTCTCTAATGCCCCATTCAAATTTGTTATCTGAGGGTGGTTTTCCTTAGTGTTTGTAGTCAATTGTAGCTCATTCTAGGCTTTTACTCTTCTGAGATCAACCCTGGAAACATCCTCCTTTTAAAAAAAATCTGAAAATGCTTTTTTAGAAAAAGAACAGAAAAGCCATTTTCCTTAGTCTTACAGCTAATCACTATGATCTTTCTGCCACAATTTGACACACTAGTGATCTTCTCTGAAATTCAAATTATGTTTACCTGTTTGTTTGGTCCTACCCTTTCTGCCTTCAGAGTTGTGTGTAAGAAACAACCAGGTTATTAACCTCCTTGGTTAATATCAGTGGTGCAGTCCCAGTGATTTAAAAAAATGCAATATATAAAATTAAAAGGTTTAAAAACTTCCCTCAATAATTTCCTTTTTGAGTGTCATGAGAGCTACGAAAAATAATGGCATATTCATGTAAATTAGACAATATGCAAGCTTTTCTGCTCAACTCTATCAACACATGTAAATACTGCTATCATATCTCACCTGGAACTTTACTAAAATGAAATCCTCATTCAAGAAGCAACTTTGTGATGTGTCTAAGAGGACATTGAGTTGAGAATCTCGAAATTATTTTCATAGGTCACCTAACTGGAGATTTTTACCAAGATTCATTAATGTAAATAAATGAATTTATTAACAGTCATATTTTTTATTCCTGACTAAAAGAAACAATTTATCTCTTAATCATTAGAGAGATGATTTTATAAAAATTACATTCAGTTATCTGCAAAAGGGAAATAATCCTATGTGATGGCAAGAAGGCTACAGGGCAGGAGGTAAATAACCTTGCAGGTGCTCAGCTGGAGCCTTGCCCACTGTACAGTGACTTTCATGGGAGCCTGGCAGTCACAGCTGGGAGGCCAAGTGGGAATGAAGGCAAAGGCTTACAGGGAGTTGAGAGCAATCACTCATCTGACACAGTTGGGTTTGTATTCTCATCAGCTGACATCTCTCCCCAAAGTAGTTAGCCTAGGGCTATATTGACCAGCATCAGGAGCTCCTCTGATTCTGGTGATGTGATGGCCTCCTTTCTTGGGTTACTAGTGAAGGTTGTTATAGAGTAAGAACTCTTGCTATTCCATAATTAGAAATTTGTGGAGTATATTGTATCCCAAAGAGTTCTACCATTGTAGAGTCTAGTAGTACTTTCTTACCTGGTTTTGAGTAAATTAATGTGTCTTCCATTGAGTTAGAGTTTTCAGCAATGGCAAAAGATTTGACTCATACTTGTCTTTCCAGGAGAGTAACAATAGCTAAGTCAGGCCTGCCAGGAATGAGATGGTCTTGTTGTTGGGGCCTGTGATCAGTGATTAAAAACTGATTCTTTGTCTGACTGAAACTATGGTATCAAAATCAGTACTCTAACACCCACAACCCATACCCCTTTTTAATAATTGTGGAGAAACACTCAGGGAAGATAATGTCTTCCAAGGAAACTAGCTAAGCTTTTTACCTTTGTCTAAACATCTTACTTCCTCTAAGAATCCTTTCCTGTCCAACTGGAAAAGAGGTGGTGAATATTCCCAGTCCCCAATTTTCTAAACATGTAATTCTCATTCCTCTTTTTCACTTAGTATTCTAAAATCTGTTTGTGTATTACAGTATTACTGAACTTACTAAATAATGATAATAATTATTATTGTTGTTCAGTCGTGCCTGACTCTCCATGACCCCATTCGGGGTTTTCTTGGCAAAGATACTGGAGTGGTTTGCCACTTCCTTTTCCAGTCCATTTTACAGATGAGGAAACTGAGGCAAACAGGGATAAGTAATTTGCTCAGGGTCACACAGTTAGCAGGTATCAGAGGCCAGATTTGAACTCGGGCCTTCCTGATTCCGGGCCTGGCATTCCATCCACTGTACAACCTAGCTATCCTGATGATAATAATACCACACATTAAACAAATTCTTTTCCTTCTATTTTATCAGTTTATCCTTATGAAATCACTGAAATAGATAATTATTATTAACCTGTTTTACAGATGAGGAACCTGAAGACCAGAGAGGTTGCGATTTTCCAAAGTCATGAAAGAAATTACTAACGGAATCAGGATTCAAATCCAGATCTCTTAAAACCTACTTTTATGCTAGTGCTGTTTCTGTCACACTCTACTGTTTTCAGGTAATAGTTCTTTGATTGTATGTTTGTGAGGCAATCAGATCAGTCTTCCTCCAGAGGGAGGGGGGAGATACAATCCCAGAGGCAAGATGGTAATAGGGCCCGTAATACCACAAGGCATCAAAGGGCTTTAGTTTGAATCCTATTGCTTCTGTGACCTTAAGCAAATTACTTTGGAGCTTGGATCTTCAACTATTAAATGCGGACTTGGTATTAGATGATTTCTAGGAACCCCAGGATGGCTGGATGGCACAGTGGATAGAGTACTGGACTTGGAGGCAAGAAGACCTGAGTTCAAATGCGACCTCAGAACATACTTGCTGTGAGACCCTGGGCAAGTCACTTAGCCCTGTTTGTCTCAGTTTCCTTATCTATAAAACGAGCCAGAGAAAGAAATGGTAAACCATTCCAGTATCTCTGCCAAGAAAATCTCAAATGGGGTTATAAAGAGTCAGACATGACTGAAAGGACACAACAACAGGAACCCTTCCATCAGTAGCAACTATGAATTGCTATTTAAATATTTGGTGTAGAATTCTTCTTTTCCCCAAACATATAGGAAAATTCATTTACATTTATCTAGGGCTTGAAGTTGTACCCAGCACTTTCCTCACCATAATACCATGTGGCAGGTATTGCATGTACAATTATCCTCTTCTCTGGAGGAAGAAAATAAAGCTTGAAGAAGTCGTATCTTGCTAATGATCACTCATCTTCTAAATGGCAGCCTCAGGACTCAAATCCAGGTGCTTTGACTCCAAACCCAGTAATTAAATCATTATGGCCATTATTATGGGTAGGATAGATCAGGGGAAGAAATAAAGAGAGAAGAGAGCAAGTGAAGAGTTTTTTTTTCTTTTTTCAAACTGACTCATTCATGATGGGGGAAGAATATTATAGAGAATCATGGCCCTGGTCATTCTATTTGTTACTTAAAGACAACAACAATACCAACAATTATATAATAGTAGGTGCTAGGCACTATGCTAAGCACTTTATAATTATTATCTCATTTAAATCCTCACAACAACCCTGGGAAGCAGGTTTTATTATTATTCTCATTTTACAGATAAAGAAACTGAGGCAAACGAAGGTTAAATGACTTGCCCAGAGTCACAAGCTAGTAAATGTTTGAAGCCAAATTTAAACTCAGGTCTTCCTGATTCCATGACACGGTAGTTCTTTTGGTGCTAACAGATTATTTTATTTCTTTACTTTTAACTTTCACTTTCATTCCCACAGACTTCAGGAGTCAAGCAGGAATGTGTCTCAAAAGAAAATGATAGCAAGAATGTCATATGTTTAGATACTGAATTATATAGTTCAAAATTCAAAACTACTTCATAGTTCAAAAAAAGTCCATTCGGGTAAATTAACAGGCTTACGTAAATGGCATTTGAAATTAATGATTTTACTTGTAAAGTGGTAAAATCCTATTGTGGGTATGATTTGTAAATACCACCCCAAACTATCCCAGACAAATGGGAATAAACACAACATAGTGCATTTTCCCTTTTCAGAATGATGCTTAATCAATATCGAGAAAGACAGCAAATAGAATGTGTTTTCCATTTTGTTTGATTTAAAGTTGGAGCCATCTTGAAGTGCCTTCTCTTGCCATTAAGATAAAAAATTGGACAGTGCAATCTCCTGGTCACCATATTTTTGACAATATGTTTCACACCTCATTTACCCGAAATCTATTGATATTTCAGAGTCAATATTCAAAGACTAACATCACATTTTTCACAGATATTTATCTGTATTCTGTTCTGTTACTTTCTTCTTGCCTTGCTGTTGCAAATAAAAACTTTAATTGACAAATCTTTCCCCCCTCCCTCCAGTAGAGGGATGTATATATGTTCATATAGTTGCATGTGTATACTCATGTAAGCATCCACTTTGGAAAATGTCTGCAACAGCCATTTACCTTAAATTTGTTTGGCTCTCAATGGATAATGTTAAATCTTTTGAAGAACAGGTATCACTTGATTATTAATTAGTCTTAATGAGGTTTAATCCATTCACTTGGTGTTAATTTGGTGATTATAAGGCACCAATATTTTAATACACTGTGAATCCAGAACAAGATTCTAACTCTGTCACTAATAGTATCTGTGACTATGAGAAGTCACTTAATCTCTCTGAGTCTTGATTTTTCTTATGAGAAAAATGAGGGGGTTACTAAGGTCCATTTCAGTTCTAAATCTATGATCCTATATTCTCTCAAGTCCCTTCTATCTCTGAAATTCTATGATTCTGTGAATGTTGCAAATTTTTGTTAGTTTCTCTAAGATTTTACCCTTATGGTTAATGTTAAGATTCGTGATGCTGCTATGATCCAGAGTTTGCATGTCTTCACTTGCATTTTTGTATCTATTCGCTTACATAGAAAAAATGTGGGTATTTGTACCTATATATGTACAAAGATATATTTATCTTTGCCTTATGCGTGAGGCCCAGTTCTCCTACAAAGACCCTTCCTGGATTTTTTTTCCTTGTATAAATCTATATAGGATCTGCCCTAGTGAATTTACAATAGCAACTCTTAGTAATGGAGGATGATTAATACCTAGCTGTGGATACACATTATTTGAATTCCACTTGCTCCTCCAAAACTTGGAAGATTCTAGTCATATGAAGACAGAATAGACACAGAAAAATGGTCACAGGGCAGGAGTAAGACAGAAATCTTCATTCATACTTAAGTCAACACACATTTATTAAGTGCTTACTAGGTGTCAGGTACTATACTAAGTGAAAGGTTACAAATATAAGCAAAAATAAAAACCATCCTTACTCTTAGGCATCTTTCATTCCAACAAGGAAGACTACATATACAAGGAAGTTGAAAAGCATTGATGTAAGAAGAGAAGGCAGAAGATAACTGTGAAGGGGCATGATGATAGAAGTTTAGAGAGTCAGGACTTCCGGGCAGGAAAGGCCTTAAAGGACTGAGAATGGCTCTCCAGGGCACTTCCTCAGCATGGTGTCCTCAGGAGGAACTCATTAAAAGGAAGAGAGGACAACAGGGGCAGAGGAAACTTCCACGTGAGAAGGCAATGAAGTTATGGTGGAGAAGTCTAAACTACAGGGGTGGGGAACCTGCATCCTCGAGGTCACATGTGGCCTTCTAGGTCCTTGGGTGTGGCCTTTTGACTGAATCCAAACTTCACAGAACAAATCCCCTTAATAAAAGGATTTGTTCTGTAAAACTTGGACCACATGTGGCCTCGAGGTTGCAGGTTCCCCACCCCTGGTAGAGAGTCAAGAACAACTCATTGTAAAGTAAAGATGGCTCTGGGTTTTCTGGTATTTTTTATTAAACATTTTTTTTTCAATTAAAAAGCATTTATTTTTTCTTTTTCTTACTTTTCCTTGCTCCAATGGAAAAAGAAAAAAAGAAAAAGGAAACCCTTGTAACAAAGGTGCACACTGTCAGGCAAAACAAATTCCCACATTGAACATGTCCATAAATGTGTATACTTAGATGGTAAAATGTCTAAATGGCTTGATAAAGGAAAGGGAGATAGAAGTTTCTCTAAAGAAGACAACAAGTCTCTTGTGTTAGCACTTCAACCTTGGTTTTTTTTTCCCCATGTTCAAGGCCATTTACTAACATTAACTAATTAGTATTCATAGCACCCCTGAGAGGTAAATATTATTACCTCCATTTTATGGGAAATCAGAGAAGAGAGGTTAAGTGACTTGCCCCAGGCCATAGAAGAATTCAGAATTCAAGCTGGAACTGAAATTCAAACTGCTTTTCTTAGCAAAGCGAAGAGTAAGTGAAAAAAATTAGCAGCATTAAACTTCTGTCACCTGTAAAATGGGGATAAAAATAGCTCCTACTTCGAAGAGTTGTGAGATTCAAGTGAGATAATTTACATACTAAGCTTTGCAAACCTTAAAGTGCTCCATAAATAAGATATATTAGTAGTAGTAGTAGTATATTTCTTTCTTCCCATATATACATTATGTAGAGATTGTTTAACATACTGTGTTATGCATGGTAGTGTTGATAATTCTTTGCTGACTTATTGTACATACAAATTTTACTTATTTTTAGTATACTTAACATTTTAAACCTCATTTTCCTCATCTGTATAACAGAGATAATAATACCTGCAGTACCTTTTTCAGAAGGTTGTTGTTAAGGTCAAATGAGGTAACATATGTAAAGCACCTTGCATATTTTAAAGAGTTAAATTCTAGTCATTATGATTACTATTATTATATTCAATCACTGATGGAAAGGACCAAAAAACTCCTTGAAAAGTTGAACATCTAGTCTGTCTCTCTTCCTCCAAGGAAGACTATATATATGTAATTCTTTCAGAGAAGAAGGTAGTTATCACATCGTTAGAGGTCTCCACGGGCTGAGATTTTAGATTCTCTCCAGTGACTAATGCCACTCAGGCTGTCTTTATTATGTTAAGTATCTGCCTGATTCAGAAAAAAAAAAAGTTATTTGGTCATTAGGATATTTTTGCATTGCATAATAATTCCAAACAAATATTAAAAAAACCCAAACCAAATTTTTGACTGAATTTATTGGTGTTTTGATTATTGTGCACATAGGAAGTAATTACCTAGTTTAATATCTAAATTGAATTCTTTATGTTTCCAACCTATTCTATTTTTTAAAAATTCAATTTTATTTTTTTAGGTCCACTTTCTTTCCTTTCCACCTTCCCTCTTCTCCATAATAGAGAAAACAACAAAAATAAAACCCCACTTACAAACTTGTGGAGTCAAGTTAACATATTCATGCTTTGCCCACATCAAAAAGAGTCTTAACCTGCATTCTGAGTCCATACCTCTTTACGAGGAAAAGAACAGAGTATTTCATTATGTATTCTCTTGAATTTTTTCCCAGAACGGCCATTGTGTTGATCAGAATCCATAAGTCTTTCAAAGTTGTTTGTCTTTAAAATGTAGTTATTGTATAATTTTTTCTCCAGGTTCTTTTCACTTCACTTTCTATCAGTTCATGCAAATCTTCCTGGGTTTCTCTGGTATATGATATTCGTACTCTATTTCACAATTGATGAGCACCCATTCAGTTTCCAATTCTTGGCCACCACTAAAAGAACTGCTATAAATATTCTTTTACATATGATCCATTTATTCTTTAATCTATATGGGATATTGATTTAGTAGTGATATCTGCATCAAAGAATATGCATTGTTTAATAGCTTTTTGGACAGAGCTCCAAATTGCTTTCCTGAATGGTTGGATCAGTTCACAGTTCCACCAACAGTGTGTTGATACCTGTTTTTCTAAAGTGCCCCTCCCCTCACTATTTCTCTTTTTCCATTGTTGTCAATTTTGCCAATCTCATGGGCCTGAGGTAGAACTTCAAAGTTGTCTTAATTTGCAATTCTCTATTAGTGTTTTAGAGTATTTTTTTCCAATCTGGCTATTGATAGCTTGAATTTCTTCCTCTGAAAATTGCCTGTTCATATCCTTTGAGTATCAATTGAGATTTAATGACTCATTTATAAATTTCAAATCAGTTCCTATCTTAGAAATGAAACCCTTATCAGAGAAACTTGCTGCAAATATGTCCCCATTTGTCCCTCTTTTAATTTTAGCTACATTTGTTTGTACAAAAACTTTAGATTTTACATCATCAAAATTGTCCACTTTGCCACCTGTGATCCTCTCTTTTTCTTGTTTGGTCGTACGCTCTTCCCCTAACCATAGATCTGACAGGTAATTTCTTCCTTGCTCCTTTAATTTGATCAAATGCAAGACTACTGTGCTCATATGTTTCTGTACATTGTATATCTAACCTGTTCCATTTACCCACTATCAACTTACCCACTGTTTCTTACCCATTATCAACTTATTTTGATAATACTACTTTGTATCATAGTTGGAGATCTGGTACTGCTACCCCTTCCTTCCCACTTTTTTCACTAAGTCCTTTGATATTCTTGAACTTTTCTTCCTCTACATGGATTTTCTTCTTATTTCTTCCTAGCTCTATAAAGTAATCCTTTGATAGTTTGTTTGGCATGGCAATGAATAAGCAAATTAATTAAGGTAGTACTGTCATTTTTACTATATTGGCTCAGCCTACAAATGAACAATTAATATTTCTCCAGTTATTTAGATCTGTCTTTATTTGGGTAAAGTGTGTTTTGAAGTTGTGTTCGTATAATTCCTCTTGGCAGGTAGATTTACAAGTATTTTATGTTGTCTGCACTTATTTTAAAATTTCCCACCAGACCTACCCTTTTTCCAATCTTCCCTATTTCTATAAAGGATACCAACCTTCCAGCAGATTCACAATTCTTTCATCCTTGACTACTCTACCCCATGGATCCAATCAGTTGTCAAATCTTGTCAATTCTACCTACACCATCTCTTTCAAATTCATTTCCCTTCTCATTAGCTTTATTATCTTCATTCTCAACACACATACACACACACTGTAATATATATGTATATACAAATAATGTGTTTGTATGTGTATGTATACACACACATACACACACACACACACATATATCCATGAGTCATGACTATCATCAATGATCCCTCTTTGAACATTTTGTCCTTCAAACTTATGGGCATCTTCACTGATATTCTGCTTCCTCAGTCTTACTAAATAGCCTTTGTGGTATCTGGCTTAGTGGATACAAGTTTTCTCGTATTTGCATTTTTAAGGTAATTTTTTAAAAAAACAAAGTCATATACATTTCTTACATTTGGTATCTTGTTTTAGTTTGACAGTGTCACTTGTTCATTGATGCACTGGAAAAAAAGCTGTAGCAATGGATAGTATATAGACTTGCAGTCAGAAGACCTGGTTTTAATCTCCCTTCCTGGCATTTACTAGCTATTTAATCCTAAGTAGGTCAAATAGCTTCTTGAAGCATCAATCCCTTCATATATAAAATGTGCATAAAGTATCCTCCCTACCTTTTTTTACATGTAGTTATGAGGATTTAGTGAGATAAATTATGGGAAATCACTTTATAAACTCTGAAGTACTATGTAATATAAGCTATTATGAAGGAAAAATCTATACCAGTCAATTAAATGTAGGAAGAGACAATTTCCAGATAATCAAGGCCAGAAAAATACCTAAATCCATCAGAATTATTGGAATACACACATATGTATATGTATTTGTGTATATATATATATGTGTATATATATATATATATATATATATACAAACACACTCACATATGTACATAATCTTAGTCTTCTGAATAGTATGGAGTTGGTAATTTCATCATACAAAGAAAGAGTTAAACTAAAACTTGGTTTAAAACTTTAGTTAAACTAAACTTGGAGTGCTACAAACTTGTGACACTGTTTTGGTAATTGTATTTCAATATGTTTCTATTGGTTACAGCAAATGGAGACATTTTTAATGCTGTGAATGAGTTTGTTTACCTGAACAGTATACTTTCCAGAGACATCCACATAGTTGATGAGGTTGACACACACATTACCAGAGCTAGCTCAACATTTTGGAGGTTCTGAAAGAAAGTGTGGAAAAGAAGAGGTATCAGGCTTCATACCAAACTGAAGATCTACAAAGCTATTGTGTTGACTTCATTGTTGTATGTCTGTGAAACCTTGACAATCTACCAGTACTATGCCAGTATATTGAACCATTTCCATCTGAATTGTCTTAGGAAAATCCTGAGATTACCTAGTAAGATAAGGTATTAGACACTGAGGTACTCTGCTGAGCTAAACTGTCAAACATTCAAATTCTACTGTAGAGAGCATAATTCCTATGAGTTGGCCACGTAGTCCAAATGCCACATGTTTGTTTACCTAAAAGACTATTTTATGTAGAATTCACACAAGGCAAGAGCTCACCAAGAAGTCAGAAGAAGTGGTACAAGGACACTCTCAAGGTGTCTCTGAAAAACTTTAATGTCAATTGTGAGACATGGGAGATGCTGGCCCAGGACCACCCAGCATGGTGTGGCATAGTAGGCACTGTGCTCTATGAGCAAAAGACAATAGCAGTAGCACAAAGGAAGTGTGAGATATGCAAATCTAAAGACATTTCCATCCCAATTGTTCAAACAGAGTATTTGTTCCCAACCTGTGGGAGAGTCTTCCAAGCTCATATTGGGCTGTTTAGCCAACACACTGTACATTGAACCCAACATCATGATGTTATTGATCCTCAAGTATAAAGGATGAATCCTTTTTAATCCTATGCATTTTATTTTACAAACTTCAAAATATTACTCTGGGAAGAAGTCCAAAAGACTTACCAAACTGCCAAAGAAGTTCATGACACAAAAATGTTTGGAACCCTAGATATAGAAAATTTCCAGGGTGGAAATTGCAAATCAGCAACTTCTGTACAACTTATTGTTTTAGAGAGTTGAGTTGTCTGGAGGTATTGAGAAATAAAGTTATATGCCTAGTGTGGCAGTATATGAACTCAGGTCTTCCTGATTCCAAAGACATCCCTATTTTACACTATTTCTCCTGTTCAATTTAGATGATTGCTTTATTTCTTTGTTTCATTGTGTCATATGGTCATTTCACCAAATTCCTTTGAGTAGATTCACCCTATCTCCAATACTGAGATATAAAGCATTCTATTTCTTAAGCCATTAACTCCTCTTCCAAGGAGTGGGCCATTGTGTAGTTGTCCACACTCAGTAATCAACTTAATTGCTAGGCAATGAGGTAATAGGCAAAGGCAGCCCAGCTGAAAGAAAAGATAGTCAAACTGGGCTATCATAAAGATAACTAAATCCATGGTTCTTCATGGAAAAAAAAAAACAAACAAAAACATTTTGGACATGACCATCACCAAATCATTCACTCAAGGCTATTTTGTTTTTGTTTCAATTTTAAAGCAGAATATTGTATATTACAAATTAGTCCTAAAGATGATCTAAAAGGCAAAATACTCTAGTAAAATGGCTTTGCTAGGTCTAACTCACTAGCATAGCAGCTTTAGCTCACTTAAAATATGTCCCTTCAATGTAAAAAAAAAGAAGAAGAAAAATGATGGGTATTCACATGATTGACAGTCTTTCCAAATAGAAGTGTTGCAATAATTAAGCAATAATGTATGAGTGAGTGTACATTATGACAAATTGGAAGCTTGGTTGATTAGATTGAGCATATAAGCTGTCAGTATAATTATCATATTTTAATCATTTTTCTCCATTTTTTATAACAGCATTGTCTTCAACCCCATTTGGTGCTTATTAGATTGATATTCTAAGAGGAATTGTACAACATAAAACATGTCCTTTAACAGGATGAACTTTAGATAAGACTTCAGTTATGTCTATAAACATTTATAATGATTGCTGTTGTGCGTCTACTTTCTTCTGTGTGGTGCATTTCATTTCAGGCCATGTTGAATTTTCCTTTCTAAAGAGAAAATATTTGAAACTGAGAATCTCTCGCTCTCTCTTTCTCTGTATAGGTATAATATATATGTACATATATTATACACATATTATATATTTCTTTTTATCTAAGAGAAACAATTTTAAACTTAGAATGTCCTACCTTATTATATAAGTATATATCATTAGCATTTATATACATACATGCATATACACATATTTACTACCCCATATACATATACAAACACATACATATATACCACACACATATGCATATACATATATATGCATATATACATAATACAAACATCACATGGTAGGTATTCTATATATAGACTACATACTCTCCCCCCATATCTCTGTGTGTATATACATATACATATATATGCATACACACATAGGTGATATATGTATATAGATGTATGTGTGTGCATGTGCATGTACATATATACATATGTAGGGAGTATGTATATATGAATATGCACAAATATACATATGAGAAAGTCTGGACATATGATTTTATTAATGTGAGACCTTTCAGTGTGGACACTCCTTCTATGGATTTTGTTATTAGAGATATGAGAGAGCTATCTGTTAGACTGAACAGCTAAGTGACTCACCCATGGACACATAGCTAGTCTGAGTCAGAGGTAGAATTTGAACTTAAGGCACTCTTAGAATTTTCTAACATTGGTGCCTATTCTGTTTCCTCCCTCTACCCTCTCTGGTTGTTTTGTTCTTCCTGAATTTTTCTGACACTACTCTCCTGGATCCCCTCCCACATATTGGACTGATCCTTCTTATTCTCAGACTCCTTTGCAGGATCATCATTCATATCCCATCTCCTATGGGTACCTTCAGGGTCCTCCTGAAATCTGTCATGGGTCATGCCTTATTCTCTCTTTTTTAGTGATCTCATCAGGTCCACGGCTTCAAAGGATCATGGGATCCAGGGACCAAAGATTTAGCACTTAGAGGTCAGCTAGTCTAACCTTTTTTCTACTAGTGATGAAACCAAGGCCTAAAGAGGTTAATTGACTTGTTGATGGTCGCACAGGTTGTAAATGGCTGAGCTGGAATTTGAACTTGGGTCCTGATTCAAAGTATTATGGCACCTCTTTTCATTCAACTTTTGTTTTTATACAGATGACTTCCCTGTCTATCTATCTATCTATCTATCTATCTATCTATCTATCTATCTATCT
>NW_020954576.1:33701091-33772604 GCF_900497805.2 Vombatus ursinus
TATCTATCTATCTATCTATCTATCTATCTATCTATCTATCTATCTATACACCCCTTACCTCTCTCCTCTCCTTCTCCCCCAACTTCCATAAATCTGTTAAAAGCACCATCATTCTTCAAGTCACTCCACAACTGCAACCTTCAACTTTGACTTCCTCTTTCCACGTTGAACTAGTTGCCAAGGCTAATTGATTCTGTGTCTACATCTCTCCTATCTTCCTCATTTTCTACATTCATGCCACATATACCCTAATTCAGGCCATCACCTCTCACATGAACTATTTTAATAATCTCCAAATATGTCTCTGTATTTTTCCTCTCCCTTCTATAATCCATTCTTCACACAATTGCCCAATTTATGTTTTTTAAGCATAGGTCTGACCATACCACTTATCTGTTCAATAAATTCTACTGGCTTGAACAAAACCTCGCACAAGCAATTCATTTTTGTAGGCATTGTGGAAGCCTAGTATGGCCTGATGGCTGGAATGGGAATGTAGCACATCTTTCTTCTCTAAATCATGAGTGTGTTGAGAGAATTTTAGGAGTCCTCTTGAACAGTGCTTATTAGAAGTCAAATATTTATTATGTATAGAATACAACATAGTCTCAAACAATAGTATATGTGTTTATGCTTTGCCTACGTGAACCACAGAGGTCATATTGGCATGAAATATAATGGAAATTGGTAGAAGTCATTCAGTAAACAAATATTAAGTTAATTCTTACTATGCGGCACATACTATGCTAAGTACTGATATGAATAATAGAAAAAAAAGAGCCTTTGCCTCATGAAGCTTACAGTATAATGGGACAGACAACATGTAAATAGTTAGGTACACTGAATAATTTCATAGGGGATGGCACTAAGCTGAGGCTCGAAGGAAGCCAGGGAAACTCGGGTGCAGAAATGGGTCGGAGCATTCCAGTTACTGGGCCCATGCAGTTGAAACACATGGAGTTATGGGTTCACAAAACAGCAAGTTGGTCAGTGGAGCTGGATGACAATAGGGTAAAAAAATACTCTAAAGATAAGAAGGGGCCATGTCATAAAGGTCTTTAAATGACAAACCGAGGCATTTAATTTTGATCTCAGAGTTCATATGTTTCTACCTCTACTAGTTATGAGGGGATATACACAAAAAGAAACATGGGAAAATCATGTCCCTTTCATAGTGGCTGCCTTCATGTGCTCGAAGGAGAAAGCTGCAACTCTCTAGGTATGTTCCTATTTGAAAGCTTCATGGTCTACCTTAAATGTTTCCATCTATTAATTGACTATGTTGTATCAGTAGCTCAAGGGAAATGTGAGATGCACAAATTTAGAGATGTCTCCATTCCAAATGTTCATCTGGGTTACTGGTGCTTGACCTTTTCTGGTCAAGCACCAGTCTTCTGGTGTTCTTAGTTTTCTGAGTCCTCTGAGCTCCTATTGGTTTGATCAACCACAGTCGGAAACACCATACCTTAATCCCAACATAGTGATGCCATTCTGATCCTCTTTGAGCATGGACAAAAACCATGTTGTAAAGGAAAGAATTGTAAGAAAGTTAAGAAACCAATTCTAATTAATATATTGAACTGAATAGAAGAAAATAACTTAGTAGTTACTAGCTAAACTTCATCATGGGCTAATCATAGGAACTTCAAATAACCAGCTCTATGATGAAACAAAGTCTAAAGTTGAAGCCGAGATATAACAAATCTTGAGAAGATCCTAAGACCTGTGTTCGGAAGATGAATAGTAGTTGGAAAATACTTCTCTGAGTAATTAAGTATGAATATGCAGATTTAAAGGACTTTCTATATCACCAGGATGGGGAAGGGTAGGACAGAGGCACAGGATGAAGAAAGTGAGTATGGCCAAGAAAAATATCACGCTATAAGGCATTTTACCATTTGGAAGTTTTATTCTATTAATCACTTATTTGAGGCTGCTATTAAAATATAAAGGCAGTCTAGCATGAGTTTTATCTGAAAAAAAAAACATGCAATGGGACTAAGAGAAGAAGTCTAAATCCAATAGGGAGAGTTTCTCTTTCCTTTCCTCACTCTCCCAGAACAGGTTGAGTAAATACAGAGCCTATGACACACATACACATACACACACACACACACACACACACACACATACACACAGAATATACATTAGCTACTAAAAATTATTTTCCACAGTGCATGTGTGTTCAGACATTTTTCTTATGGAAAATAAATCTAAAATAAACCTTTTGATATGGGCTCTTGGTACAGTTTTTTCAAACCTGAAGGCACCTTGGCACTGCATCTGCTACTAGCCTTGTTGGTCATTGAGGTCACTTGGTGCACACACATACCACCTTCCAGGGGCTTAGATAAAGAAAGGTTGTATTTTTTTTTCTTTAAGTACATTAAACTCAGTAGAAGTTACCAGAAACAATTGTATATTTTCCCGAGACCTGTTCTATAAATGATACTTTTAGATGGAATAATTAAAAGATTAAAGTTTCATCATTGCTAGAGTGCCAGAAGGGCAATACAATCATGAACTGAGAGAAAGTTTCAAAAGTAGAATGCAAGTCCTTACTTCTCATTGGGGGACATTTCTAACTTGGGTTAATAGTAAATATTAATAAATGGGTTAATTTTCACATCTAGGTTATAAAAATCTCTGCTCAAAAACCTTTAGGTTTTGTCTATTGCCAACCTGAAAGAGTTCAAATTTCTTTGCCTGGGATTTGAAGCTCCCTGCAATTTGGTAGCATCCTATCTTCTCAGCCTTAGATCACACTATGTATTTTTCTTCTAGTCAAACTGGACTTTCCACTGTTCCCAAAATATGTCCTGTGCTTTCTTGCCTTCATGAGCATTCTTCCTCCTCTGCCTAGAATGTTCTCTCTCCCTCTTCTGAATACAACTAATCACTCACTCATTCAATGAGTATTTATTAAACACCGCTATGTGCCAGATACTGAGGATATAGACAAAAGTGAGATAGCTCCTGCCTTCAAGTACTTTACATTCTGTAGTGGGATGCAACATTTCACAGAAAAATAAACGTGGGATACATACAAATAAATACTAAATATATTAATAATAGAAGGAATTAGAACTTCTCAATCAAAAGGTGACACTTGAACTGAACCTAGACAGTAGAGACCTATACAGTTCCAACAGCTAGAAGTGATGAGAGAGAGGATTTTAGGAAGGGAGGAGGATGCCTGTGGAAAGACAGAGAGGTGGGAGATGGAATGTTGTGCATGGGGCACAGCAAGAAGGCTGAAGCATTGTGGATATAAGGGCAATCAGCTTAGAGAGACAGACTGGAACCAGATTGTGAAGTATTTAAAATGTGAAACAAAAGAATTTGTATATTTTCATAAAGATAATTAAAGCTTTGTGATTGAGAGAGAGACATGGTCAGAGCTATGCTTTAGGAATATAAATTTGGTAGCTGTGTGGAGGACAGATTGGGGAGAAGAGAGGCCAGATTCAAGGAGGACCACTTAGGAGGCTATAGTAATAGTCCAGAAGAGAAGTGATAAGGGTTAGAAATAGGGTTCTTGTGGCATGAGTAGAGAGAAAGGGACAGATGTGAGAGATATTGAGGGAGAAAAGTCACCGAGCCTTGTGGCAACTGATTTCAAAAGGGTGTCAGAAGGGAAGTCAATGAGAATGAAAAGTCCTAAGTTTTGAACTGGGGTTTCTACTCATTCTTTAAAACCCAAATCAGATATCACTTCCTCCCAAATCTTTCTTTTTTGATTTCACATAAAACTTTACATCTTTTAAAAGTTCTTATCTGTACAATTTTATATTAATTTTAACTTTATGCATTATATCTAGTCTTATTAGCTCCATTAGAGCAAGAAGTCTGCCTTATATAAACCTGCTGTCTCTGTCAGGACCTTGAAGAGGGATTTCTTATATACCTACTGAATAGAGGGCTGTATGGAGATTTTATTTAAAGGGTCTTAGAACCTATAAGAATAACAAAAGAAGTGAGTATAACTAATCAATGCAATGAAAAACCAATGATTCCAGAGGACTATGGATGAAGCCCCCTACCCACCTCTGCCAGAGTGGTGATGGATTTAAAATGCAGAATCAGACATATTTTTTTGGACATAGCCAACCTGGGAATTTGTTTTGCTTAACTATGCATATTTGTTATAAGGGTTTTCTTTTTCTATTTTTTGTTCAATTGGGGTGAGTGGGAGAAGGAAAAAATAAATGCTTGTTAACTGAAGAAATAAAGACAAAAACACCCTCCAAAGATTGTGGACTGTTATAATGGATTAAATTAGGTAGGAAATAAAATCTAAAAATTTAAGCAGATTCAATCTACTATTTTTAAAAAAAAAACCACAAAACTACTATATTTGTCACTTAATGAATATTAATGGAAACCTGAAGTTAAATACCCTTTTTTTCTCCTTTATGTCTCTATATGCTTCACTAATAATTTGCTCCAGAGATGATGATATCAGTTTTGTGGCTATCAAAGCAGTAAGGTTACATCTTTTAACACTTTATAAATATTCAATAAATGAACTTGCTAGACACCTCTTCTATCTCTTCTTTGACTCTCCTCCCACCTCCCCTGCAGCATTTTAATTCTGTTTTCCTCTTTATCACATTTGATTACCCTGTATTGTAGTTATTTATGGATTCATCTTACTCTTCTCCTACCCCCCATGTGCTTATAAGCTCTTTGAGGGCAGGGACTAACTTTTATTCTCTTCTAAATCAGATACATTGCCTAGTACAGCGCCTTTACTGTAGTTGCCATTCATTAAGCGGTTTTTAATAAGTATTCCATTAGCTTGCTGAAAATTCATAAATTCTTTCTACAATTTGAAAACAAATACTGTCTATTCAGGATCACATAGATTCTCTCTGCAGATGTGAGTCTCAGTGGGACACCTTGCATTCTACATACCATATAAATATATTTCATTATTTTTATTGACAATTTTTGCTTTGAAGCAACAGAAAAACCTAAACATGAAATCACAAACAACCCACAAAGTACAGCTCCTCAAAGTAGTTAAGCAAAACAACTTTCAAGAGTGACTGTGACCAATAGTGCATGTAACCCTACATTATTTTTGTTTGTTTGTTTTTCATTATTTGTTAAAAGGTAAGAAGGGTGAGTTCTTTAATTGTAATAAATTGGCACCAACATTTTCTGTGGTGTTAGACCTGAAGGTTTTGGTAGCTAATGTGTAATTTTTTTTGACTGCGCTTTCTTCACTCTTTGTCAATTTATACAAGTCTTCCCATATTACTTTGAATTCCTCCTATTATTCATTCCTTATGGTTTTAATATTTCATTACATTCATATGCCACAATTTATTCAGTCATCCTCAAATTGTTGGGTATAATTTGTCTCCAATTTTTGATATAAAAATAATGCCATGATTGTGTTTGAGCAAATAAGTCTTTTCCCTTCTCATTAATTTCTTTAGCGTCATAAACCCTTTAGAGGGATTGCAGGGTCAAAGGGCATGAACAATTTAGCAACCTACTAACTGCTTTCCAAAATAATTTGATTCATTCATAACTTTACCTGCACTGAAATACAACCAACACATCATTATATAAATCACCTTCCTCTACTACAATTTTAGGAATGATATGAATCATATCATGTCCAGTATTGATGATGGCTTCTTTCTCACTATTGCATAAAAAGGATATGCACACATACATACACAAATACATACACTTATGTAAAATGTATACACATCAGCATTATAACAGGATTCACCATTTCTCTCATTTTAGAAATGAATACTCAAATGAGGTTGACTAAGTCGCATGGCTAGTAAATCTTGGAGTTGAGTCTTAAACTTAGCTATCTTAACATCTAGGCTAATATTCTTTCTTTTCTATCTCCTCTATAAGACACTTAACTGGGTACACACTTGGGGAAGATAGTTGTATTCAATTATGTATTAGTATACTTCAGGGGTGGCTAGGTGATGCAGTGGATAGCACCAGTCCTGAAATCAAGAGGACCTGAGTTCGAATATGGCCTCAGACACTTACTAGCTGTGTGACCCTGGGCAAGTCACTTAACCCTAATTGCCTCCAAAAGAACAGAGAAAAGAAAAAAAAAGAATCTTCAGTATGTTTTTTTTTCTTCTATAAACTTTAAGGCACTACATGAATAACTTTTAACCCATATAACTTCTTAGCAGTAAAGACTTTAAACATTACTTTCATGAAAATAAGTAGGAAGAATGGAATCAACAGGAAATGAAAGGAAGTTGCATAGAACAGGGAAATATACTTCAAATAAAAGGAGATCCAAGGAAAGCAAGGAATTGGAGTTTCACATATTGAGAAGCAAAATATACAGTCACGTTCTGTCTATACACCAGCTAATTTAGAGTTAATGAAGCCAAAAACAGAGTTCCAATTCCTATCTGTTGAGTTCATTATTTCACAGATGCTGAAAGCATTCCTGGAGCCAAGCAAGCACTTGACAAATAAACATCACTGGTCCAAGGAGAGCTGGTGAGGTAGGGTGGGTAATTCAGGGCCCATCCATCACCCCATTAGTGGGGAAAAACCCAGAAGAGCCTCCATCATAACCAATTGCACCAGCCTAGAGGATGACAAAACAAGTCTCTCTAACAATTGATCAACCCACTGGAAAAGTCTGTCTGAATGGTTGGTTGGTATCACATAGGACACATTAGTTAATCAACTGAATTTTTTTTACTTTTCATCTAGGTCTTTGTTTCATTGTCATAGAGAGTAGTGAATGAAGAAACTCCTTCTACCAAAATAAAGAGAGAACTTTTTTGCAACTCAAAATCTTAGAGAGCTGCCTGGGACACTGAGAAGTTAAATAGCTTGCTTTTGGCGAAACAGTCACAAGTCACATGAATCTTGACTCTGAAGCTAGGTCTCTGCCATGTTGTTTCTCCCTTCAAGTAGAAATATATAAGAAGAAACACTACTTCACTAAATAGTGAGCTCTCAATCTCAACAGGAACAGAAAATTCATGGATTGTAAAGCCTTTATCCCAGTACATTTATTAGGAAGAGTGAAAGCAAACTATGCAGCTTTCATGAAGCCACAGGATATAACATTGAAAAGACTGGTCATGGGGTGGTTCCATTTCATGTTGAACATTTCCTTAATAACATTTTTACATTTTTCTGTGTCTGAATAACGCATATATCATGTTCATCAGGTTGTAGGGGAAGCTAATTGACACAGTAGAGTGCCAAGCCTGAAGTCAGGAAGACTCATCTTCCTGAGGTCAAATCTGGCCTCAGATACTTATTAGCTATGTCGTCCTGGTCAAGTCACTTAACACTGTTTGCCTCAATTTCCTCATCTATACAATGAACTAGAGAAGAAAATGGCAAACCACTCCAGTATCTTTGCCAAGAAAACACCAAATAGGGTCACAAAAAATCAGACTTAACTGAAAAGAACTGAACAACAACAGCAAAAACAAAAATCTCCTTGATTTCTTCCTTCATGATTTCTACAGTTCTCAGTTTAGTGATTGAGAGATCAACAAAATATCATTGACAATAACAAAGATGAAGAATGCAGAGAATTACATTTCAGTTTCACTTTACCTATAGAGAACTGATTGACGAGTATTACTGAATATAGTCTCACAACTTTACAGTAAATCCAAAGTTGTTCCCCATTCATAAACTAAATTCTAAGCAATTCAATCTTACAATTTTAATTGTACAGCCTAAATCCTCCATCAATGAAGGGAACAGCATAATTAATAGACCTTAAAGATTGTTTACAAAGTTAAGACTTTTTTTTTAAACACGAGACAGCTAGGTGTAGCAATGGAAAAAACGTTGGACCTGGCATCAGGAAGAATTGTGTTCAAACGTTGTTTTGAGTATTTATTAATCTACTGTGACTACATATATACAGAGTGGATAAAAGGTAATCTCAGTGAAGGAGACACTAGCATCTGGAGGGACCAGGAAAGGCTTTCTATAGAAGATAAGATTTGAGGAGAGTCTTGAAGGAAACCAGGGAAACTTAAAAGATTGAGGACGTGAGGGACAAAGCATTTCCAATATGGTGGACAGCAAGTAGAAAGGTATGGAGAGTCATGTTCAAGGAATGGCAAGTAGGCCTGCATAGCTGGATTGTAATATAAAGGGGAGTAAAGTATAAGAAGACTGGAAATGTAGAAAGGAAATAAATATTGTGTCTATTATGAGCTATATGCTTACTATGGTGTGTTGAGCTTTACAAATCTTAAGTGATCCTCATAACAACCTTGGAAGATAGGTACTTTTTGTTTATCCTCAGTTTACAGTTGAGCAGCAAGAGACAGAGAGAGGTTGTGACTTGAATACAGCTAGTGTCTGAGGTCATAGCTGAATTCAGGTCTTCTTGACTCCAGACCCAGTGCTATATCCGCTGTGCCAAATACCTACCTAATGTTCTTTTGTGGATCCCTTTTGTTTCAGTTTGTTTTGTTTTGCTTTTTGTTTGTTTGATTTTTTTTTGCATAACATTCCTCTCTTATCCAGCAAGCTTTCCCTTGTAATAAAGATTTAAAAAAGGAAAAGTCAAAGAATTATGAAGGCCCAGGATCAAGTCATACCTTTGACAAATACTGTTGTATGACCCTGGGTAAGTCACCTAATGTTTTAGTGGCCCAGGCAATTATCAAAAAATTATTAACTGCCAGTCTTCTTTGGGTGAAGAGATTTCCTTACCAGGAATTTGTAATGAAACTATAGGTTTTGAAAAAATAAAAGAAAAGGTCAAACAATCAAGTCAATATAACTACCATTATCTACCATGCCTGACAGCTTACACAACACACCAATTTTGTTCTTACTCACCAAGTCAAAGCTTTCCTTCCTTGGTTAATTCTTTTGCAATTCTTAATCTTGAGAAGCCAATACCAGTGATATAGAAAAATCTTCAAATGTCTACTGAAAGATTTTGATACTGAAACTGACAGTTTCCAGATCTTCTGAAGTGACTGATCAAAGCAAAAAAAAAAAACCAAAAACAAACAAACAACATTGCCAGTACTCTTTAGAATGTAAAGGATCTTTGAGAAGAAAAGCCTGCTTAGACCTCATATTCTACTGACTGCTATTGTGACACTAACTTTCCTGACTGTAGGAAACCAAATGACAAGATATTTCCTTCTTTCCCCATATCCACTTAAAATGTGTCCTCTGCATGCCTTCTAAGAGAATCTAGGTTTTTCCATAATTTGGGGACAGATTCTCTTTTCCAAGCAGTTTCCTATGTCCTCCTACAACATTATTCCACAGATTTGCTATTGAAATGAAATACTGCAGTGACCTTTTTAATTCCCCTGACTTTTTACAATCTTGGAAATTTAGCACAACAGCAGGAGTTTAATCATATTCACTGATGTAAAAGACAAAATAAGGCACCTTTAAATTCAGATAGAGATATGACCTCCAAGGTGTCAGAACCTTCAGAGACTCATTGGACATCCCCAAGGACAGCTCAAGATGTGTTACATATGTTTCCTATGCTGAATCACTATATCTCATAACAGATCTATTGAATTTTTATGTGCCCCCTCCCTTAATAGTCTTCCTAGGATCTGAACTAGAAGTAGAGAATGGGGACCCAAGTTGTTTTTTGTCTTTATGATTATTTCCAATATTAACTTTTTCTATTGTAGGAATGCTACTCCTGACTTAATCCAGAATAATATTTGCTCTAATGGTTCAAGACATTTGATTGGATTATGATAACCCTTTAGCCTGAAGATGCTTATGTATTTTCTTCTTTTTTTTCCTTCTTGAGGCTGTATTTATCTACATGAGGTAACAGCACCAAACTAAAGAGTTATAAAAATGTAGGCAATCTACTTGTTCTTTTGACTGGAAAAAAACCCGAACATGTTTGAATGAATGTTTATTTAATTGAATTGTTTGCTTAGTGCTTTGTTGACTACCTTAGTTTGTACATTTAGCGCTTAAAAAGTTTTAGCCAAATACTGCCACATTTGTTTTTTGTTTTTTTTTTGTTGTTGTTGTTGTTTTAAAGTTTCTTTGGCTGTGTCATTTCAGTTGATGGATGAGATGAACTAAAGAAAGGGAAAAAGAAAAAAATTGTTCTTCACATTGCCCAGAGTGACAGAGCAGATCAGTTCTCTTAAATCCTCTGTCCATACAACAGCTGTGATAGGGGTGATTGATGAAGAATCCAATCAACTCTGAGCTGCTTTTAGTGTCAAACTCATATGGAGAGGCGGTACATTCTACAAACACTTTTGACAGGTCAAAAGCTAACTGTTCTCTGTGTCTACATGTGTGTTTCACACCCTTAGATGAATGTGGGTATACATCGTTTTACAAGTGTTCTGGGGATTTTGAGCTTGAAAATGTCATTAGTAAAGCTGCTTATGAAAAGTAGATGACTGTGTATAATTTTTCATAAATCATATTCCCCAATTTCTATTCCAATAATGCTTAAGTCTCTCCCTGGAAGGGCTTATATCGAGTTATAGTAATAGTGCTAAACATGTTTGTACAGTATTAAGAATAGCCTAAATAATATTTGAGTCGGGAACCCCCACCCTGAAATCTGTGTTATTCTTCTTAAAGTACAAAAGTCGACATTACCTTACTCCCTTTATTTTCAGCTTCACAACTTCTAATCCCTATATTACTAGTAGAACAGAATATGAGTCTCTTGACAGAAAGGTGATTGACTAGAGGCATAGAATGAGACATACATTTTCAAAAGTGATCATTTACTTTGCTTGAATAGATATATTTGTCATAAAGGAGGGCTTCTGTTGGAGGGGAATGAAGTGGTGAGTCAGTGGGACTGATATGCAAAAGAAAAGAACATCAATAAAATATTTTAAAATGCACAGAACAGAAATATTATATATACTTTTATAATAATCAAAAACTACATAATACTTCACAATTTTTTTTATGCAATCATCTTTCTTCTTTGTGTATTGCAATATTTGTATTTATTGAAGATTGAGTTTATAATAAAGAAATTTAAAAATTAAAAAAAGAGGGCGTACGCCTGCATACCACCTTGAACACTTCAAGGATGAATGATATCATCAGGGTGGGTTCTTCTGTCATTGTCTCATCACAACCCTTCTATGCCTTAGTACATAGGCTCCACCAAAAAAAAAAAATTCTTCACTCTAAAGCCAAGCTTCTAGTGATATCTCTCTGAATGTAGCTAGGCTTGTCCTGGAGATACTAACACTCACAATTCACTACCATCTCCTCCTTGAAGCCTTTCCACGTTGGAAAAATGTGTTTCGGTCCCATTCACATAATTCTCAGGAGCCCATAGTCACCTCTCACCACACAAGTAAGACTTTAATGAAAGGTACTGCCAATATACTTAGGATTTTTTTGGGGGGATGGGGCTGGCAGATGTCAGGGGGAGAAAGCTGAACCAGTGATTCACTTCCTCTTTCAATGCAGCCTAACAACTGCTCTTCAACTTACCATTTTAGAGAATTTTTGGGACACCAACAAGTTAAGTAACTTAGTCACAGGGCTAGTATATCAGAAGTAGTATTTGAACTTATGGCTTCCTGACTCCACTGCCAATTGTCTATTCACTACTTCATGATGCCTCTGTGCTTAGAGTTACCCTCCCTCCCCAAAACATTTCTGTAAAACCACTAATAGAAACAAATGGTCTTTGACTGGTTCTTAGGAAGATCCAGGTGTGATTTAAATGCCCTCTGCCTAGTTATGTAAATTATCATTTTTTTCTTAGTCAATATTATCTTTCCTGTTTAGTTCAGTGAGGTAAATATTATTCATATCAAAATAAGCCAATGATGATATCACTGATCCATGAAATATTCAAAAAGTGGTGGTGGGAGGTTAGGTGATAGAGTGGGTAAAGTGCTGGAACTAGAGTCAAGGTGATTGCAGTTAAAATCCAACCTCAGATGCTTCCTAGCTGTGTGATCTTAAGCAAATTACATAATTTCTGTTTGCCTCAGTTCTCTCTACTGTAAAATTGGGATAATAATAGTGCCTTCTTCCCAGGGTTGTTGTTAGGATCAAATGAGATAATATTCATAAAGAGTTTAGCACAGTTCCTGGCCCATAGTATTCACTATATAAATGCTAGCTATTATTATTATCATCATCATCATCATCATAAGCAGCAGTAATAGTATGGTAACATACTTAGTGAATTTATAGTCATCTTGATCTAGGATAAATGCTTGAATTGATCTGGATTTTTCACATAAGATTCTTGGCCAATTTCAGGTGAGCAAAAGACCATCTGTTCCCATTGGAAAAAAAAACCAAACAAAACAAATTCTTCACTAAAATTAATAACAAGGCTTATGCTATTTTAAGAAGGCAACACCAAGGAAATGATACCTCTATTAAATAACAAAATATGACAGGAACAAAAATATTGATATTTTCAAATATCTGTATAAATGACATTATAAAAGACAGAAAAAAACTGGAAGACTCTTGTAGATAATACTTGGAAAGCCACTGTTTTAATCACAATCTACTACTTAGGAATTTAGTACTGATTTAGATCCAACTCAGTAGTTGTTCCTTATTTGCTAATTCTCCCATATGATTTTACTTATGACTCATAGTAATTTTTTGTGTGCTTGAGAAATTAGTGACTGATTGTTAATAAGAATCCAATTAATTCCATATCCTTCCTTTCAAAAATTCACAATTTAATAAACATCCTAGTTTAAGGATTATCTTATCTGTGCTTAGTATGCTTATCTATTTTTACAAAGTTATTTCTTTAAATCTAGGACAGCTGATTACCATCAATTTTTTCCTCTGCTTGATTCTTTCCATTGAGCCAAGAATTTGCTAGCTGTGTGTGTTCCTTTTTTTGCTACTTCTTCCTTTCCTCCAAATCATCTACATTTGTGACTGGACGACATGGAGAAAGCTATTGTTGCCACATGAAGCCACTGACTAGTGGTATAAGGGGAACTGGGGGCAATCAACCACATAATTTCAAAGCAAGCCCAAATGAAATCTTCCCAGGAAGTACAATACCTGCTGCTCTTTCCTCAGTCCAGACAATACTACAGATTATTAACATGCACTTCCTGCCCCTACAATTTTAATTTTCTTGAACAATGGATGAAATATTTTACTTACTTCAGAAAAAAAAGATTCTGGGTACTTATTTCTGTGGTTTCTCCCAACCCTAACTCCCCAGGGAGAGAATTCAACCCTTGGGGTTGAATTCAATCAAACGGGATTGCATTAAACCCTTCATCATTTTAATTATATAGATGTAGAGCTGGAAGGAACCTGGGAGATCATCTAGTCCAACCCTCTTATTTTACAGATGGTGAAAGTAAAACCCAAGGAAGTGAAATAATTTATCCAAATTCACATAGGTACTAAGCTTCTTAACCAGGATTTGAATCAAAGTTCTCTGATTTCAGAGCTAGTGCTCTTTCCATTCTCCATAACTCAGAATTTGATTTACAGAGAAGGGGTGTGGGTGGGGGAGACACCAGAGTTAAGAGGTTGAGGATCTAGGTGATTGGGTAATGCATACCTGAACCCTCAGCATTTGGATCCCAGAGGGGAGGAGAAATAGGAAACAAAAATGGGGGAAATGGACTGGGGGAAATGGACTGAGATCTGAGACCTCAGAAATTGCTACCTGGAGACAGAAGTCTTAGTGGAGTGAAGGAACAAGTAAAAATAAAGACCTGAGAAAGAATAGAAAAATTGAATGTACCATGTTGAGATTTGGGACCTAGATCAGGGAGGGAGTAAAGGGGAGGAGGAAAAGGAGAAAGAGAGAGAAGAAAATGAAGAAGAAGAGGAGGAAGAGACAGAGGGAAGAGGCAGTGAGAGAAGGAGTGACAGAGATAGAGACAGAGACAGAGACATAGACAGAGAGAGACAGAGATAGAGACACAGAGACACACAGAGAGATGGATAGGAATGTCTGGATATTGTGAGATCTGTCTGAGCAGGAAGCGATCTTTAGAAAATTTCTTTTAGACTGAGACTCTAGCTCTGGATATATTTATCTTACTCAAAAGAAACAGGCTAGGTAAAAGGAGTTGGGGTGGGGCAGACTTGCATATTAAGAAGATAATATATGTCAGTCAGACGATAAATAATTATTAAGTGCTTATTATGTGTCAAGGACTGTGCTAAGCACAGGTGATATGAAGAAAGGTAAAAGGTGGTTCTTCCTCTCAAAGTAATTTCAGGAACCAGAGGGACAAAGCCTGTTGAAGAATATTTGAAAGAAGGTTAAAAAGGAGGGAGAAACAGGAGTGATTTAATCATTGGACTATAATGTGGACCTGGGTCACGAACAGGAACATTATAAACATGGCAAAATGAAATGCTATAGTGATGATGGGAATCTTCAATTATCTGGATATCTACTTGACTTCTATCCATCTCTGTCAGAAGCAGAGCAGCTAATAATTTTTTAGCTTGCCTTCATGATCATTTCATCCTTTAAAATGTGGATGGTCCAAAGGAATGTTACATTTTATAACTGAGAACAAGGATGTGATTGCAAAGTGGAAGCAAAAGAAACCCTTGTGGGGGAAGTGACCAAGCCATTCTAGGATTTCTGATAGAGAGAAGAAATCTGGGAATAATCTGACATTCACTCTAGATCTGGAGAAGGCAGATTTCAAAAGGTTCAGAAGATAGGTAGGGTCCCATAAACTAAATTGTTTCAGGGAAGTCAGCTCAGGAGGGATAAAAGATTCTCCAAAACAAAATTCTGCTGATGCAAAAGTAGACAATTACAACAAGGAGGAAAGATGGGATTTTTCCAATAAGACCAATGAGTATTCACTGACTTAAAGGTAAAAAGAAATGTACAGAGGAAGGAAGCAAGGACAAGTAACAGAAAATGAATATAAAGTATGGCACAATCCAAAAACGTAACGAAGAACGCTAAAACCCAGAACAAGCTCAAGTTGGCAAGTGAAGCTAAAGACAACAAAAAAGATGATTATTTGAATTGCTGCATTAGGAGGAAAAGGAATATAAAAGAAAGGGTAGGACCTTTACTTGTGGTGGACAGAATAATGATAATTGACAA
This sequence comes from Vombatus ursinus, assembly GCF_900497805.2. NCBI lineage: Eukaryota > Metazoa > Chordata > Mammalia > Diprotodontia > Vombatidae > Vombatus > Vombatus ursinus. Next base: position 33,716,153 of record NW_020954576.1, read on the forward strand.
CAGAGTTGCTCTATTGACAGCTACTCAGTTCTTCTGATTGTTTCTGTCTACTTTGCATAGGAGAATGGCCTTTATGCTACACATGTAGAACAAGATGACTAACAAGGGGTTGATACCCAAGATAAGCAAGGAGATAGCAAGAGAGCAGTTAGCTGGAGTTGATGAATTCATCCAGATCACCAACAATATCCTCCTGTCCTCAAAGAACTGGCATGTGTAATTGCTTATCCACTGTCAGTAACATTTGAATAATCATGGAAAATTGGAGAGGTACTACACAATTTCTGTGGCCACTGTTCAGTCATTTCAGTCATGTCCAACTCTCTGTGACCTTATTTGGGATTTTCTTGGCAGAGATACTGGAATGGTTTGCCATTTCCTTCACCAGATCATTTTACAGATGAGGAAACTGAGGCAAATAGGGTTAAACGACTTGCCCAGGGTCGCCTAGCTAGTAAGTGTCTGAGGCTGGATTTGAATTTATGAAGATGCATCTTTATGATTCCAAGCCCAGTGCTCTATTCATTGAGCCACCTAGCTGCCCCTACTATAAGGTTAGAGAAGAACAAAAGTCCCAACTTTTTTAAAAGAAGGAATAGGACAGAGTCTGCAGACTAGGCCAATGAACTTTCCTTTAATTCCTGGGGGAAAAGCCAGAAGCATGGCTTTAACCAGAAGAGGTCATGCCAGACATATTAATTTCCCTTTTTGACAAGACCACTAAATCAGTAGATGAGGGAAATTTTGTGGCTACTGTTTACCTAAATTTGAACACAACTTTGAATAAATATCCCATACTATTTTCATGGAGAAGACAGCAAGAGATATAGATTAGACACTAACCTGGTCAGATGGATTCAGAAAACTGGTTGGCTGGCCAGATGCAAAAAGTAGTAATTAATACTTTAGTGTCATTGTGGCAGAAGGTCTCCAGTGGAGTACCACAGGGATCTGTACTTTGCTTTGTGTTGTTAAAATGTTTATCAGTACTTTGGATGAAGGTATATAGAGTACATTAGTCAAATTTACTGATGACACCAAGCCGGGAGGGATGCTTGATGCACTGGGTGACAGAGGCAAGATCCAAAAGCATCCTGTCAGCTTAGAGCACTGGGCTGAATCTAGTAAGATGAAATTCAACAGAGACAAATATAAAGTCTTGCATCTGACTACAAAAAATCAATTTCAGAAGTATATAGTGGGAGAAGCATGGTTATGCAGCAGTTCTGAAAAGTATTTAGGGTTTTTAGAAGACTGCATGCTCAATATGAGTCAGCAGCGTGACGTGACAGTCAAAAAACTAAAGCGATCTTGGGCAATGTTAAGCTACATAGTAGCTCCCAAGAATAAGGAGGTACGCATCATTGTGCTCTGTCTTTAGCAGACATCATCTATATTGTGTTCAGCTCTGGGCACCGCTTAAGGACATTGATAACTGACAGAATGTCCAGAAGAAGCAGACAACCAGGATGGTGAAGGACCTTGATTCCATCACTCATGAAGAGCAGTGGAAAGAACTGGGCATATTTAGCCTGGAAATAAAAAAAGACTTGGGATAAGGGGGCAGTACAAGATCTGTGTTCAAGAGGTTAGAGGGCTATCATTTTGAAGAGGGGTTAGATTTGTTCTATTTGGTCCCAGTGGATAGAAGCAGGACCAATGGACAGAAGGGTCAAAGAAGCAAATTCAGGCTTGATGTCAGTAAAAAATTCCTGAGTATTCAAACTATCTCAAAGTGGAATGGGGTGCCTCAGGAAGAAATGGGCTCCTCCTTCTTGTAGGTCCTCAAGCAAAGACTGGACAACCAATTTTCAGGGATGTTATAGTGGGGATTCCTTTTATGTATAGATTGGAATTGATGGATGCTGAGATAGCTTTCAATTCTTGAATTCTGTGATTCTGTAAATTAAACTTGTATATGATCCAAATAAGATTTTAGGCCAAGGTGGAGCCTAGGTCAACAGAAAGGAGAGGAAATTGTAAAGATAGAACTGATAAAGGACAATATAGTAGAAAAATAACTGGATTTAGAATGAGAAGCTTGGGTTTGATTCCTTTCCTGCCTATTTAATCTTGAACAAAACCTAGGATTCCATTTCCTAATTTGTAATATGAGGGTTTTCATTAGAACATTTCTATGATCTTTTTCAGCTTTAAATCCTTTGTTGCTTATGGGAAAGCTATGTCTTAAAATGTGTTAGTTTATAAGAGTGTGTTCATGGAATAGAGATGACTTTCAGGGAATGTATGTGAATGGGAAGAAAGAAGTATTTTTAATTTATAATAAATATAGGAATAAGGAAGAACATCTGGGAAGTTGGTATCTGTAACTATCTTCCTTAATGGTCATTCGACAAACTTTGATTTACTTAATCAAATAACTTAGTAGTTATGGAATTGCTTTGTGAGTTTAAAGTTTGATTATCACAGATTTGATATGGACTTTTGGATGATATGTATTGTTTACTCTAAGTTGCTATTCCACTGACTAATGATTTAAACATTTAGAAAGAAAATCTTTACAAATGGATATCCAATGCAAATTCCTGCAATACACTGGTAATAAAATTTCCAAAAAGCATTTGACAAAAATTGCCATTGAAATTGCATTACTTTATGAAAAGATAATGAAACCAAATGAGCAAGGCCAACATATCCTCTGGGAGGCTGTCAGAGAGGGAGACCAACACCAAGATCCAGAGCACAATGAAATCCTATGGAGCAGAGTCAGTATCAGTGGCTTATCTTGTATATGATTACAAGCTTTGTACTTCTTTCAAGCATATTTATTACTGAACATTTTCATTAATATCACCATGGATACTGGTAATATACTTATGGAAACCATGGATTTCAACTACTTTACCAACATTCATCAACATCATCAAAAACATAATTTAAAGGCCTAATTGTGCACTGATGCAGCATAAAAAAAGATCCACATTGTTTTTTTTTTATTTCCAAGAGCTTAGAATATATTCTTTTGCTACTGACCCACCTCTCCCAACCTTGACCAATCCCCTTCACACATGATCAAAACCTGCATATTCCAAACCTCCAGATTCCATACCCATCAGGCCCTGGAGAAGTGAATCCATTTTTCTTTAGTACTCTTACCTAGAGCCCAGATATTTTGGTTGATTTTTTTTAAAAAAAAAATTTAAATTTATTAAGACATTCAGCTATATCTGTTCACCTACACAAATTTGCTACTGAAAATAAAATAATGTCACATCTCACATTAGGAATACCAAGACAGATAACTATAATGTCCACAAACATGAACAAAACATATGGACTGCTGAGCAAAAACACCAAAGACATTAACAGAGTTTGAAATACTGCCTTTGTAGCAGATGTAGGGTAAGAGTAAATTCATTTTAGGAGAGAAAGCTAAGAGAAGTAAATAAAGATGTGGAGATAAATCAAGTCAATAAGCATTGGTTAGGCTCTTACTATGTGCTAGATACTATACTTAAGAAATAAACAGGGGAAACTAGGTGGTGCAGTGGATAGAGCACTGGCCCTGGAGACAGGAGGACCTGAGTTCAAATCTGGTCTCAGACACTTGATACTTACTAGCTGTGTGACCCTGGGCAAGTCACTCAATTCCAATTGCCTCACCAAAAAAAGAAATAAACAATAATAGCAAAAAAAAAATCCACAAAATATCCCACAAACCAGACACCAAAGGAAATATTTACATAAGAAAAATCAACAGGTGCATGGTAGAGATAAAGGGAAGAAGAGGAATATGGTTTTTTTTGTTTTTGTTTTTTTTGCTAGGAAGGTATTCTTCATTTTTCACATGGGCTGGGATCTGGAATCCAAGGCTGACACTGGGTGGCAATGACACAGCTCCTTGTAGATCAGCCATTGAAGAGTGGTCATAACGTTCAGGGTGAGATAGGATATGTACAACTCCCAAAAGAAAGACCATCTCCACCCTTGAGAAGTTTATATTCTTATAGGGAAAAACACTACACACAGGAGAATGGTGTCCAGGGAAGAGATTTTCAGTCCAAAGAGTAACAGGTATGGTGGATTGATGCAGTTAACTCACATTCTTCCTGGAAAACAATGTCATTATTGTTTTGATTACTGGGCCCAGAGCAAGATTTGCAAAAAAAAAAAAAAAAAATTATGTGTGTCAGGGAAGGAAGTAACAAGTATGACAGCAGGTAGATGGTAAGATGGACAGCTAGATGGAATGCAAAGCTGAAACAGTCTGAAGGTTTGGAGCTAGTAAGATGTAAAGGGCTAAGTGGAAGAGCATACATTCACTCAGTTACCACAAAAATGTCTGGGTCCTACCTAAGAGTACCAAAGATGAGAGGATTAACTTCTCCAGGGAGTGGGGGAAGGGTTGATTGGATTCTGGATCTGTGGGGCATGGAGTTCTAGGTCATGTGTGGAGGAGGCTGGCCCAAGATGGGAAAAGGGCATCAGTAACAGCAGTCAGATGGCAGGGTGGTCAGGAAGGGTGGGGAGGAACTTTACACTAACTTATTACCTTAACACCCAATGCTTAACTGAGAAGGACTGAAGACTAGGGAATTATGCCCCATGCACTGAGATTGGTCGTTTCTCTATGTGAAAGGAAATAAACACTCAATTTGGCTTCCGATGTCTAAGAAAAACCAAGTTTTGTAAAGCTGAGAAGCATTTTGAAGGAAGAAATGAAAAGAAGAGAGAAGGGTGATAAAAGTGAAGTAGGCATTGACTGCAAAAGTCGTAGCGGTGGTGATTAGAAGCTTGTAGAAAGCCAGCCACAGGACCTCAGTTTCTTCAAGTGTAAAAAAGAAGGGATAATCTAGATCAGAAATTCTTAATGTTTTTTGTATGGTAGACTCTTTTGGTGGTATGCTGAAGTCTATGAATCTCTTCTCAGAATACTGTTTTTAAATGCATAAAGTAAAAATAGGATTACAAAGGAAACCAATTATAATGAAAATTAAAATACAGGTTAAGAAATCCTGTTCTACATTATCTTCTAGGGTCCCTTTCAACTCTAAGACTGTGATCTAGGCCTGTGTTAAAAAGTGTTAAGTTAAATCCAATTAAGAAGGCAGAAATTAGCTGGATATGGACCATGTCCATAATGCCTGCTATTGGAGAGGCTGATAGATTGCTTGAGCTCAAAAGTTCTGAGCTGCAGTAGGTCTATAGCCAATGTGATATTAATACTAAGTTCCACACCAATATGGTGACCTTCCAAGTTCAAGGGGACACAAGGATGCCTAAGGAAGAATGACCAGCCCCAGGTCAGAAAAAGAACAGGTCAAAGCTTTCAAAGCAGTAGAATTCTGCCTGTGAGTGACCACTATTCTTCCAGCCTAGGTGTGATAGGAGACCCAGTCTAAAAAGAAAAAAAAAAGCAGGAATGGTAATTTTAAAAATCATTCATATAAAAAAATTAATCAAATATCTGAAAGGGTCAGTCATTGAATACTTAGTGCAATCCCGCTGTTTCCAAAGTATCTCTTGTCTCTAAATGCTAGAAAACATAGGAACAAAGAACTTTACAATCCTGTTAGGGAGATGACATACATTATTCCCATTTTATAGATGAAGAAATTGAGGCTTAGAGACATTAAGAGAACTCACTGCACAAATGAATATTGAAATAATGAAGTATTTAGATGTTAAGGTGCCAAAATGAGTGGCAGAGTAAGTGCTAGAGAATCTTAGGGAAAGGAGAATGTGTGGTATGGGCTGGAGTAATTAGGAAACAGAACTTGAAGTGAGCCCTGAAACAAAAATTATTTTAACATCACAGTAAAAACAACTAAAAAGCAAATACTTACGTTATATTTGATATCAGATTAGAGATGTCTATGATGTAATCATGTAGACCCAATGTAAACTTACACATCATTCTCATGCATGTAAAATTTCTTAGTGCATGCTAAATATCTTTCTGTTTCTGAAGATGCACACACTTCACATGCTCTGTATTGTTTAACCCTATATAATCCCTGAAGATATATCTGGGCTAGCATCCACTTATTACAGAGTTCTGTGATACAACCTGGAGGAAGATCACCTTAGAGTGAGATGTCTGGGTACACAGATCTCTTTTCTTTAATTTCTGCAAGAAGTATTATAATTGTCAAAACGATCTATTTTGTTTCTGTACTAATTTAATCTATTATAAGTTCTAATGTTTACAGGTATGCTATTCCCATTATATTCATTATAGCTCACAATTCTCTATTTTCTTCGGGGGAGAAGTCTTTCACATTGCAAGAAGTAGGTACTCAGTGAGCCATTATGTAAACTGATAGCTGGTAATTATCCCAGTTCCAAGTGAGAACTGGTATATTGTAGTGGAAAAAGCACTTAAAGCTTGTAGTCCTTGCTCCATTGATTTTAGGCAATTCACAACTTCTAGTCAGTTTCCTTATCTTTAAAATGGGAATACTAGTAGTAGTTCTACCCATCTTGGTATTACTTTGAAGATCAAACATGACAATGGGAATGTTTATTCTGCAGAAGACAAGACTCATAGAGACCATGATTGTGGCCTTCAAGTACTTTAAGGACTATCAGGAATGATTAATTAATTATTAATTAATTAATATTGTTGAAGGATTAATATTGTTCTTTTTGGTCCTGAAGAACAGAGGTAGGAACAATGGGGGACAGCTTCAAAGAGACAAGCCGAGGTTTCGTGTAAGGAAGAATTTCCTAACAATTAGAGCTATCCAAAAGTGGAATGGGCTTCCTTGAGAAGTAGTGGGCTTCTCCTAATCAGAGGTCTTCAAATAAAGCCTGGGTGGGTATTCTAGAGAGTACTTTTGGTCATATATGGGTTGGAAGAGATTGTTTCTGACATTCCTTTCCTCTCTAGATCTATGATCCTATGACCGTGTAACATGGGAGTGCTTTTAAAATAAAGGTTTGTACAAACCTATGTTATTATCATTTTTATGGGGTGTTTATTTGTATTTTGTATTATTGTATGTTTACTTATATAGTTCTGCCACCTCTGCCCTCCCCTCTCTAGTCCATCCTCCACTCAGCTGTCAAAGTGATCTCTGTAAAGTGCAGGTCTGACCATGTCACACACCCCCCACCCCACCCACTCAATAAACTCTAGTGACTCCCTCTCACCTCTAGGATCAAATACAAAATCCTCTGTTTGGCATTCAAAGCCCTTCATAACCTACTCCTGCCCGCTTTGCCATTTTCTTACACCTCACATCTTTCTACATACTCTGTGATCCAGTAACACTGACTTTCTGGGTAATTTTCAAATAAGGCTCTCTGTCTCTTAAATCTGGGCATTCTCACTGGCAGTCCCCCATGCCTAGAATGCTCTCCCCTTCTCATGTCTGCCTTTTGACTTCCCTGGCTTCCTTTAAGTCTCAGCTAAAATCCTACCTTCTGCAGGAAGTCTTTCCTGATCCCTCTTAATTTTAGTGCCTTCTCTCTGCTGATTATTTCCAATTTATCCTGTATATAGCTTGTTTGCACATAGCTATTTTCATGTCATCTCCCCATTAGACTGTGAGCTCCTTAAGACCAGGGACTGTCTTTTGCCTTTCTTATTCCCAGTATTTTACATGATACCTGGCACTTGGTAGGCACATAATAAATGTTTATTGATCCACTGACTGACAATTGACCATTCACTTGGTCAATTCACTAAAACATTTAGGTACATGGATTTTTGGTATTATATAGATGACATCGGAAACAGAAAATATAACTGAATCTCTTAACCTTTTGGATGTGGCATCATTCTAGACATTATTTCTAAGCAACTTTATTCAGTAGCTAAAGGATAGTCTTCCAGCAAAATGGTATGAAATTCAGGCTTCTATTCTGATCATTTGATATTTTATAGGATAGTTCTTATATTTGCATGTTTGAATCTTAATTGTAGGATGCCGTTTTGTGCACATGACCATCCAATAGTGAAAGAATTTTCTTTGCATTAATTACATATCTTCAAGAAAGTCATTCAGCTGCACTATTTCCTCATCAGTAAAATAATAACTGTTAAGTATAGCATATAGTGGAGGCATCTAGGTGGCTCAGTGTATAGAGCACTGGGCCTAGAGAGTCTGGAAGTTCAAATCCAGCTTCAGACACTTAGTAGCTGTGTGATCCTGGGCATTTGAAATCACTTAACCTCTGTTTGTTTCATTCTATTGTAGAAGGAAATGGCAAGCCATTCTAGTAGTTTTACCAAGAAAACTCCATGGATAGTATTGGCAAGCTATGGCCCATAGAGTCATGAAGAGTCAGACATAACTGAACAGTAACAATAGTATATAGTATTTTACAATTCACAAACTACTATACTCACAGGAACCTTGGCAAGTAGCTAGCATGAAAACTATCTGTCTTTCATAGGTAAGGAAGGTTTAAGGTGACTAAATGGATTAGTTATGGCTTCATAGTTTGCAAGTGGTACATTTCAAATTCTAAATCAATGCTCCTGACTCCTAATTCAATGCTATGTTCCCTATACCATTTACCTCTCAATAGAGGACATGGTCTAAATGGCCTCTAAGCTTCCTTCTAACTCTAAAAATAAATCTACAAAAGTTCCCTAATGGAAATAAGAGAGGCAGTGTCAGATAGCAAGTAGAGTATTGGCCTTGGAGTCAGGGAGACTTGGGGGACTAAGTCCTTTGGTACATACTGGCTGTATAGCCCTGGGCAAGTCCCTAAACGTTTTAGTTCCTTAGGCAACTCTCTGAGACTATACTGTGCAGAAAGAATCGCTGATCTGCATTGCTGGAGAAGGTTTCAATACGAGGAACCCCCAGGCTGATGAAATCACAAGTTTGAATACAAGAAAAAAGAAATAAATATTGCCAAGAATATTTACTTGGCTAAAAACCTCAAGAAAAATTTGTTTCTGTCATAATATTTGAAAATAAGTGTTTCTGAAATATAGCTTTATGTCCATGAATGAGAGGTGGCAAAAAGTTTATTTTCAATAGAAAAAAAATAATGTTTTGCTAAGAACAAACTTTTTTCCACAAAAAATACATTTAGAAGTCAACATATGGCATAGAGACACATAAATTTGCTTTATCTACATGCCTTTTGGCTGTTCTTCAGTATTATTTTAAAAATATTTACTGACTGATCACAGGATATGTCAAGTTCTGCCATTAAGGAGCTTATGAGATAGAGAAAATGTTTCTCTAGAAATGCAAAACAAAAAACACAATTGACTGAATGTATACTCATAGGGAATTAAAAATGAATTAGTGAAACATCAACAGACCTTAAGTTTTCTTTTATGACTGTTAAATATTCATACAATTAGCTTAGATATAAGAAGAGGAAACAAATGTTACATCAGAACTGAAAAAAAATCATTATTATTTTGATTATTCTTTCAGCATCCTGCTTCAACATATGAAAAAAAATTGTATTTTCTGAACTGAATTATTTGAAAGATATACATATGGCACACTGGGATAGAGAAGCAAGAATTCCTTCCCCCTACCTATTTAATGTACATAAGCATCCAAAATGCCCTTATGAAAGTTCATTCTGTGAAGACCCAATAAATTATGAATGCAATCTCCCCTGTTATATACATGGAGTAAATGTAAGAGACCAATAACACAATATAGCACATGACCACCTTCTCCATACACTCATTCAATTTAGAGCAATGGGGAAATGAGAAACAACCAGATGTTGAATCTTATGATACTATTACACATCTGCCACGATAGAGGGATTTATGAAATCCTAAAATGACAGGATCCTTTTCAAACACCAGCAGCATACTATATTCAGAGTGTCATTCTGTATCTTGGAAGAAAAATCAAACCACTATCACCACAAAAGAAGAAAAATGTAGAGCCAAAGTTGTGTCTATAATTACAAAGTAAGATGTACAAGTGAGGTAATTACCAGATTTTTGAAAATTGCTACTAATTTTTGTGATAATTCAGAGAAATTTGGGGGGATTTTTTGGTACATATTATTTGATGGATTTCTTCACTCAATTCTTAAGTTTTCAGACAAAACACAGTTATTTTTTCCCATGAATAAGCCACTTAGTGTCTCTGATTCTCAGTTTTCTCATCTTTGAAAAGAAGAGGTTAAGCTGGAAAATAAGTGATTCTATGATTCATAAGTGTTTGATAACCAACAAAATACAAAAATAGAAGTTAACAGTTAAAGAAATCTGCTATCCCTGATGCTAGAATAGGGTGTTAGTATAATGTCTTTTAAAATAGAAATACATATAAAATACTCTCAGAAATTCATGGCATATCTTGGAAAACCTGCTTTAGAAAACAGTAGCATGACTAAGTATAATATCTTTAAAAACATGTTAAGGTTTAACAATTTATTGCACAGGTATCCCAGGCTTACTCTATTTTGCAGAAGTAAATTCTTGTTAATACAAAGTGTGATGTGTCACAACAGAAGGAAGCTTTGATTGACCATTTAAATAAACTATATTTTGGAATGAAGGGGTTAATTCTCTTTTGTAATTCTATTGAAATTCTTTTTTGCTTTTATGAGATAGGAAAGAATTAAAGTAACATTACTTTTAATAATCAATGTTCAATAATAATTTCTGAATACTTTTATTAATGAAATCTTTTATTTGTTTATTAAAATAAGCTTTGAATTTTAATCTATTATTTTAGGGAAGACATTAAAGTAATTCCACCTCAAAAAAATGATGGTACAATGGAAAAAATGCTTCATCTGGACAAACAAGATCTCAGTTTAAATATTAACTGCTACCTGTGTGACCTTGTGCAAGTCACTTAACTCTCTGAGCCTCAGTTCCTTCATCTGTAATATGAGGGTCAGATTAAATCCATGAAGTCAATTCCAGCTCTAAATCCATAGCTCTATTATTATTCTTTTTAAAAAAAGATGTCCAAACAGATGCCTATTTTAACATGAGAAATAACTACTAGTAAATTTATTTTATTTAAAAAAAGAATTTTTGACACTAAAGCAATACACAGAAAATTTATTGTACAAAAGTATGTTTTAGGGAAAGGGAAAATAAAATACAAAACCTGCTAAATAAGGCAGGAGAAAGGCCAATTTAAGCATCCTAAGAACAGATACTTCAAAAACAATTCTATATCCCTGGAGTCTAGCATATAGTAAGCATGCAAGTAGATTCTCAATAAATATTTTTGGATTGAATTATTATATGTGTTAATTTTAGTTTTTATTTTTGAAAGGTCAAATTTTCTTCCTCCCAGCACTTTTCTCTCCTTTATGTGCTATGCTGCCTTCAGACCACCAGATGCCAGACTTCTACTATAAAAATTCACTCCATTTTGCACATGAAAACCTCTATTTTTTTATCCTTAGATTTACCCTTATTCTTTATTTACCTCTCCCACCTCATATGGCAGGATTTAAAATGTTAAATTTTTTGTAACTAATTTCCTATTTTTATACATATTGAATTTCATTTCGATCAACCATAAACCATATTTATGAATTTTATGTTTAATTTTAGAGAAATCCTTCAAAGTTTGTGTAGCTCTGATAGACTTTATATATCTAAGAAAATGATACAAAGCAGAGCACAGCCTATATAGTACACATTAATATTACTCCTGACTATTAATCCTAACATTAAAAAAAGAGCTATGTTCAAAGTTGTGTTTCAGGATTACTGAAATATAGGAAAAGAAATGGATAATTAACATGCACTAAATATCAAAATAATATTTACCTCTTATTCTAACAAAACAATAAGTTTGTTAGAGTTTGGCCAAGAAAACATTAACTTCACATTTTTTTAATATGCCTCTTACATGAAATCAAATAATTTCATGGTCATTTTTAGACATCATCTTTACCAAAATGGCAGTCTACTGGTATTTGAGTCTATGTATATTTGAAAAAAAAAATTAAAAACACTATTGTATTGTTTCTTGTCATTTATTTTCATAAAAGCTTATGTCTTTCATGAAATATTAACATAATTACCTTTGGACTGCAACTTTTAAATAATGTCACTTTTCCTGTGCTGTTAAACATGAGAGGATGGTTTATTAATTTTTACATAATGTAAGTCAAGGGTCTTTGTCACATATATATTTACATTCTGGTTTCTTTTTTCTCTGACCTAAAATATCAACACATAATATAAATATTTTAATATAAAATATAAAGAACAGCTACATAGTATTATATATTATATAGCAAAATATTCATAAGCTATTAAATCCTATTGAAGTAAGAAATAAATACTTAAGCTATTTTAAAATACTCACCTTTTGCCTTTTCTCAGTGAACACACTCAGTAGTCATCCAAGGTGGAATTAGTCATTTTAAGATGTTTATGAACCCATCTAGAGAGGTAAATGGGGAAAAATTAAATTCTTTTCACATAATTCAGGAAACATAAAGCACATATAGTTCTAATACTTGAGTTAAGCTTTTTTTTTTGGTAAATCAGTAATCTTGAAAGCAAAATAATAAAACTGATGTTTCTGATTTGTGCTATGCACCTGTGAATTGGAAAATTGTTCTCTATATAAAATTAATTTGTATAATGTCATTTGAAAACGGACAAAGAAGGTATCTGTTAATACTATATTATGCTAGGTCATGTGGCAGAGAAATATTTCATTAAAAATAAAATCTCAATATCTTAAAATATTATATTTATATTTTAGCAATGCATCAAAAATAAGTCACAGAGCATTTTCCCCTCAGTACTGTTATATCTTTACATTTCATTTTCTTCTCACCTGAAAATTATTGAATAAAAAGAATTGCTAAGAATGACTTTGAGTAAGTAGTTCTTATACTTTTTACCATAACCCCATGGTGTAGAATTAAGATTTATTTGGACTTGACCAGATTTCCTATAGGCAGTGCAAATCACTGTTTGTTCTAAATTCAAGAAGGAAGTCTTTTTCTTGACATAAAAATGTCAAAAAAAGTTTCATGATATTTTATAGCATCATTATAATTAGTCTTTATTCTTTTAAAAATAGTATTATATCATTTTCTTATTCTTTCCCTGTTCCAAAAAAAGGTATGTTTATAATTGATTTAAACCCCCCTCCTTTAGTTATTGGTCTCAGATGCCCTTTTTAAAGCACCTCACTTAATCTGACCTCTTTTAATGATTATTCACATATTCCTTAGTAAGTGAATAAAACTTTTCTTTCACTTGCTGGTGGGTACTTAATCCTCATTATTGAGAATATGCTGAAACCTTGAATACTTGTCAAAGATTCATTTTATAATCCTGAGGTTGGCTTGGCATTCCGTGATTTACACAGGGGCTTTGCTTACAATAATTGATTCATTCCATACTTAAAACCCACTGATCTCATTAAAATGACGGTAAGAGGTTTCCACTGTTGCAATTTAAACTTAAAAGAGAAAAAAAAAAGAGGGTTATTTTTTTCCCCTTGTGGAGTATTCAACACTTGAAAGAATTAGGTCATACTATGTGTCAAAATAAAACCCTTCTAGCTGACCTTTTTACATTCCAGAGGATGGCCTGGAAACATAAAATAGTGAAACAGTTTTTTTTTCCCTACATTTGCATTTTCAGGGTGTAGAATGTAAACACAACCAACCATGTTTTCTTTGTATGCATTTGATAATAAAAAATAAAAGTTACTTTATCTTTTTTCAACATGAAGTGACCAAAGCAAAACTTTAGAGCCCTTATTCCATCATTTACATTTTTATTCCAGTGAAAGAAAACAAGTAACCTCTAAGAATAGGAAGAACTGTGTAATTATAACTATGCAAAATAATAATGCTGAATATTTCCAATAACTGAATCATTTATGGAAGTACTTTGCCATATTTCTTTGTTATCCATGGTAGTCTATGAAAACAAGCGAAAATGAATATTTCGATCAACTCCTCACATTAACAACTCAATCTGTAGCATTCAATTTGTTTGGTTGTGTTTAATACAAACGGAATAGGCCCAGTAAAGAGCATTTACACATTTTACTGCAAGATCCTTGTTTCGTTGCACATAATAAGAAAAAGAAAAAAGTACTAAATGAATGCATTATTGCACTGAAAACTGGTTATAATTTTTATTTAATAAAAAAATTAAAAGATTATAAATAAAAAAGGATTTTGTACAGCTCTTCCAGTAATATGATGTCATGTTAATTTTAATGGAGCTTCATTAAAGTTCCAAGATAAGAAAAAAAAGATAATTGTGGTTCATTAACATTGTGGTTCTATGCACAGCTGAAAAACATGCTGTAAAAAGTTAATAAGGATTTTTTTTTAGAAATAGATTCAAATCCTTAAGAGCAAATAAAATAATGACTAGATAGAAGAGAATAAACTGAGGAATCTCCTTCAAAGTTTTTTTTAAGACCTTAGGGTTAATAACTATCCACACAAAATATATGTAGATAATGTACTGTATTTTGGTAACATCGAATTTTGAATTTTCTTTTGAACTTCTAAGTTTAATTTTATTGTTTTGGTTGAAATATTAGCTTTCCTATATCACTTAGAACCCAGAAGTCATTATGTACTATATTTCAGAAAGCTTCAAAAGTTTCCTTTAAAATATTTTGACTTTTAATTCATCAAAATATTAACTCTCTAACCTTTCATGTCAATCAGAAACATAATACAGAATAATTGGTATCCTTAGAAGCAGAGGTAACTAGAAAGACTGATTGCTTTTAGGGCCAAGTACCTGTAAAGAAAATAATTTACACTTTAACAAATAGATATGCTTATTACCATATGCAGAAACATGCTAACAATCAATATGCAATTATTTAAAAATATTTCAGTGTTTCAAAATGTAACTATAAAATAACTTCCTACAAAGTATGACTATTATATATTAAAGAATATAAATTTAAAGCCCTATCTGGTATTTTTCTCTCTTATTTCTGTTCATACTACTTTTGAATAAAAAAAAAGCCAAAATTTCCATTTTGTTCTTCCAATCACTTCATAATTCTCTGGGAAATATTTTTAAAATCTTTATCTGTTTTAAGAAAATGAACATTTATGTATGATTCTCTTTACTGAACACTTAAGCAACAAGTACACCTTCAACATATGATGTTATTGTTACCTTCTTAGAAAAATGGTTATAACTGAGAAGGATCTTTCTGAAGTACTCAAGAATTTTTGGTTACAAACTCAACCCCTCACCTCATATTTTAAAATCTGCTTTTTAGAAGAGGAAAAATAATTGTTATGGTTATTTGTAATACAAATAAAAGGATCATTTTCCAGTAATAACAAACCATAAAATTCAATGATCATCAGGAAATTAGAAGGGTTTAAAACATTTTTTTTCACATATAAAATATTATCAAACAAGTTTTCTAAAGAGGTCTAATAAGTTTTATGCCATCTCAATTTTTTTAATTAAAAGATTAATGATTATGATTTTCAGTATTTATTAAGTACTACTAAATCCAATTTGGTTTTCTTCTACTTCACAAAATTTTAATGTACAGGTAAAAAAAGAATTACTAGTTTTATAGGGTTTTTTTTTTTTTAAGTTGAAAAGAGAATTGTAAAGACCTGTATTCAATGCTGGTTTCCTTTTCCATCCTATTGATACAATGAGGCAGGAAGTGAACCTCTATAAAATGCTTTAAGATGTTATAACAAAAAATCTTTTATATAATTTATTTAAGAGAAAATATTCATGAGAAAGCTTATGGTTACAAAACTTAAATAAGTACAAGTAAACCTAATCTATTGAAGAGTACAGTTATCTCTACTCAGAGGTATACTGATGAGAAAATTTTTAAAAAACTATGCAACCTACTATTTGTTATGCCTGGCACTATTATCATTTTCTGGACAAATATTGTTTATGAAAATGTGAAAGTTATATCCCTAAACATAGTTATTCAATCAGATATTTCTAATTGCAGAATTTCCTTAGAAGTCACTTCAAAGTGGGGGAGGAAATACAAAATCATTAAAATAAATATAAAAAAATAAATAATTTGCCAATAAAACTGCTTTCATTGTATTCAAACAAAATATGGGTAATCTCACTTTCTTGTATCCTTACTATTTCTCTTCTAGGTTTGGTTTTGCCCTATCCCTCCCCACATTCTTTATCATTATTTTTTTTTTGTCAAATACACCTTTTAACACACAATCACAGGGATTATAATGACAAAATAATAGATCAAGAAACATTAAATACCCAATGTTTAAGAGATCTTGGATTTGGTTTTTTCCTCCCATAGCCTCTTCTTTATTCTTCTGATTATCTTAATTCTCAGCATCCCTTTAACTATTTTCATTATCCTAGACACTACAGGTTATTTCTTTCTTTCTCTCTCTCTCTCTCTCTTATTCCATTCTTTCCATATAAACTGTGTACATCAAATACAGAGTAACTCATGAATCTTACACTCTCTATGGAGAAATGTCACTTGCAATAAAAGTGTAGATTTCCTGAACAGCTCTTGGCTTTGTGGTTTGGTTTCTCTCTCCAAACCTTTGCCTTAGGCCTTAGGAAATTTTTTTTTTCAGCTTTTCTCTTTGCCTTCCCATGTTAACACCCACAGTAAAGTGGGTTTAATATTTTTTGATAACTCCAGGCTCAGCTAATGCTTCAAGCACTATGCAAAGTAGAAGCCTACTTTCTGAACTGAATTCAAAAGGGTGGAAAGTACCCCAAAGATGGTAGCCTCTAAAGGTGGTTGTTAAAGAAGAAAATCTTTACTCATTTGCATAGCAAGATTTAATTTCCATCCTTTAAATATGACGAATTGCTGAGATTTTCTTCAGTTAATGCTTTTAACAGCTCTCAATAAACTTCATTAATCAGGCAAGCTCTAGGCCCAATGTGCAGCCTGGAAGCAGCTAATTTGCTTGATGAGCCCCCGACTTTAGTGAATAAACAGGTGGATAATCTGAGGGCTTTATGGCCTTAATTAGACTCTAATCAGTTCAGCGGTTGTTGGGCTAAAAAAAAAAAAAAAGAAAAAAGGAAAGAAGAGAAAATAAAGAGGCCAGCGACCACTTTTTTTTTTCCCCAGTCTGTTACTCTTTTTATTGTCTTGTCCACATCTTTACACATTCACAGGCTTTGCTGTTGGGCTTTTTCCTCCTTCAACTTCATTTATCTTCCTTTTTTCCCCTGAGTTTTAATATCCTCACTTTCCTCTCCTTGCCCCCTATTTTCACTTTCCTCCCTTTCGTGTTTTCTGTCCAACCCCACCTTCTCCGATTCTCTCTGCTTTCTGCCTTCCTCTTATCTCCTTTTCATTCCATCGTGAGTCCTTTCTTCTCCTCTCCCCCCATCCCTTCCCTTTCCTCAGCAGCGCTCTCCCTCTCTCTCTTCTTCCTTTTCTTCTGGTATGCTTCTCTGGTCTCACTCTCCCTCCCCTCCTTCTCTGCCACATATTCTCCCTGTCACAGTTAGGCCGCCTGACAAATCACTTCAAGGGCAGCCTAACTTTGAAGGACAAGACAAAGCTTCAGCATATGGTCCAATCCCCAGATGTTTGTCTTTCTTTCTCTTCCACTGCCCTCCAACCCCCCCTTCACCAAGGTTGGTTTGGAATCCTTGCAATTCCTGTTATTTTCGTCTTCCTCCTACTCCTCTCACCTATCTTGTCCTGTCTTTCTCTACATCTCTTCCTCGGGTTACTAACACCACCGCCCCCAAGTTTGGCTTAGAAATGAGGGGTAGCTGTTATTCCCTTTATAGTCTCTTTTGTTTCTCCCCGTGTCTCTCCTTAACAGATGAAGGGGAGGTGGGGAGGAACCCTCAGCTTTCTTTTAACGACTTTTAAACTGCACGGTTAAAGAAGTCCCTTGGCCAGATAAGAGGACTTGCATGCGGCGCAGGGTTGGGGGCGGGGGAGCCGGGGCAGAAGGGACATAGCAGCAGCTATTGGTAGGACGGGAGTTGGGGTGGGTGTTCTAACCAGCTTGTGGAAGGAGAATGCGGCTGGGCAAGGTGGAAAGAGCCCCTAGAGGAGTGTCACTTAAGGCACTTTCACCCCACACAACTGAATCAGCGAGAGCGGCCATTACCTTAGGCAGTGGGAACTAGCTGGCTTGCAGCCGCTAGAAAAGAAGCTCAGCCCTAGGACAGACAGGACAGACTGTCTAGAAAGAAGGCGGGTGGAGAGCCTTAAGGCTGTCCATAGCTGAAGCTGCTGCTGGATTTATGACGGGCATCCTCATCATTATTTAGGAGTGTACTACTAACATTACTACTACTAATAAAGAGAGCTCCCCACCCACTAACCCCCTCTCCTTGGACCCCCATGAAGACAGACAAGGCAGCAGCAAGAACTCTCCATGCCAAGAGAAATAACCCGGTGCTCCAGGAAGGAACTGCCAAATGACCAGCCTCAGGAGGGGAAAGCGAGCCCAATTCTGCGCTGGCGGGCGCGGCTTTACAGAAGCTGGGGGCTGCTGCACGCGGGGTCTGGGGTAGCACGGGCGGGGAAAAGCTGGGGTGCGAAGTCTAGGGAGGGGAAAACGGAGGGGAGCTGTCCGGCTGCCCCAGAATAGGCAGAGACAAGAGGAGAGTAGTCACTGAGGGAGGAGTTGCAGCGCTCGCGTTAGCGCAGAACCAGGTCTACACTTTTATCCCCGAGCCCGGGGGTCCAGATCGATTTGCCCGCGTTGCCCCCAGTAGCTAGGTCCTCCTAGGAAAGTCTTCTCGTTTGGGAAGTCGCGAAAACATCTGGGGCAAAGGGGTCGAGAGAGTATGATCACAGTCCTGAGCCCAACCAACACACAGTTACTTTGTTCCCAATCTCTCAGACCCCTCCCCCACCCCACCCTGCCAGTGATTGATCCATAAGCTCCAACTGAGCATCAGTTTTGATTCCTAATCAGCTGGCTCTATCAATCTATTTATAGCCACATAACTTTACTGGCTAGGTCATCAAAGACAGGAGACCAACGACAGTCATTTTCAGCAGTGGGGAACATCACATAAATAGCAAGGGGGTGTATGCTTGCATGCATGTACATTATCTATTGAAGTCTAATTGTCCTGGCACAACTGCCCACTTCCTAAATCCTTCGTTCTATTTCCCCAGAATTGTATTAACCTAAGTTGAGTAATTGTGGAAGATAGCGGTATTGTAGAGGAAAATAAAAGAACATCAAGATACAGAGAGAACAAAACAAAACAAAACAATTTGCCTTCTCTGACATTTTTCTGGACATATGATAGTGCTGAATATTGTAGAGAGGAGCTAAGAAACCAACGAGGGTTCGATCTGATATTTTAGGTTTCACATTCAAATGTATTTGTTTTTTAATTCTCTCTCTCTGTCTCTCTGTCTCTCTTTCTCTCTGGATTGAGTTTACAATTAAAATATTATGAGGTTGTTTTTTATTTTTTAAACTTTTGTTGGTAAGCCTACCCCAAAACACCCATCCAATTCCTACTATTTTCTTAATTGATTTGATTGCCTCATTTAATTCAGTCATATTCAAACCAGAAACTTAAATCCTAGATTTTATTCTTTAGTCCAGCAACAGAAAAATAAAAATGTGCGTGGGTCTACATAGGAAGATGCAGGTAAAAAATTAACTGTATCATAATAGGCACCCTTTTACCACTTACACAAATTTTCAAGAAGTGGCTGAATTAGCAGAAAATTATTTAAACTGTGTTATCCTTTAATTGCAATTATTTAAAATTAGATTACAATATTAAATCAAGCATTTAAAAATGAGATTACTATATTAAATCAAGTGTTTCCAAAAATGAGGAGAAAGGGGGAGGGGGGATTCTTTCAAAGATGAAATAAATTATTTTTCACTGCAAAGCTAAGTTAGATTGTACAGTTTTTTAGGGCAATAGGTTTGCACTGGCCCTTTGTTCTTTTACATGATCTAAAAGATCAAATTTATTTTTTGTAGCCAGAGTGAGCAAGATGTCTCAAAAGGATGACAATAGCCAGCATCCTCTACCTACCCAAACAAAATTATAGTCTAATAGAATTTTAGCTTGTATAGCACTGGCTCTTGAAGACCTCAGGCAGTTGTCAAAATCTGCTGTTTAATTTCAGTCCAATTGATTGTGTTAGAATTTGATAATCAAACTGCATTTTTTTCAAAGTACAATGGGAATTTTCACCCCCACCCCCAAGTTCTGAAAATTCTCAAACTGGCCCTGGAGAAATACAAATGCACAAAGCGGCAGGCGAAGCAGGCCCTGTGTTCAGCACTCAATCATTTCCTGTCACAGGTGCAACCACTATGCATTATCCTGCCATGATTGATAGAGTGGGTTTGTGCAGACTAGGGGAGCTGGGTAGACTCAGATGGGGTCCTGTCATTTGGGCTCCATTTCATACTACCTGTGGGGAAAAGGAGGGGAAAAAAACTTTCTTGGGATTGGTTCCTTAAGAAGGTTTGGGAAATTTTAGTTCTTCACCTATAATAGAAAGGTCTTACTCATAGAAGTTAAATGTATCACCTCAATTTCCTTATATTAATCCCTATGTCTGAGAAAATGCTCACACATACACCATTCCCCTTCCACCAACTGAACACATTAGATAACAGTTAATATACAGCTATTATAGCAGGCATGGCCAAGCTATTAGCTCTAGGAAGTTAAGACTTTTACTTAATTTGCATTCTTTTTAAATGATAAGAAATAAAATCACTTAAATGCAGATTTCATGCGTATATCAAGAAGGATATATAAATCTAAAGTTATGTTTGATTTATTGTTTACTAGGGAAAAACTCACCAACAAGAATGTACATGATCACATGCTATTTTATGCATTAATAATAAAATCATTTGATGACAGATACTAGTCTAATAGCAGGTAATCAAATAGGATAAGATACAATAAATATACAATTGAAATTTTTGTCATATTTTTACTTCAGCTGGAGACCAGATTTTTGAGGTTACTCTGATCATTGAAGATCCTAACTAATTAATGTAAGAACAAAGATAACAACAACTTCACCAGTGTTATATAAAATTACTAAATCCACCAGGTCCTTTCTTTTGCAAATGGCTAAAGGCAAAATGATTTGCATAAGAAGGTTTCAGATTTTTCATGTGTAGAATTTCTTTCATTGGGACTATTAAGTGGTCTTCAATGATATCCACAGATGTTCATGTACCAAACTCAGCACTTTAATATTTTTCCATGTGGTTTTTACATGCAACCTGCTGGAATGCTTAAAATGATGGGAGGAACAAAAGGAAAATGAAATCACCATTTAAAATTTGTGGTTAGATGCTGGAGACAATTTATTTTTCTTTCAAAGAATAAGATTTCTTTTTCAATCAGAATGCTACTTTAAAATTGGAACATACAAAACAGATTTCCTGTATTTAAAAAAATATTAAAAACAAAATAAATGTCTCACAAATATCAATTTATAAATCACTTCATTTTCAATACTTTTCCAGGAATATGAAAGAAAATGAATAATTTAAAAAAATTAATAAATATTTTTTTATGAAAGAACATACCTGGAATATCTCCTTAAAAGAGCAAATATAGAGACATGAGCTCTAAATATAATTATTAAATACTAAATAGTGGATATTTGGTTGCTCAAGGATTATTTTGAATAGTTCTGGAGAGATTGCTATCAGGAAGAATTGTACAAATTGATTTGGGAAATTTATTTACACAGACTTTTTTCCTCCTTTTTATAAGAATTCAAAGTGCAAAGGGGCATATAATTGTGAATATTCTCAGTTACTTTTTCAATGATAAGAAAATTAACAAATTCTATGTAATTGTGAATAATGCAATTTAAAAGTAGTTAACAATAGTATTTGTGGATAATGGCATGTGTGACTAGAAAACCATCAACTTCTGTCTTTTAAGATTAAAAACTTTTAAAATTTATTTGTGCATTGTTTATGTTCACTCCTGTCTTTCAGAGCAATAACACAAGGGAGGGGAATTCAGCTAAGTAATTTTTTTACAATATTGTATCTGATGATGTAGTTTACTGTAAGACACTGAAATGTAAATTCATTACTTAAAAATGCTTACCAGTATATCACAGCACACTGCAGTAGTACATCCCAATGAGTGGGATGTGAGTTCTGATTGCATTAACTCCGAAGCACAAAGCTATACTTAACAAAGTGCTCACAAATCAGGATATTCCTTTAACACCTCATTTATTAGCGTAACATGAAAAATGTCCCCTTCTATGTATTATGATATTATGGCATTAAGGGCCTTAGTCAAGGAGAAATAACTTTGTATACATATCAAAATAGTTGTGTGGTTTCTTGCACAACAGAGAGACTCTTATGGATATTGTGTTGTAAGTTTACAATGCGAATAAAATGGACGTATATAAAAACTAAGATGATTGAAGTTTAGGTGAGAAATATACAGGGGAAAAAACTGTGGCGGGAAAAAGGAGGAAATTTTGATTAATATTAAGAGTAAAATGTCGGGCATTTTTTCATAGGGATTCATGTGCAATCTTATGCTCGTTACAGACAAAAAAGTGACTGAAAGACGAGGCACAAAATAGGGAAGATAGTGCAGGTTGACAGGCTATTGCCTTAATAAACATACAATAGACCCAGAGGCAAACCTAAGGCTGCCAACTTAACTACTAAATGAGTCTGCCAAATAGCCAGATGCCGCATCCAGAAAAACATTTTCATTGTCTTAGCAGCTGCTTGCTGTGAAGACCATTCCGAAAGGAAGCAAAAGAAACACTGATTTGGTTCTGATAATCATTATGGCTTTGCTAATGAAATGCTTTATGATTTTGTACTTGGGCATATTGAGAAACGAAAAGAATAGGGCAGTGCTTGATGAATGAAATCTTTGCAGAAAAGCTCTGTAAATGGGTAGAGCAAAGAGAGAGATAGAAGGAAGGACAAATAAAGTATGGAAACTCTTTAGTTTGAACATAATTTTAGTTAGCATGCATTTTGTGTTATATTATTTTATTTTTAATTTTTACACCTTGAGGAATACAGACACTTTGTTTTTTTCAGGTTATTCAGGATTTTTACAACATCCTGCTTTCAAAAGCCAGTATCCTGAATTTTTAAAGTAATCCTTTCTACTGGTAAACTGGGAATGTTTCCTACTGAAAAATTGACCATTCAGTAAGTTCTGACGTAACTTTATCGCTGGGGAAGCCAGTTCTCTCAATACGTCTTGTTGTATTACACTATTTCCTGGTGATGGTCACTTCTAGTGTCATGGCTTATGGATTTGATTTCCCTAGGATTTGCAGGGCTATTTACCTGTAATAATAGTAATAATACTAATAATAACCAAAGTATCGAGAGGCATTCTCTTCATTGCCTGCCGCTAACCAAACTTTCTAGAGTTGACAGGTCTATTCATTTATTACCAATAGAAGGGCTGATAATAATATACACAGCATTATTTCCCAAGTGACAGCAGCATAATTAGCAAGATACAGAGCACAAAAAAAAGGCATGGCTCAAGCTCTATGACTTACATTCTAAAGAAAGGTAGGTGACATATCAGCAAAGAGGGAAATGTCCCCAATTCACACCTGTGGACAGACCTGGAGCATTAGCTTCTTAATTTCCCTGTCTCTTCCCAGAATTTTATCATTTTCCTTTCACCCAAGGAATACAGCAAGACAATTACTCCAGATTTGCAGTGCTGAATTATTGAGACATCAAAAGTAAAATAAAGTGGACTTGGTTGGAAAATAGTGAAATCTCAATGGCTGGATAACCATCCTTTATAATCACAAATGAACTGCCATGGTTATGACCTCATTTCGCAGAAGAGTACATCATATGTGTCTGATATGATGAAAAGATTCTAGGAGGGAATCTTAGAGTGTATCAAGACATTTCTCTTCTTCTAAGGAGACATTTTTCCTTGAAATAGTTTATATATTTTTTTAATTTACATTGTTTAAATATTTAAATTTAAGCAAAAAATGGAAAGCTGATGAAATAATTAGAATGCTTGAATCTCTATTTTCAATTAAGTACAGAAGACTTCTATATAAATGGCTTAAAATGAAGGCCTTGAAATTAATATATATATATAATATATGTTTGTATAGATTATCATTCCCTATATATACATTTTTCATAATATCGAACATTGATCAAAAACACATCTGCAAAATAGAGGGGTTTTCATTCCACTTCATACACTAAAGTGAATTGTGTGACCATAGACAATTCACTCAACTTTTGCATCTATTTCCATATCTATAAAATGGTGATAGTACCATACTGCCAAACTCACAATTGTGAAGAAACTGGTTTACAAACACTTAAAGCAGCATACAAATATGAATTACTGTTAGTGTATTTTTTATTATGATGTCCAAGAGTTTTGTCTTTTTTTTAGATTAAACTCTGGCAGAGAATTTTGCTGTTTATGTGTGTAGATCAACATAAGATACAAAATTGTGTTCACAAGCCCACAAAAACAGATTCTATGTAAATGGAACCGTATCAAGTACACAATAACTTTTATTTAAAAAAATCAGGGTATATAGAAAGAATGAAAATATGAAAAATTAAACATAGATCAATTTATTGGGAACCTTATTTACATGGCTGTCTTGCAAGGTTGACCCTAGCTTCAGTTTAAAAACAAGTCACTCTTGGTTACTTGCTCATTTCCATGCTGCTGTATGCACTATCCCTATCTGCTGCATGGATCCCCTTTTTCTGTACTCTCCCTTTCCCACAAATGACAAAGAAGCAGGACAGATGGTCAGAAAGCAGCATGCACAGTGGGAGAATAGGATAAGTGACTTTGGGTCTAGGCAGATGTGAATGGTGTGACTGGTCACTCAGGGATCCCTTTACCAATCAGACAAAACCCAGCAGGCCCTGGCCATTAGATGACATTCTCAAGGAATGGGGGGAGAGTCTAGATGGGCAGCCTGTTTTGACTGTTTTCATGAGCTCTACTCAACTGGTTTGTCTGTAAATCTCCCATTGATTTGGCAAATCATGACAACTTTTACAACATAATTTACAACATAATTACAACATTCCCTTGGAGGATATGGTTTGGTCACTGAGACATCAGTCAACAAATGAGTATTTATTGAGTGTCTAACATGTGCCCAGAATAGTGCTTAGGTAGTGGAGGGGATACATGAGAATTATATGCCCTATCTTTGACCTTGAGGAGTTTATAGGCCTGCTGTAGAAAAAAAGAAACAATTAAAAATAATACAAGGCAGCATACAGTTAAGTGCTAAATTGTGTTGTGAGGATTATAAGTGTTAAGAGAGTTCAAAGAAAAGAGAGAAGTTAATGTCGTGGAAGGATTTGAATAGGAAGAGAGGCTGGGAAGTGAGGTAGGGTTATTAGTGTTGAAGGCTTTCCTAGAAAGGTGGAGTTGAGAAAGGGAATAAAGTGTGATTGAAGAGACATTGAGGAGGTGAATCTAATTGAGCAGACTGGAGCATTTAGAGGAATCCTGGAAAGTAAGGCAAGATGGGAAGGGCAAATGATTTTCAGTAATGTGCTATGTAATAGGGAGCCATTGTAGGACTTGGGAGGAGGGTAATGACATTAGGACAGTGCTTTTCCTCACAGAAGTTGTATTCCATTATGCAGATCCATGTGGAAATAACAGATAGGGAACTGAGACATAAACCTGTCCCCTTTATTAAGTTTATACTTAATATATTAAGAAAACAATTATTTTATCAGTTTGAGTGCAGCTTCCACTGATGCAAATCATAGATAACAATCTTCTACTTTCTAATGGCCATGAGTTATCATGACTGAAAAGCTTTATCACTCAATAGATAACCCTTTGGTAAGCCTCTATTTAAAGTCTTTCCAGCTTAATCAGAACTATCAGAGTTTGAACTTGGCTGGCATGGCTTTTAAGAACCCAAGTGAACATATAAGGAATATAAAGACATGATTATTTAGAGCAAAAGGGAGGTATATGTTTCCAACCTAAACTATGTTGTATGTAGAATGTCAGGAACCCTTTGTATACAGAAATCTGTTATTGATATGAGAGAAGATGTATGGCCCACCAGATAATTTTTCACTGGATAATATTTCTTTCACCCATTTGGTAAATCATACATGCATGCACATGCCCACACATATTTTTTTCTTCCAAGATTCTGATTTGAAGTACTTGATTTTATTTATTCTTGACCATTGTGAAATTACCTATGCTGCAATGTGAGAATCAAATGAGATGGTCCAAGTCATGAGTGGAAAATAGTCATAATTATTAATAATAGTAATATAACCTTAAAGAAATGCCCTACAAAAGAAGTTGCAAGGTAGACAGAACTTTTGTTTGCTGTTGGGCAGAATAGTTGTATCTCCCAGTAGGCCAGGCAGACTGGCTGATACATCCAGAGGGGACGGGTGTCAGGCTGGTGCAGGTGTCACTGGCTGCTCGTGAGTGATTGCACCATCAGCCTCCTACCGCGATCCATCATGCGGCCCCAGCCGGTGAAGAATCACAGCCTCAGCAAGGTGCTGAGCCCAGCAACATATCATTAAACAAGGTTACCACCGGCAGATTTGTTCCCATGATCAATCTGGTCAATAACCGTTCCACCTCACGGTACAATTTTTTTCAACCCTCCCCCACCCCTTAAAACATAAACAAGTATTATGAAAGCACTCATAGAACAATGTGAAGCTTTATGAGAACTTCATTTCTCCTGTGGCATTCTGTAAGCTTCTTTAAAAACCCTTATAAATCATGAAAAATTACCTTTACTACAGGAGATATCCTCAGGCAAGTGCTCTACCCTAATTCCATATTTTATTACCTGATACTTAACTTTTTTTCCCCAATTGATTACTGAATAGCAGTGGAGTAATTTCTTTAAAAAAAATTCTTCTGAAGTCTGCATACTTTGCTAGCTTCTACTATTTCTACTTCATCTTTTATGTTTTTTAAAGAAGGCCCTCTATGAAAGAGATAGCAGCAAAATACCTACTGTCTATCTTTATTCTAATGCTTTCCTTTTAACTCTTCACATGTCTCAAGTGAGTCAATTGATTAGTCATTCATACACTTGAAAACTTATTAGTGTTGAAAGCTTTCCTAGAAAGGTAGAGTTGAGAAAGGAAATGAAGTGTGACTAAGGAGGCATTGAGGAGGTGGACCTAATCAGATTTTTCATTTTGGGGAGTACTGGAAAGTAAGGCAAGATGGGAAAGGCAAATACTTTTCAGCAATGTGTTAGGCAATAAGAAAATAAGAAAGTTTCCTGAATTCATTTCAACAAAATGACAGAATCAAGTCAAGAACGTCAACAAGGATTTATTAAGCTCCTAATTGCCTAGCCCTATCCTAAGCACTGGGGATACAAAGAAAGGCCAAAGATAGACCCTGCTCTCCAGGAGCTCACAATCTAATGGGGAAGACAATACACAAATAACTATATATGAAGAAGGGATTTTTAATTGATTCAAACAGTTAGAATTTAGAAAATTGAACTGGAGACCTGTTGAAGCATTACAGCATCAGGTTGGTCAGAATCAAAAATCCCTGAATTACATAAATATGCTTTAATTGAGTCCAGTCCTAAATGTGAAGGATGGCAAAGCCCAAAAATATGAGAAAAGTAGGGAAAGGGAAAGGGAAGCAATAAGTGAGTACTTTTCCAACTTACAAGAGGCTTTCGTATTGAACTCATTTTGAAGTTTGTCTGACTTTTGACTTCACCTCAGTTAATTGGCTATTCCTTTGGAAAAGATGGAGAAATGGGGCACTACATTACTGAAAAGACATTGTTAAGCTAGAGGCCATCCAGAGAAGGTCAACCATAATGTTGAATGTCTTGAGATCATACCAAATAACTCTAGGTTCAAGAAAATAGGGGTGTTTAGCATAGAGAATTAGGAAAGCCAAAAATAGCTACCTTTGATGAATTATCACATAAAAGAGAAATTAGATTTCTTTTACTTGGTTCCAAAGACTTAAATTAGGATGACACAGCCAGGACTAAGGCAGAACAACTGGGACATTGTCCCAAGGTCTCTGAATTTAGATTGTGAACACAGGTGATGGTATTTGCCATCTTTCAGCATCATAGAAACAACAGAGTTTGGAACTTGGTAAGAAAATTATTTGAAATAGGAAGCTACCAGATGTTGTGCTGGGGTGACTTCCTATCCTCTCCCTGTTACCTCCTCTCCTCAATGCTGTGGTAGCCTTAAAAGCAGCAGTCTCTCATCAGACATCAAAATCTGTCTCTCTGAAACATAAGGGTATTCCTTCTTCCCCACTTCCCACCCTAACACTACTTGTACTACAATTAAGGGACATTTGTTTCCTGGGTCTTGGTTTGTGGAACTTTCCCCAGACACAAAAATTACTAGTTGTGGCTATGACAGTAGGATTTATAATATAAGAAATTCTGTATTTAGCCTAAATTGTTTGTACATTGTGGAAAAAAGCCTAGCACAGAGATCAAACAGAACATCAAACCTCACCCTAGAGATGGTGAACTTTTCCAGATGTTCCTATTAGATGACGTTGTTGATTGCATTAAGACCCAGAACATTTTAAGTCTGTCAGAAGAGATTCATATTTATTTTTAACTTTTACAAAGGTGTGTCTACTTAGTAATATACTAGCATTTCCCCATTACTTCCATGATATGCTCTTTCCTACTATACCTCAATTTCTTAGCTTAATTCCTACATAGCATTGATCCTACCAACTTCATGTCTGATGAGGCATGATTGCTGGGTGAGTCCTTCTTGTAGAGTTGGTTTCCAAGCACTGCTTCTTGTTCCTCAAGGCTTAAGGCTCTGCTGGCTACAAAATCCCACCTGGATTTAAACTTCCAGATTCCTATGTCTTACCTTCTGGATCTTTGAAACTCCCGAGATCAGAGATTCTATTCTCTTTATGCAGAATAGAAAAGAACAAATTAAAAAGCCAAAGACTGAAGTGCTCTCAGAGGAGTCATATTGCCTTAGTGAGGAAGAAGGACCCAAAGCCTTTCTGCCTTCCAGCATGGTCTCTCACTGGACTCAGGTCCAGTTCATTGTTAAACAATCCATAGAACCAACTCGTTGGGTTGTAGTCTTGGTCAGACATCGTGGATGAACAAAAACCTATACCCAAATTCAAACTGGATGAGAATAGCATAAATGAATTCCCTTTAGAAAATTGTGAAGTGTTTTTGATGACCTCAAGCATCTTCCTGAAATGAAGACCTATTTTTTTACCATCATTTTTTTTGGTGATGCTAGATGCCTGTAAACCTTGTAATATCATGGTCTCTGAAGAGTTAAACTTTTAGATCACCCAAAGACAAAGCTTATAGTGGGTAGAGATAAGATGTCAGAGTTATGTATGACTAATAAAGGACATTGGCTGGCCATGTATGGTTAGCAAGGGATAATTAATGGACAACCTTCATGATCTGGTATCCACACAGTGTCAAGAGAACTTGAGAAAGACCCCCAGCATGTTGTTTGAACTCCTTGTGGGGGATATATGGGAAGACGTGGACAAGAGATACATAGGATAAGAAGGAATGCGTGAGTTACAATCTGCATCACTGGAGGTAGTAACCATATTGATGAGATCCCAAATTTATTGAAGTATTTATGTGATTTCATACTCCAATTTAGGCCCAGTTTCCTTTTTCCCTGCCCTTAGTAGAGATGGGCAATAAAGATAATTCTTCTTCACGTAAAAGTTTATCCTATATTTGGAGACCACTATTGATTCTTCAGTAGCATAAGTAGATAGTTTCAATAAGGTGTCTATGGAAGCAAATTCATCCTTTCATTTCCCCAGAGTGTCACTTAATGTATTTTCATCCTGTACTGAACTGGCCACCCCGTATTAATTTGGCAGTTTGGAAGAATAGAACTCATAGTTTATTTTAAAAGCTGTATGTTGTGGTCCCCCACCCTCATCCCCTTTTATTAGTGCGACATATTTCCTGCCTAGGCATTGCAATTCAATTATTATGGTTCTTGAAGAAAGTTCTTCAAATCACTGTGAATTGTTATAGTGGTTTATATTTTTTATAGCTCACATTGTTGCAGCACTTTATCTAGACTTATCCTTTGCCCTTAGTATATTCTAACTTGTAACATACTTATTTGTGTACGTGTTCTTTTAATCCTATTAGATTATAAGCACTCTAAGGACAGGGGTTGTGTTGTTTTTCTCCTCTGTATCCCCAGCATGTGGTACTTAATACTTTACACATATGATCTTGTTATATTCTGCTCCAAATCTCTCCATCTTCCAGAAGAGGAAACTGATTGTTCAACTTCCTCGGTTTATTAGTATTCCCAATCACTACTTCAGGATATTTAGGTTCCAGTCACACTCACCTATCTTATTTGCTCTTCCCTTACCTCCTGCATCATCTCACCTCTTGTTTGCAGGGCTTTGTACAAACTGTCTTCTGAGTTTACAGTGCTCTCATCTCTGGCTTCTGATCTTGCTAAACTCATGTGCAACTAAGGCATTTTCTGATCACCCCAGATGTTAGGGCTTCATCTGTGTCCCTAACCCTATTTCTCTCTGTCTCTCTCTCTCTGTCTCTCTCCTCTTTCTATCTCTTTTTCTCTCTACATATATATGTATGTATAATATATTTATATATTTTATTTATTTATCTGTCTATATTTTGTTTCCTCCAAATAGTAAGCTTTTTAAAAAAAAATCCACTTGTCCCCAACACCTAGCACATAATAAATACAAGTTCTTAATAAATGATGAATGAATGAGTAAAGTGACTTACCCACAGTCACACAGCTAGTAAGTGGCAGACCTAATGCTCAAACTGGTCTTCTGACTCCAAGTTCAATGATTATCTACCTATATCATACAGTTTTTCAATCTTATTGGAATGCATTTCAAGTCAAGGCAAGGCAACAAGCATTAATTGAACACTCAGTATATTCCAGGCATTGTGTTAAATTCTGGGAATAAAAATACAAGCAGAGTGAAAGACGGTTGCTGCTCTCAAGGAGTTTACATTCTAATGGAGGAAGATAACATAAAAATAAGCTGAAAAGGAAGGGAAGGGAGGAGAAAGAGATGAAGGTACTTATGGTGGAGGGGGGTGGCATTAGAGAGAGTCTGAAAGAATGAGTACATACTGGAGAGGAGTGAAGACATGATTGGCCTGTGTGTCCTTCTTAAAATGGAAGTTCTAGGAGGAACCAGCCAATCAGAGGAAGAGGTCACAGGGGTAGAAGGAACTTCCACTTTTCAAGTCCAGGGGCAGAATGAGCTTACAAGGTGAAGAGGTTTCTGGGGCATTGTAGAAAAAGTCTGGGAAAGTCAGAGTCATCCAGAACATGAACTATTATCTTTATTGATACATACATTAGGTGCTTGATTCACTGATGATATAGTTGAGAACACACATTATTCTTTCAGAAGATGTTCTGTTTTAGTCTTTTCTGGTTAATATGATCCCCAAATTCTACCCAGTAAGGCAATTTTCATACATCAAACAAGGTGACAAAATGAAAATTTTATATATTGGTAGCTCTCAATTCATGATCATTTGTAGAAATTGGGTAAATTCATAATATTTCTAAGTGTCATTTTGCTATCTTCACATTTTTTGCCCTGTGTTTTCAGTTTCCTTTTTTCTTCTTACAATTACCTTCATGTTACAGATTACATTTTTATGTTAAGAAGAGGCTAAATTTGAGTCATGTCAGAGATATTTAATGTGGTTAAAACCTAGATGACTTATGACCTAGATACAATAGCCATGGCAGCTTTGTAATAGGCCTAGGTGGTTTTCATAGTACAGTAATGTGAAAGATTGAAGGAAGCTATTGCTTCCATAGCATACTATAATTTGACTCAGGCACTGGATAGATAAAGTCATCAATAACTCAGCAAAAAGAATTTCATATCTAAACATTCATTATACCTGCAAAATGCCTGAGCTCCTTGGAAGAAAGGTGATATAAATACAAAAGCATTCTTTCTATTATCTATTATTATCTTTCTTTTGGTATTGATATAGCTAATTCATAAATCTGGAATATAGAAAAAAGAAATGCAAGAATGTATAAATGTGTTATAAATATAGGGGAATTGAAATTGTTTTTCTACAGTAGTTGGAGGGCTGTTTGTAAAATTGTCTTGTATTCTCAAATACCCAAATGCTATTAGAGAATATTATCATTTCCTTTTAACAAAATGAAAATGTACTTGTAGTTTAGGGTACACTTGTCCCCAACTCAGGGTCAGTGTGAAAATTCTCCTCCATTTTCTTTTTTTTTTTTTAATATATGGAAAACAGTATGCTTATTCCCTTCTGTCCCTGGTGTAAACCCTAGTAGTGTGCCTCTCACAAATTAGAAAATGTTCTAAGGCAGTCTCAATTCACCTTACATAAGCTTTATTCTCAGTGGAAATCTTGTAGGAGAATCAAAGTCCTTTAAAGATTCCATAATGTGTGCTATATATTTAACTCGGTTCACCAAATATTTCTCATCATTTCGTCTGCTTGAATAACAGGGAACTTAATATATTGGTGAGGGTGGTTTTCTGAGGAGACTCTCCTTTCTCTGTGATAACTGTATTTGGCTTTTTTTACCCTGTTCTTCCCTAGCCATTGAGCCATCAGCAACACAGGCAAAGTCGACACTGAACTCTGACCTTTACTAACTTACAATCTATATTTGACACTTAGCAAATGCTACTTTTTTCTTTTATTAATCTTTATGTGTATGTCCTAGCTCCCCAAGTAGAATATAAGCCCCTTCATGGCAAGGACTGTCTCATGCCTCTTTTTGATAGTGCCTTTCTAGTACAGTGCTTTGCACACAAAAGGCCAGCCATCAATAAGTATTTATTGTTGGTGCCGCTGCTAAACCAAAAAGTTAACCATTCTTAGTGTAGTTGCCTCCAATTTGGGAAAATGTCCAGATGATCCAGAACTTTCTACCTTAGACACTGATAATTCATAGTCTGTAATTTATAACTCTAGAGAATTTTTTTAAGAAACTGAGAAATTGTTGTTTTCCCGTAGTCACACAACTACTATATGTTAAAATAAACAAATAAATAAATACTACTATGTGCTAGGCACTATGCTAAGTCCTGGGGACACAAAAGGAGGCAAAAAACAAATTCTGTCCTCAAGGAATTCACAGTCTAATGGGGGAGAAAACATGAAAACAAATATATACAAACAAACTACAGGATAAATAGGAAATAATTAACGAGGCCAGCTGCCTATGTATTAGATCATGCCGCATCTTGACTGATGGTTCTATGATAGAATTCTTCCCTCCTCTGCAGTAGGTCTGGATCTTATTCTTTGCCAAAACAGCAACTAGTTCTTATGAATCAAAAAATAGGTTGCTTGTTAATTAATACTTAGTAATAAAGCACTAATCAATTCTAAGCCTGTCTAGTATACAGTTTTATTGTTGTTCAGTCATTTTTCTCTTGTGTCCAACTCTTCATGAACTCATTTTGGTGATTTCTTGGCAAAGATACTGGAGTGACTTGCCATTTTCTCCTCCAGTTCATTTTCAAAAATGAGGAAACCGTGGCAAATAGTGTTAAGTGACTTCCCCAGGGTCACAAAGCTAATAAGTGTCTGAGGCTGATTTGAACTCAGGAAGATGAGTCTTCCAGGCCTGGCACTCTATCCACTGTGCCACCTAGCTGCCCAGTGTACATTCTACACTTTCTCTAATCAGATATTCCCCTTAGAATGACATATAAAAGTAGAGCTTCAAGTTCTGCAGCTATTGTTTGGTGTTGGCTTACAAGACAGACGAGTATAAGAGATTAAAAGCTGAAATGGAAAAGCATGGAAAAAAAAATTGGAAAAAGAAAAGGAAACAATAACAGAATCAGCTGGCTGTCATCAAAAGAAGAGAAGAGAGAGAGAGGCAGGAGAAACTGAAAAATAGCAACTGGGATTTGTCAATGGTTTGAACATCTATGTTTGCAATTGGTTTTTTGTTTTACTGCCATGATGGGAATGTTCAACTCCATATTGATGGCAGGGTAGTGACAAAACTCCCCTTCACTCCTCTTTCCTAAATTTGTATATTGGCATCTTCCACTTGGTAGTTGTTCAATGGTCTTAAAGATAAGGTGGAGAAAGAGGAACCCAGAAAGCTAAGAAACCAGCATAAAGACTTTCTCTTTTATCATAGAAAGACTTTTTATTTTATTTCATTTTTTACCAGTCACCTTGTTTCATTCCTTTCATACCAGGATTTCCACTATATGTAGTATGTTTGTTGAAATCTATTGGGGGAAGATTATACAGATTATTTCTTTATCTTCCTCTAAATCCTTTGTACCATGTCTATTAGACAAAACATGCAAAGATGCTTGGTTTTGCTCCTTCTTGGGCTGTCATTAAGCAAGCAGGGGGCTTTCTGGGTCCCCCAATTCCATCTGGAAAATTCTCCCAAGATCAAGCCCACAGCTTTTTCATCCCTTTCCTACTTGCTCAGATACTCAAACCAAACTGCTCTTATTTCATCCTGAGCAGGGAGCACCGTTAGCAGTGAGGGCCACTTCCCAGCTTTCTGAGCTGGTCTTGAGCCTCTGTACATGATTGGAATGAGAAGAGCATTCAGCAGATAAGATTAATGATTGTACTTAACCATCAGAGTGAAAAAATTTTAAATATTTTTATGTTGGTTAGATAAGTTTAAGTGATATTTGTGTGGTTGAGAAAGAAGGAATCTTTCATGTTATACTTGTTATAGTCTAAGAATATTTTTGGTGTGACCAGCTCATAATTCTGGTATATTCCATACGCCAAAGAAATATGGTAGGCATGAAGTCATGGGGGCTGAACTGAAAGCAGTCAGTTAAATCTGAGCACACTAAAAGAAAGAATTCAGTTTATAATAATTTTTCACGGCTAAAATATTAGGTAACTATTGACCTTAAAGAGACCTAGTTTATGCTACTTAATCCATAAGATAATATAATGAATATATCTTCTTCTGGCATGTTTATGAATGTAAGTCATCTTTAATAATTAAAGCTTATACTACATATAGTGGGGATCCTGATATGAAAGGAATAAAAAAAGTTGACTGGTAAAAAAAATGTCTTTACACGAGAATAAGGAAAGTCCTTTTTGCTGATTTCTCAGCCTTCTGGGTTACTCTTTCTCCACCTTATTTTGAAGACAGTTGAACAACTGACAAGTGGAAGATGTGAATATACAAATTTAGGGTTGATATCAGGAGAGAAAAAAACTTCCTAAGATTTGAAACAATGCAAAAGTGGAATGGGAAGTGGTAGAACTGTTTTGTGAAGTGGTGGAATTCTCCTTATGGGATAACTTTAAGCACAACTAGATGAAGACTTAATAAGTATGTTACTGGGGTAGTTTTTTTTTTTGGTGTAGATGAATGACCATTGAGATCCCTTCCAAATCTAAAATTGTATGATTCTATAAGTCTTTCCAAGGTTTCTAATAATTTCTCCTTTAGCATCAAATTCTTCCTTATTGGTCAGAATGAACTCCACAAATTGCAGTTCACCTTGTTTCCATTTCTACCTTTTGAAGGGTGTATTTATAATCAAGGCAAGAGAAAGTAGGTTTTTTTAAAAGATGATACAAAAAAAGTAAATGAGGGAAATCATAAGCCCAACCGTCATAGCTTTCAATGCGAATGGATTAAATAATCCAATAAAATGACAGAATAGATAAGAGAACAAAACTCACCATAAAACAGATGGAAAATGAGATTCTTGGTTTTATTTTGTTTTGTTTTGTTTTTTAACTATGCACCAGGCAAATCTTCAAAAACAGGAGTTGCAATTATTTTATCAAAGTAAAAATATTGATAAACAGAGGAACTATACTATGCTTAAGGGGATTTTAGACAGAGTCAACATCAATACTCAATATATATGCATCAGATGACAAAGCATCAAAACCACTTCTTTTCTCCTTGTCTCCTTTCCCCCTGTTCTTCCTCTACCCCTTTTACCCAACTATACACCTTTCCTTAGAATGATGTTCAAAGACAGAGCTACATGCTGTGCAATTATATTGATCAAGAAGAAGAAGAAATGAAAAGAATGCATTTTCCGTTGCAAATGCACCTCCACTCTGGGTGTAGAGCATTGGCTATACTGTCAGACATGGTTGAATTGTTAGCTAATTTTACTGAACTGCTTTTAAAATTTTTATTCTTTGTCACGTGGGATAGATGTCCGGGTAGGGGAGGATGGATATATTTGGAAATGAAGATGATATAAAACCAAAAATTATAAAAAGGAAAAGGTAGCCAACAATTTAGGGGTGGCAAAAATCTGTTAACAATTGCGAATTAAAAATTTTATATTACCAAATAATATAAAAAACATTACTGAGTTTTTTTCTGAAAAAAATCATTAAAGCAAGTCATGGATTTTTCAGCTGCTTTGCTTTTAGCAAAAGACATTCAGTCAATGTCTGGGAAGCTAAACTCTTCCATCAGTACCGTATTCTGCCTCAGGGCCAACTTTGTGATCTGTTTCTACAACTTATCCTCCATTGCCTTCTTCTAGTCTAGTGGTTGGCAATATGCCCTCATCACAATATTTCTTCTCCCCATTGACCCCTATTCAAGTGTTCTGTTTTGATATTTCTCCCTCGTTTGTTGATTTCTATAGAGGAATATATCTTCTTAAAATGCAATGTTACTTCACCAATCCTTTTATCTAATCTAAGAATAAGAGATATACTTCCATTTTGTTATACTGACATTTGTTGCATTCCACCAAGTCCCAGCTATTCCTACAAAGTGGTATTTATATCCTGACAGTAAGATCTCATGTTCGTTGTCCAATCACCGTGTATTTGAGTAGATTACACTCAAGAAAGTCAGTCAGTTAAGTACTTATTGTTTATTCTGTGCCAAGCACTAGAGATACAAAGGAAGTCTGCCATAAATTTTCCTTAAGCAAGGACAATGAAGTACAGTGATCAAAATAAGCATAAGAGCTCTAGGAGTATGAGCATTCTGCAGGTCACAGCTATTACACCGATCACTTGGGAGAGCAATTCCTATGGAGAAGAAGCCAGGCATCCTCTCCAATCTAGCTGGAGTGGCAAGGTAACCTAAGACAGAGGTATCATACTTCCTTACTAGATCACTTACTTAGGCACTCTCTTCCTTTAGTCCCCAGTGAAGACAACCCAGGAGCCTGACCCAAGACCATGAAAATAGTCATATTTCCTTCACAATTCCCAAAGACATTAGCCTGAGAAGCAACCCCTGTGGAGATGATGCTAGGCAACTCTTCCTGCTTGTGCTATAATCACAGGTACTGAAGACCCAGAAAAGAAAGTTCTTGCCTCCAGAGTCCTATCAAATGGTTAAACAGCAGAAATATATCATTTTATTAGTGGAAATTACGTTAAAGAAGAGGTATTGCCATCTGCTTTTATGCTGCATCCTTGGGACCATGGGACTTTTCTGTCTGAACTCATAGCTGAAGGAAGGCCATATATGTTGTCTCCTCCATTACAACTTGAGCTCCTTGAGAGTAGGGGCTACCTTACTTTTCTCTTTCTATCCCTAGCACTTAGGACAGTGCTTTGCACATTGTAAGCATTTAAAGTGATTTTTTTCCCATTAATTCATTCAATCACTACCTCAAAAGAGCATAGCTCTGGAATCAGAGGAACTTGGTTTGAAACATATCTCTGACAATGACTACCTATGTGCAGATATCACACCTTCCTGGGGATTCTCCAATTTCTTCATTTATAAAATGGGGAGTTTTAATAAATGACCTCTTGTCTAGGTCTATATCTAGAAGACTATAAATTGTCTATTTATCTTTGTCTGTCCCAGGTTGTAAAAACACACATTTACTTGAGCAACTGAATGAACAAGCAGGTGAATTTGTAACAGTGATCAGTGCATTGCACTCATGCTCACACATTCACAGAAAAAAAGAATCTGTGAAAGGAAATAGCAAAACCTAATTCCCTCATGTGTTATCTAGGCACAAATATACAAAGTTTAAGCAACAAACAAGAGGAAATAAAGGTCCTAACACAAAGAGGCAAATTTGACCTCGTATTGATTGCTGACTCATGGTGGGATTAAATCCTTGATTGGATGATGATGCTAGATGAGTATATTTTATTAAAAAAAATCATGAAAGATAGAAGGGTTGGTTGGGATAGCATTGTTTATTAAGAAGGTATACTCATGTAAGACAATCCAGGAACAATTAAGTGATTGTTGCTAAGCTCTGCAAATAACAAATGCAAACCAGCAAAATAGTCATTCTAATTGGTAAAAATAGCATCTAAAGGAGAGAGTCAGGGCTGAGTGGCAGCTGCAATAATTTTCTGCATTGGAAAGGATGCCTACTCTCCAGAAGGAGAAACTCAAACCCTGGCATGGCTGGCCAGGACCACTGAGGCATCTCTTGTGGTCATTTCTGACTTCATTAATGTGGTAGATTTGACAGGGCCAGTGATGCTATAGCCTGTGGCACCATCAGAAGGCAAGAATGTTAATCTGCTAAGTGGTGGATAAGCCTGATGATGGCGGAGGCTGCCAGCATTCAAGCTTTGGCAGTGGCAGCACCTACTTAGAGTACTTGGTCCCACATTGGGGTGAAAGATCTCGGGACCCAGCTGTGACTATGTCTGGTATATGGGGGCAGTGGCAGCTCCCATGGCTGCCCCTGCACAAGGGAAGGTGACTGGCCTCAGCAGATTGGAGAGTTGAGAACCAGCTGGTAGCCGGCAGTACAACAGACTCCAGTAAAAAACAGACAATACATCAGAGGTGTCTGTGGCAGCAGATAATATAGGGAATCTCACTGATACTAGAGTGGATGGCCCAGCATGGCCCTTTGTTTTCTGTAATTTGGAACTAAGGAGTTCTCTCTACATGGTTCCCAGTGCATTATCCAGTGGTCACTGAAAAACTAGTTCCTAAAGAAGGCTTGGAGGATCTTGGTTGTGATTAGGAGATGGAGACAAAACTATCTACCCAGACCTTGCAAAAGTAGGGGGCAATCTCTCAGTAAAGGCTTATAAGAAGGCAAAGATTTGGTACTTCCCTTATGATGCTCTAAAGAATGCTGGAGTTCTGGCTGGTGGGCCAGGGTACAATGAGTGAATGGCAGGACAAGGTGACTTGTAAGCAATGTTGGGACTGGGACATTCTGTATGCAAGAGGGTAATGATATTTTAAATACCTTACATGAGATGAAACTGACCTGTGATGAAGATTGGTAACTGTGCAGGAAATAAAAACTCTGCTTTAGCTTTGATGGCTCCTAATCTTCATTATTACTTTACTTTACATTACTTCATTACTACAACTTCATTACTACTTAACATCAAGCAATCCACTGTGATCTACAAAAATTTGGTTGCATTTATTACATGAAAAAGATTGTAAATATCAGGGACTTGGTCTTTCTGAAGTGGGGAAGTAAAGTCTGAGATTTCTGGTCTTTGTTCTCCTTCACATTCAGTTGCTCTTTCAGGAGGTGATTCCATGGGTTGTTGACTTTTTGTACTATTTCTGTTGTCATTCTTTCCTTCTCCTATCCTCCCCCTTTCAGGTTTATTGTATCCCCAAGGTTAAGGTTGTCCAACAACAATGCTAAAGCAATTTAAATGGTGGAAGGTCCTCTATGACAATGGTATCAAACTCAAATAGAAATGAGAACCATTAGTCCATACATAAGAAATCCGTGTGGGCTGCATATTGACTTTGTTAACATTTTATTTATGTTTTATTGTATTTTTATTTATTTTGTTAAATATTTTCAAATTACATTTTGGTCTAGTTTGGGTTGCACTCAAGAGTGTTGTGGGATGCATGTGTTATGTGGGCCATGCATCCAACACCTCTGCTCTAGAGGACTTTTCGTATCTTGCCATGAAAAGGGATGGTGGAGTAATGACAATATCTTAAAGTCCTACTCCTCCACAGGCTAGGATGATTTTTCATGAAAAGACACTGAAAATATCCTTGAGACTTAATTGTCACACTCTAATTTCCTGGGGATTTTAGTATAGAAAAAATCAGGGCATAAAGAATGAACTGGCTCTTTCCTCAGGCTTCTGGGTGGCAGATGAACTTGACTAACATAAGTTCAGGGAACCTATCTCCAACTGAATCAATATTTTATCCTCATTGAATATCTTTTCCCTGCTATGAACAAGTCAACCTACTTTTGATCAATATTAGATGCATCAAAAATATCTCATTTTGTTCTAGTCTCGAACCTGAGCTACCAGGCTGAGCGGAATCAGGCCAAGCCTATCATACCTGTTCTCCCTACCTCTGTTCTTCTTAATTTCTTTCTTTCACTATGCCAGTCTAGGCTTCTTTACATCAAATTTATTATCACCAAATTTATAATAGGTTATTCTCTGCTCTAATGACTTCTCTGGTCCAGACCTATAATTTCATTGTGTAGGGAACTCCCAGTATGGAAACTCCCTCTACCAATGCATGTTGGCAATTATTCATTAGCATATTGCATGGGAGCCTTAGCATGTTAGAATGTTGTATGGAGATACCAGAGGATTAAGTGACTTGCTTGAGTTACACAGCCAGTAAGTGTCAGAGGTAGGCAGTGCACCCTTTCATTTCCCCTCCAGGATTAAATAAAATTAAATATAAAGTCCTCTAATTGGCAATCAATGCACTTCACAGCTTCGTCCCATCTTACCTTCCCAGTCATCTTACAATTTACTTTTCTCTATATCCTCTACTATCCAACCATATTGGCCAACCTACTGTTCCTCATATATCATACTCTATGTCCTATCTTCATGTCTTTATACTTGCTGTCCCTCATGCCTGGAATGTTCTTTCTCACTTCCACCTCTGAGCTTCCTGGGCTTCCTTTAAGACTCAGTTCAAATCCCACCTTATGCAGAAGGTCTTTCCTGATTTCCTTAGCCCTAAAAGTCTTCCTTTCTGAGATTACTTTCCATATATGCTCTATATATCTGGAATATACCTAGTTATTTACATATTGTCTCCATTAAAATATGAGCTTCTTGAAGGAATTTTTTTTTGTTTTAATTCCTTTGTATTCCCAGGGCTTATCACAATGCCTAGCAGATAGAAAGTACTTAATAAATGCTTACTGACCAACATTCTGGGGACTTGATTTGAATACTGGTTCTACTACTCTTCACCTAGGCAAATATGGGCAAATCATTCACCTAATCTAGGCTTTGTTTTCCTCATCTGGAAAGTGTAAAGTAGTTGAAATAGATACTCTCTAAGGTCTCTTTCCATTCTAAATGCTATGAAAAACTGCCACTTGCTTGTCTGAAGCCTTATACCAAGTTATTATATTTTTTTTTTTAAGGATGTGAGTGCTTCAGATGATTTTGACTTTGTCATTGTTGAAGGAGAATTAGGGAACATGAATGCAGAGTTGCTATAACTGGATCCAATTCCTGTCCTTTTTTTCCTCTCAGAAATCATTCCAACCCCCACCCCCAGGAGCCAAGAGATTTCAAAGGAAGAACATCTGTTTTCTTATCCTCTTGCTTTCTTCTTCCTCCACTTATCTATCCATAGCTTATTCTACCTTGGGTTAGAAGGGCAGCCCTAGCAGCACAGAGCAGGTTGATCACACATTATATTGACTTTATGCAATTTATCATTTGCATGAAGTAAGAATATCAAGACCATTCCTTTATTTAATTCAGTTTGTTTTGTAAATGGGATAATTTTATTTCCTGATGTTGATAGCGCCCGGAAAAAGACATCACCCTGATGGTGCTGTTTTTAGCCCTAACTCTCAGCCCAATCATACTAGTCTTGAGTCAGGGAGGTAAGACCATTGAGCTGAAGGGGCAGCTGCTGCTATCAGTAGTCTTAAAGAGGCCACTAATCTCTCTTTTACTATGGACTCATTTACTCAAGAAATGAAGACCCTACTATGTTCAAGGAACTGTGAGAAGTACTGGGAATGGAAAAACAACAATGAAACTGGTCTCTGCCCTCCGAAAACTTACATTCTTTGAGAAAGTTAGGAGTTACATTGTGTACAAAATTTGAAGAGATAGAAAACATTGACAACTCAAGGGCTAAAGAAAGGCTTAGTATACGAACATAAATCTAGAGTTGGAAGAGACCTCAGGGTCTAACCTCCTCATTTTACAGATGGTGAAACTGAGGCCCAACACTATTCAATTACTTGTCCAAGTCACACAGAGTGTTATCAATAGAGGCATGATTCAAACTCCAGTACTTTACATCTAGAGTTAGAAGTTCTCTCCAGTGTAATCATGGTCTCAGAGGTGTTCCTTGAAGGACCCTTAGAATTCTACAAGGTGCAATTGAGAAGGGAGTATGTTCCAGGCATAGAAAAAAGGTTATAGAGAAGGCAAGAAGATGGACTAATAAAAGGGACATTTGAGAGACAAACTAGTAAGCTTGTTTGACTGGAGTAAGGAGCGTATAGAAGAGAAACATAAAATGTCTGGCAAGGTAAGCTGGAGTCAGACTTTGGAGAAAAGGAGACAGAAGGAATGATCAGAGAGTTTTAGAGGATTGAACAATATCATACAAGCTAATCTCTTCATTTTCTCCCCATCAACTAGTTCCTTCTCTGTTATCTGTAAACCCACTATACTTATACTCTATTTCTCAGCAAGACTCTTAGAAAAAGCTAACTATACTAACTACTTCCACTTCCTCAGCTCACACTCGTTTATTAGCCCTTTGCAGTTGAACTTCCAATCTCATCCTTCCCCTGTATGCACACTTTCCAACATTACCAATAATCTTTTAATTGCCTAATCCAATTTTTGCTTAAAAAAATCAGTCTTCATCCTTCTTGACTTTTCCGCATCATTTGATATCATCACTTACCCTCTTCTGGGTGTTCTCTCTTCCCTGAGTTTTTATGACACAACTCTACCAAAGTGATTTTATTTAAGTACAGGTTTGAATATTTAATCTCTTTATTCAATAAACTCAAGTGACTACCTATTGTCTCTATGATCAAATATAAATTTAACTGGTGGGGGAGACAGGAAGATGGGGAGAGAGAGAGAGAGAGAGAGAGAGAGAGAGAGAGAGAGAGAGAGAGACAGAGACAGAGACAGAGACAGAGACAGAGAGAGAGACAGAGAGACAGAGACAGAGGAGAGAAAAGAGACACACGCAGAGAAAGAGAAAGACACAGAGAGACAGAAAAGACAAAGAGAGAGACAGAATTGGAGCCAGATACAGGGCCAGAAATAGACAGAGGGACAAAGACAGAGACAGAGATAATGATCAAAGGGGCTTCTGGAAGAGATAAGAGGAAATGGGATCAGGGGTACAAATAAAGAGAATGGCTTTCACAAGAAGACAGGGCTACTTCTTCCTTATAGATTGGAGCAAAGGAAGAGAGAATAAAAGCTGATATA
The DNA here is from genome assembly GCF_900497805.2 of Vombatus ursinus. Taxonomy (NCBI): domain Eukaryota; kingdom Metazoa; phylum Chordata; class Mammalia; order Diprotodontia; family Vombatidae; genus Vombatus; species Vombatus ursinus. The sequence goes on from NW_020954576.1 coordinate 33,759,448, forward strand.
AGGGCTTATTGAGGTATACAGTAAGGAAGAAAGTTGGTTTTAATTTTTGTTACAAAAGGAGAAGGCAAGGTCTTCTCCTGAGCAGGGAAGGGGAAAAGAGTGTTGGAGGGGACTTGAGAGAAGAAAAAGTGTGTAACAACCACAGTGGGGAATGTGATAATGAATCTTGGTAAAATAAAAGCATGTGGAATGTGGGAGTGATGCCCTAGTTGATACTGGATAATGTAAGTTTGTAATTCCAGTGGCAATCAGGGGGTACAAGTGGAAGAGGCAGATGATGAGGATAACCCAGAGTTGGGGTTTGGCAAGGCAAGAGTGGAAGCAGGACAAGGGTACAGAGCAGTAAAAAAAAGTTGGAAGATAGTCAACTCTAGGGTTGAGACTGTGAACAGAGTGAAACGAAGACAGACAAGGGTTGATGGGAGAAGAGAAAGGGGATTGTTACATAAATAAAGGAAAATAAAACCAGTACCTCTTGGATGACATATATGACTGATAAGCTGTGACCCATTATATCATCATTTTAGAGCTGATTGTTTGGTAAAGAAAGAGAGAAAGGGAGGGTCAGGTGAGTTCTCAGGCAGTTCTAACTTCTTGGGTGGATGTTTCTTAGTCTCTACATTACTTTTCAGTGTGTATCCCAGAGGCGTTCTTATTTATCAGATCATGCTGTGAGCTACCTGAAGTTTTGGGCACAGAAAACCAGGGGTCTTGAACAATGATGACTTTGTGTAGTATAATCAGTATGTAGGGTGTGTGATATGTTCTTGACAACATCTCTACTTTCTCTGCCATGCTTGTTTCAAAAAGCAAAGGACCCTGAAACATAGTTATGATTATTTCAAATTATTTGATACTTCAATGGATATTATTTCATTGAAGAGGGCCCTTCCTCTAGCAGTATAGACAACAACAAGAACAATAATAAACATTTATGTAGCACTTTAAGTTTTACAAAGTGCTTTATGTACATTAACATATTTGATCACAAGCTGATCTCTTCATATATCAAAATTCATCTATGCCTTCTCCTCTTACATGAGTTTATTTGAGGCAGCTAGGTGGTGCAGTAGATAGAGAACTGGACTTACAGACAGGAAGACCTGAGTTCAAATCTAGCCTCTGACACTAACTGTCTGACTCTAAGCAAGTCACTTAATCTCTGTCTACCACAGTTTCCTTGACTATAGCATGAAAACAATAATAGCACTTCCCTCACAGAGTTGTGAGGATCATATGAAATAATATTTGTAAAGTTGTTAGCACAGTGCCTGGCACATAGTAGGTGCTTAATTAATGCTTGTTCCCTTCCCCCATATGATTCTTTTCCATATCTCTCATAGATCCTCTATGGGAGTCCATCAAAAGTAATGGTTGCTTTTCTCTAAGCCTCCTAACATTTAATGGATGCCAGTGGAGTCCATTGGCAGCAATGGAGTTTTCTCCTCCTACCTGATTGGTCCACCTCCTTTTACTATCATTTCTATGATTTCCTATGCCTCTATAGAATTTTACAGAGAAAAAAATGTACATGATTTTGCTCATTCCTAAAGAAGCACATGCTTCTAAAGATCTTACTAGGTTCCTATTTTTGAGTTTCCTCTATCTTACTATTTTCCTTATTGTGTGAACACTCTCTTCAGTAAAATCTTAATAATAGCTTTATGGTTTGCAAATGCGCTTTACATATATTATCTCATTTGATCCTTAAAACAACTTGGTGAGGTAGGAGTCATCTTTGTAAGTCTTTATAGGGCCATCATGGTAACAGAGTGTGTATTTTAAAAAAAGGAAACCTAACTAGAGAGAGAGGTGGGGTGGGTTAGGGAAGCCTGGGATATAATTGAAATCTGCTAATTTCCAAACCAAACCAGCCATTCAAACCTCTTCTTTCAATAAAAATTTGTGAGACCTGATATCATTTTGAAAAATATAATAGTTTTTAATTCCTTTTTCTTTCCACCTTGGAGGGTTGTAAAAGAAGGAAATGTTTAAAGATCAGGAAGTCAAAGGAAATAGAAGAATCTGACAACTCCCTAAATTGGACAATAATTTTCTTATTAATGAAAAAATAGGCTGATTCATTCCAGTTTGTGGAGAAAGTTTGAAAATAAGCCAGTTGTTTCCACTTTTTGGGCATAAGAATCTCTTTTTAATACCAATAAATTCTCAACATTCCTATATGATAATAAGTGTGCTATTAATATTTATTGATTAAAAGTAAGTAATAAAGGTGGACTTCAGAAAAACCTGGAAATACTTACATGATCTGATGCTGAGTTAAGTGAGCAGAACCAGGAGAACACTGTACACCATAATAGCCACACTGTGTGATGACTAATTTTGATAGACTTATCTCTTATTACCAATGCAAGGATCTAAGACAATTCCAAAAGACTCCTGATGGAAAATGCTGTCCACATCCAGAAAAAGAGTTATGGAGTCTGAATGAAGATTGAAGCATATTATTTGCTTTCTTTCTCTCTGTCTCTCTCTGTCTCTCTGTCTGTCTGTCTGTCTCTCTTTTTTGCTTCTTTTTTTTCTTGTGGTTTCTTCCATTGGTTCTAATTCTTCTTTACAACATGACTAATGTGAAAATTGGTTTGATGTGAATGTGTATGTTGAGCCTATATCAATTTACATGCTGTCTTGGGGTGGGTGGAGGGGAGAAATGGGGAGAAAATTTGGAACTCAAAATTTATGGAAGTGATTATTGAAAACAAAAAATAAATAAATAAATTTATTAATAAAAATAAGTAACAAAGAAATGTTACTATAAATTCAGTAATTCTTTTGAATGAATTTAAATGTCTAAAGTTGCAATAGCACCTGTGTGTATTTTTAAAGCAGTAATAGATATTTAGCTAAATAAAGAACAAAATGATGCTTGGTGGGCTTATGAATTTATGGATTCCCTTCCAATAAATGCATGGTCATTCAGGGGTTTAGAACCCACAGGCTGAGAATCACTGGACTAAAGGGCTTAGAAGCTCTTAGACAATAGAATAAGAATTTCCCAAATGCATCAAATTACAAAATAATTATAAAACAGCCTTTATCCTTTTAACCATGATCTCTTTATGTTAACAGGAAAACAGATTTAAAGAGTTGTACAAAGCTCTGTTTAAGGAAAAAAAAACACCTGATTGTAGAAAAAGTTTTGTACTTACAGCTTTTTACCCTAAAGCATCTGGTTTCTTTTCAAGAACAGAATTTGTGTGTGTGTGGAATAAACATTCATAATTACCTTAAAAATATTAACAGAATCATCCTGTCTAATCTCCACTAGGTTTATTCTCTCAAATATCTGACCTCTGTAGGTCTCAGTCCATATCTAACTGAAAGTGAAGTGAATTTAGTGAATTCTGCATAATCTCTTGTGGTTATTTGTCACAACCACCTCACAATTCAGCATGACTGTCATTCTCATCTTGGGGGAGGTTGCGCTGTGAAATTAGAGGGATGTGTCAGGTGGGGATTGAGTTAAGCACCATGGTCAGAGGTAGACAAAACCTGTATATGGCCATTATCTACACTACTCAGACCACCCCAAACTCACAGTGCTTGTGAGTATAACCATTCGGACTACTCTAGCTTTAAAGGTGAATTCTGTAATTTTTGAAAAGGTCCTTAGAATCACATTGCAGAATTAAAGGGTGTATTATAATTATCAATATCAATAGTAATAAAAGTTTATTAAAGGTCATTAAAATGAAAGGGGATGGCTATAGATCCCATCAATCTGAATTGACTCCCTCCTCTTGTGTTAATTAGAAAACTCAGATAATGGTTCTATGGGGGAGTACAGGGGAAATTTAATTACGAAAGTTTAATGGGCCACTATCTACTTCTTGCCAGATTAAAAACTGATGATTTACACTATTTTAGATACTACCATGGGCTTTTCTAACAAAACATGTTGCAGAGGAATGTAAGAGGAATGTAATGTTGAGGGTATTTTACTCATTTTAAAGCAATGATAGCAAAAGCCAGATCGGCATAATTTTTTTTTTTTGTAGAATAGACTATCATAGCTATAAGGTGCCTATTAAAGCATATAGAAACCACCGCAAACTGAGTAAGAGTCAGTAAATAGGACATTTTCCCACAAATTGCTCTGTTAATTGTAAGGCATATTATTTTGTTTTGTCTAGGGGAGGGATTAAAATTTATTGATTCTAATTTGGTTGTCTTAAATACACAAGCCAACTGTAGCTGTATTTTTTGTCTTGTCTTCAATTTCCCTTATATACATTTAATGAGTCTCTTTGCTTCTATCTACTGTGTTATCACCTCATCCCTTTTTCATCAATAAACACAACATGCCATATATTCAGTGTTATGGTTCATGTCAAGCCTATGAGAAATTATATGCTTAAGTGAGCAAAAATCTTTGTCTACCCTCCCACTCTTCCCCAACCACCACCTGTTCCCATCTCCCAGATAAAACCAGACAAAATACTAAGCTTTGATGCAGAGGCCACAACTAGTCCCCAGATTATTACTGCCATCTTTGCTCTGTGACTCTGGGCAAGTCACTTTTCCTAAGACTAATCTTCCCTTTTGCTAAAATGAAGGAATTGAATTAAATGATCTCCAAAGTCTCTTCCAGCTTTCACAGTCTTTGTGTACATAATAAATTTGTTGTTAGTGTTCAGTTATGCTGACTTTTTGTGACCCCATTGACCATACTGTCCACAGGGTTTTCTTAGCAAAGATACTGGAGTGGTTTGTTATTTCCTCTTCCAGTGGATTAAAGCACATAGAGGCTGAATGACTTGCCCAAGGTCACACAAGTGTCTGAGGTCAAATTTGAACTCAGGTCTTCCTGACTCCAGGCCCAGCATTCTATCCCCTGCACTACCTTCAATTTACTTGGTATAGATTTTCTTTGTATATTGTTTGCATTGTTGTTCCCCTCTCTTTGTCTCTCCATTAAATTGTGAGGTTCTTGAGACCAAGGTCTATTTTTTTCCCTCTTTTCTTTTTTATTTAACACAATATAGGTGCTTGCTTAATAAATGTTAGCTGTCTATTAACAACAAGGGAGGCATCAATAAATGTTAACAGAATGTGTTTCCTCTGTAGTGAAATATATTGTGCACAGAGTATGAGGAGACATTTAATAGATGCCTGTTGATTGGTCATTTGATTGAAGAGAAAGACCTTTGGATGATGAGGTCCTTTAGATCAGGACTTCTTAAACTTTTCCCACCCGTGTCCCCTTTATGCATTTCAGCAACATTTGTTGGCATTGCATAGGATGACAGCAGGCAGTACAAAGTGCGCATGCTTTGTGCTCAGAACTACGACTTTAGTGAAGTTGCATGATGCAACATGGGCAAGCACTGCCAGAAACACCATGGATTCATTACAAATTTGATTTTTAATTAATTTTTGGTCAATGCATGTTCAAAAAACTTTTACTGTTGCCAGGGTTGCCACCCACAGTTTAATAAGTGCTAGAGTCTAGATGCACTGACTTACAAATGATATTGTGCTTATTGTAATAAAACCTAAAATCCTACAAAGCCATCTCAATGACATCCACTTCTACTTGAATTAGATTGATCTAGCGAACCATGTAGGAAAAAGAAGTGTGTGAAGAATTCTATTATCCAAAATAGGACATGTAATTGTATTGGCGTAGTCTATGTCTGTCTCTCTGTCTGTCTGTCTGTCTATCTATCTATCTATCTATCTATCTGTCTGTCTGTCTGTCTCTATTTCCATCTTTCTCTGTCTCTCTCTTTCTCTCTCTGTCTCTCTCTCTATGTGTATATATATATATATATGCACACACACACACTGGGTATTCCAAAGTCTTTTTGCATAAGGTATTGAATCATATACATACATACATACTTATTAATAATCTACCAAGTTAGCAATCTATCTATTTCTAATTGCGTACTTCTCCATCTCCCTCTCTCTCCAGATATGTGTGTGTGTGTGTGTGTGTGTGTGTGTATGTATATGTACATGTATTATAGATGATGAGGAATAGGGCCCAGTATGGGAGGAAGAGAACTCACTAGATTACATTTGAGAAAGCACACAAGCTTTCAATAACCCAGAGATGCTCTCTGGCATAAAATGCAATCTTATCTCACTGGCATTCTTCATGTGATGCTTTATATTTGGAATTGCAGAACACCACAAACTTAAAAGAATAAAAAAATTGTAGGTGCCTAAGGGTACACAGAGATATGTGGTAGGCATGGATCATTTATAAATGATTTAGACTGGCATATAAGGACTCCCTTCTCCACTATCTAGTCATGAACCTTCCATCTTGTACTTTATTGATTTTTTAATGTAAGCATAAGACTTTGCATTTTTCCTCCATTCAATTTCATTTTATCCTGTTCAGTACTTCATTCTAGCTTTTTGAGATCTTTACTCCATTAACGTGTGTGTTAGCTATACCTCCTAGATTCATGCCATTTGCAAATTTGATAAAGATGTTAACAGTAGCATCTCCACCTTCATTAAAGTCATTGATAAATATGTTAAGCAATAGTAGGACTAAACACAGATCCTGGGGGTATTCCTTGAGAGACCTTCCTGACACCATCTCATTAATGAGTATTCTTTGAATCTAGTCATTCAACCAGTTCCAAACTCATCTAAATATATGAGATGATGGAGGCATAAAAGCTGGTAAGGAGGCATTAGAATTATCTCAGTTATAAAGGTGGTTGGGACATTAGACTTCTGATTCGAATGGTCAGTAAAGATAAGGAGTAGAGATAGGTATTCCAGGAAGGGGGGTGAGGGAAGCTTTTCAATAAGCAAGCAACAAACACGTATTAAGCACCTATATTGTTCAAAGAATTATATTCAGTCCTGGGTACAGAAAGAGAAAAATGATCCATTTTCTGCACTAAGGAACTTACATTTTACTTGGGAAGATAATGGCATATACACAGATACACGTAATACAAGATAGGAAGTAAGAGAGATGTAGACAATGCTCCATGATAATCTATGCGAAGGAAAATAAAAACAAACCTCTGCTTGCTAGGAGGATTAGAGAAGGCTGCAGAAGGAGACTTGAAGGAAGATGAGGCTTCCCAAAGGCAAATATAAAGAAGTTGTCCCCCCCCCATTTATGGGGGGACAACCTGTGAGATTGCTTGAAGGCAAGAGATCCAATGCCAAATTCAGGGAAGAGTTAGTGTTCTAGTTTAGCTAGAACAACGAGCTCATGAAGGGAGAAATGAAGGGAGACAGTAAATAAATCTGGAAAAGTAGTTTGGAGCCAGATTGTGGGGAGAGGTCCTTAAGGGCCAGTCTAAACAGTTTATATTTTGTCCTATAGGATGTAGAAGTCACTGAAGGAATTTTAGCCATGTGGTCAGACCTATGCCTTCAGGAATTATTTGACAGGTTTATAAAGGATGGACTAGAGAGAGGGAAAGATTGGAGGCAGGGACACCTATTAGTGGTTTATTACAATAGTACAATAGTGAGAAATGTTGAGGGCCTAAACTAGGAAGTTGACTGTGTAGGTGTAAAGAAGGGGAAAAAAGTCAAGAGATATTAGAGAAATGATAGGATTTGGCTACTGATTTGATATGGGAGGTCAGAGAGGAAAAACCTCAAAGATGACCCTGAGGTTTTGAACCTAGGTAATTGAGAGGAGAGTGGTGCCAGCAACAGACTTGGGGCAGTTTGGAGAAAGCAAGGGTTTGCAGGGGTGAGGAACCTGCGGCCTCGAGGCCACATGTGGCTCCTGGGTCCTTGGGTACAGCCTTTCAGTTGCTTCCAATTTTACAGAACAAATCCTTTTATTAAAAGGATTTGTTCTGTGAAGTTTAGATTCAGTCCAAGGGCTGCACTTGAGAACCTAGAGGGCCACATGTGGCCTCAAGGCTGCTGGTTCCCCACACCTGGTTTAGAGTCATGATTCACACCCATCATGTCCAAATAGAAAAGGAGACCATCCAAGAAATGATGCAGAATAAGGAATTAGCAGGGCATGGTGACAGATGGGATGCAAAGGCCAAAGGAGAGAAGAAGGAAGATCAACCAGTCATTCAAGAAGTATTTATTGAGTGTTTGCCACATACAAGGCATGGCTGAGTGCTTTGGGAGATCCAGAAAGACATGTCTACCTGAAAGGAGGCAAGATATAATCATATCAAAAACTAAAGAAAATTTTAAAATGGAAATAAGAAGAGACAGTAAATGGTTAAATGACAAATTAATTCATACAGACAATAATTCTAAAGAAGTATGGAAGAGGAGATTAGCTTTACTAAACTTATTGCATAGTGTACAATAGTATGACAGGGAAGCTAGGTGGCTGATAGACCATTGTGGCTGGCCCTGGAGTCAGGAAGACTTGAGTTCAAATCCAGCCTCAAACACTTCCTAGCTGTGTGACACTGGGCAAGTCATTTAACCTTGTTTGCCTTTGTTCCCCACTCTGTAAAATGAGCTGGAGAAGGAAATGGCAAACCATTCCAGTATCTTTGCCCAAATGGAGTCATGAAGAGTCAGACACAACTGAAATGAGTGGACAACAACCGTTCCCTAACCCTAAGTCTAAAAAAAGATGAGAAACAAATGACTAAACAAAAACAAGTTGTATCATAATGACTTATATAAAACTTACCTCCTCTATAATTGCATAAGTTTCTTGAGGGAAGGAACATGATATTTTTCATATTTATAACCAATCTACCACCATACCCACCATAATATTTTGCCCAAAGTAGACACTAAATATTTGCTGAATGAGTAAATCAAATTAGTTCACCACAAATTTGTCTTCTCCCTAGCCTTGAACTGATTACCAATCAGCTGTGTTTAATCATCATCAATGGCAGAACTTTATATTAGGCTTGCTTTGAATTGTCTTTCAATAGGATGAGGGAAAAAGACCTCCAAGGCTGGGTCATCAATCAGCTTTGGCATCAGGGTTCTTTTCTGTATTTGTTCTTCTACTAGCTTGGCCCTCAGTTCCTTTCATTTCTGTAGCTCTCCTGGTCATTGTTTGTGTGGAGTTTGTCTCTCTTGCCTTTCTGTGCCCTTTAATATTTGTGTCATCTCAATACCTACCTTTTTATTTAGCCTCTGACACATTGCTACATTGACTTTCCTGTTCACATATACTATGCTTCCTTAGTCCCAGTTCTTTGCCTAGTGCCCTTGTCCTATTTATGCCACTTAACAGCTCTTTTTGTAGTGGTAAAGAACTGGAAAGTAAGTATTCATCACCTAGGGAATGCCTGAACAAATTATGGTACATGCAGATACAATAGAATACTATTGTGCTATAGGAAATGATAAAAGGGATGGTTTCTGAAAATCTTTGGAAGATTTGTATGAGCTGATGTAGAATGAAGTGGGCAGAGCCAGAGAATAATTTATACAACAACACCATAAAGACAAATGACTTTGGAAGACTTAAGAAGTCTATTTAATGCAATGATCAACCATAGTTCCAGAGTACCAATGATGAAGCATGCTATCCACCTCCAAACAGAGAGATGATAGATGGGTACAAAATGGGACATATATTTTTTGGACATGGCCAATGAAGGAATTTGTTTTTTGATTGACTTTGCATATTGTTTCAGGGTTTGTTTGTTTTCCAGTGGGGGCCAAGGTATAATGGAAAAATAGATTTTTATTCATTGAAAAAATAAATTAAATTAAAAGAAAAAGAAGACAGTATCATGGCAGTGAAGGGAAGAGGCACCTGGGTCATTGAAAGAACAAGCTGGGTCAGCACACATTAGTGGGAGCCAAGAACAAAAGGTGAATTGATAAATTGTCAGCATAAGCCAAAGGGTCAAATAAACTGAAGATAAACCAAACAGGCAGAGAATAGATTGGCAGCTGAAGGACCTTTTTCATGATGTCTACAGAACTAAGATAGTGAGTCCTTTAATATGGCATTTGCATATGTAGGCCACATCACTCTTCTGTTTCTTAAAAGGGATATATTGCCAAGAAGTTGGAACAACTCAAGGTTGGTTGGTGTCATAGTAAGTGTATCACTTTGACAAGGGTAGAGGATATGGACAAGAAAGTAGTGAGAGGACGAACTGGAACGGTTGATTGGGGCCAATTATAGAGAACCTTGAATGTCAAGCTAAGCAATTAGGTCTTTACTTTTGGGGGCAAAGGTGAGTCATTTAAAGTTTTTGGGCAGGGGAGTAAATGATAGTTTATGGATATTAGTCTGGCAGCAACATACAGAAAGCAGGATGAACTGGAGTGGGAGAAACAAGAGGCAGGGAGAACTGTTGTAATTCAAGTATGGAGTGATAAGAGCCTGAGTTAGTATGATAGTAAAAAAAATGAAAAGCAAGAAAGAGATAAGAGATATTGAAGAGGAAGAATCAATAGAACCTGGTAGTTCACTCTATAGTTGAGATGAAGGAAAAAATTGGAATGAAAGATGGCTCCAAGATTGGGAGAAATGTTGCCATTTAATGAAATAATACAGTTAGAGAGGGATTAAGGGGAATTCAATTCAGCATCTACTGAGCAGAACTCTATGTTAGGTGCTGGCAGAGAAAGATTAAGAAAAATAAAACATAGTTCCTAACATATCACAATGGAATTTATAATCTAGAAAGTGGAAGATGAAGATCTCAGCTTTTAGAGAAGAGGTTCAATCTTAGGTGATAGTAGAGTATCAACAAGGAATTTTTTTGCAGGTTATTGAAAATGGAGAACTAGGATCTGAAAAGGAGATCATAACTAGACAGAGAAATTTGGAAATCATTTCAAAATCAACAATAACTGAAGCCATAAAAATAAAAGAGAGATCTCCAGTGGAGAGGCAAAGGAAAAGAAGAGAAGAAAGAAGATGATTCCGAGATCATATATTTGCAAGACTGGTATTTCCAATGGGGAAATTTTAAAAGTTAACTTTCTTTTGCCATGCTCATTTTCCATTACACTTTCCTAGTGTAGACTTTAAATATCAATTTTTTTTGCTTTTATTAACCATATTTCTACTCTGTCTCCATTTTTATATCATTAATGTACACTTGTCATAAGCCATGACATAGTCAATAAAATAAAAAAGTTATAATCATACATCAAAAGGACTCTTGTTTTATAATTGACCTGCATATTTATATAACCTAACCTTTCCAGGGCATCACTTATCCCACATCTCCAGCATTTCTGTAACACTGCATGCTAACGAGCACACGTTTACTTTGAAAATGCTAATTTAAAAGTTTGGTATCACTACAAGGGTAAAGATGACTCTGCCTTTTCTTCATAAAGGTGAATTAATGTTTGTGTACCAAATCAGCAGATGATATAACAAAATAATTTAAGAATTCTTTTCATCTTATCTCTTTGCTTTAATTTCAGGTCACTTTGAAACATCAAAATTCATGGACTATTTTATTTTAACATAAATACCTTTTTTAAAAAATGAAATATTCAAAAATACTGAAAATTTCAAGACATGAAAAATGCAAGCAAAGAGGGTATGCTAAAGTGAAACACACAAACAATCTAACGTGTGCAGTTTCCTTTCCTTGATAGGTTCTGAAGTCTCAAAGTTAAGAATTCTGCATTAAAGATCTAGGGCTAGGTGTCAGTTCTAATTTAGGTGCAAGTAGACATTAACTACATATGCATACAGCCGCTTTCTGCCCTGAAGTGTCTGTCTTGCTGTACATTCCATTGTGTCAATTGCATGCCCTTGAACATTTCAGGTAGAAGGTAAAGCTTGGAATTACCACCAAAGAGAACATTAGGTATATAATAGAGATTGGAATAATATTCTAACCATAGTATATACATGAATAACCTAACCATTCTTTTTTTTTTTTAAATAAATTTGGGTCACTCATGTAAACTGAAAGGTCTTCATGAAACACAATAAAAACAAAAACAAAAACAAAAATTGTGCTACACTGGATAAATATGGTACCTGAAAAATTATCCTTTAAAAGATTAGTAATATAATACAATCACATTACAGAGTTTTCAATTAAAAAAATTCCCAGGAATAGGAAGAAATATTATGAATTGAAGAAAGTATAAACAAGGGAAATTAATGAATAAAGCACCAAAGAATTCTTTCTTTACAGGAAACTAGACCAGAATGAGGCAGGCAGGCCTCACAAAGTCTGATCTACCTTGCTTTGATTGTGAGACATAATTTAAGAATTTACTCTTTAGAATTACCTGCTAATGTTTGTTGTTGTTATTTACCACCTTTCAAATACATTAAGTTTTCAGTTGTTGCAATGCAATATAATTTTGCTTTGCTTTTTCTCAGGTTCATTTCTTTGAAATGTTTGTTATAGGAGCTATCTAGTTGGTTAATTCCATTAAACTATCTTCTTCTTTAAGATACCTTTGTTACAAAGGAAATCTTTCAGGATAGGGGAAGAAGGGAGCCATATATTTACAAATTAATGTGATATAAAAACAAAAAAAAGCATCAATGAAACTTTTATTTTAAAAGAGATAATGAAGGGACAAGGAATCTTAATGGGGAACTTAAAAAAGTACCTGAAAAATTGTCATGAATGTAACTCCAGTCCCAACGACCTTTAATAGGGGATTCTTTTCTTATTGGTCAAGGTCAATTTCTATGCCCTGCCTGAGTGGAATAATGTGTTATTTGTGCATTGAAATTAATTAATATAAATATAAATAGTTATAAACAAGTTCAGTTCATTATACTAATGTTCAATGGTAGGTTTTAATACAAATTTAATTTGAAGGAATTGGTTCTGCTTTTTAAAAAAATCTGGTTTCAGGACTTCAAAACATTATAATATATATTTTGAAGAGATTAGAAAGAAAATATCTAAAAACAAAAATTAAGGAAAAAAAAGAGTATAGTTTACAATAGTGAAATCACTTGATAGGTAAAATGTGTCTTTTGGTGTAAAGCCCTTTTTTTTGAGATGGGTTCATGGAGAACGTCTAGGCAGGCAACCTTTCATTTATCCAAGCTTCCTTTGCTCAGCTGCTTCTCCTCACATAATGACTTAGAGTGCCCAGAGTAGGGCACCAAGTCCAAACTGTAAAATAAACTGTGGGTTTAGATTTTTTGTTTGTTGGTGGTCACAGTGCAGGGAGCTTTGTTTTAGGGAACAGGAAGAGGGTGTTTGTGTGTGTGTGTGTGTGTGTGTGTGTGTGTGTGTGTGTGTGTGTGT
>NW_020954576.1:33772614-33798002 GCF_900497805.2 Vombatus ursinus
TGTGTGTGTGTGTGTGTGTGTGTGTGTGTGTGTGTGTGTGTGTGTGTGTGTGTACAGAATGTGATCTCTCTGTTTAAGATGGTGTTTATAAAAAAACCATTAAATTCCCTCAGTTTCTTTTGCAAGCTATGTCTAATCATGAAAATTAAATGGATAATTAAGTTAGGACAGGGGTAAGGAACCTGCAGCCCCAAAGCCACATGTGGCCCTCTAAGTCCTCAAGTGTGGCCCTTTGACTGAATCCGAACTTCACAGAACAAATCCCCTTAATAAAACGATTTGTTCTGTAAAAGTTGGACTCCGTCAAAAGGCCGTACCTAAGGACCTAGAAGGCCACATGTGGCCTTGAGGCTGCTGGTTCCCCACCCCCAGAGGAAGTTAATAATAAGTTCCTTAACTAGAAGGGAGGTAATCAGAAGGCACAGCTGGTAGAATGCTGGACTTAGCAACAAGAAGACTTGAGAGCACTTTGAACTTCAGGCATTTGGCAAGTTGTGTAATCTCTCTGGGCCTTGATTTCCCCAACTGTAAAATGAGGGATTTGGATTTGAAGGACCTACAAGATCCCTTTGAAGCTCTGAGTCTGTAATTCGATGATTCCCTAAATTAAATTGGCAAACTTTGGGAGGTAGTGATTCCCCCACCGCAAGTCATCAGAGAAGTATTTATTAAGTGCCTACTATGTGCCGGGTACTGGTGCTGTGCTGAGTGCTAAATTTCTGAAAGATCATAGATTTAGAGCTAGGAGGAGCTTTAGAGATCATCTAGTCCCTAAGCGGAGGTTGGAAGCTTATTTGTCAAGGATGCTTATAGGGAGAATTCAAGCTTCAGGTAAGGAGTGGTACCGGGTAACCTCAAAGGTCCCTCTCAATTCTGATATTCTGATTCTGACTTGAATTATCTATATAATTACCTCTGTTCTTCACTTTGTATGAGTAGACACCACCTTAGATATGCTGCCTGAGGGAGGGTACCCTACAGGTACTTAACAGCTGTTGTTTCCGAGATTAGGAAACTACATCATTAAAGGAGATGAATGGAAAAGGCTGAAGGACACAAGGACTGTCTGGCAGTTTGTCTTAGAATACAGGTATAGAATTTAATGACTCCTGCCTTTCTCTGTGTAGGTATTTCTGATGCATCTGGTGGCAAATTACATCAAGACCCGTCTCCAAAGGAGTACAACACTGAAAGAAGTATTTCTTATTATCAATAATAGAACTTGGGAATGGTTAGGGTGTTAGAAAAGGAGTCAAAGAACTTGGGTTCATATCCCAGTTCTATCACTTACTGCCTATGTAACGCCAGGCAAGTCACATGACCTCTCTAGTTTTTGATTTTCCATTGGTAAAATGAAATGCTTGCACTTCACCTTAGATATCCTCTAAAGTCTTGTCCAGTTCTAATTGTTTAATCCTATGACTCCTTCCCAGAACAAGGGAATTTTGTTATTTGGAACCCTTTAACCAACTCAGAGACTCATAGAGCTACAAAGGAAGAAGAGAGTTTATTTTGATTGCCCCTTTTGATTTCGTGTAAGTCACCTGAGCCTTTCCGAAGAGATGCCTATTTTCTTCTTAAATATTTCCAGTAATGGAGACTCAGCCATCTCCCCCTATATAACTCATTCCAAAGTTTTACCACGTTGAGATCTTTCAGAGTTGAGGACATGTCTATTAAAAGTATTAACATTATTATTATTAAATTAAAAGCAAATCCTATCTTTTACTGCAAGTGAAATAATTTTCTTTAAAAAATTTATTGTTGTCTTTGGCTTTTGCATCAGTTATATCCTCTTAACCTTCCCCCTCCCCCACCCCAATTGGACCTTTCTTTGTAACAATAACAAAAACATTTAAGTAAAACCAATTGGTCCAACAACCTTCTCTGACAGTGTATATCACATTCCACATCTGGAGTCCCCACTTTGCCACTGAAAAGAAAGCCTGTTTCCTTAACATTGCTGTAGGACTGATATTATCCACTACAATTAATCATAAGGAGGAGAAAGGGATAGGGAATAAGCATTTATTAAGCATCTACTCTGTGTGTGCCAGGCACTGTGCTGTGCTTTACAAATAGTATCTCATCTGATCACAGTTATTATTTACATTACTTTGTATGTCTGTAGCTAGCTAGCTAGATGATAAAGACCTGTTGAAAGATAAACCAAACAAGCGGAATAGTTTCAACAGTAATAAAATTTCTAAAGAAAAGTAAATTAATTTTGCTAGTACCATAAAATGGATTATAAAGTGGTGGAGACAATGACAGAGATATATAGGGGAGTTGTGATCTGGAGGAAGATGGTTAGTTCAATCTTAGAAATTTGAATTTGAGATAATGCTGAGACATTCAAGTAGAAAATTCTGATGGGTAGTTGGAGATGCAGGAATAGACAATGGGTGATAAAATGGGACTAGATTGTTTTAGTAGTCCATCCTCATAGAAATGAGTAATTAAAAGACTTAGGAATGATAATTCTTCAAGGGAGATAATTTTCAGTCACTGTAGGATTGTCAAAATGAAGATATAATCTGCTTTATATAACACATTGTTATAATAATTAGCTTATTTGAAGCTTAGAGGGCAATATAGAGGCTCCTAAATTCTGGTTTCCTTCTCTTGGGATTTTGGGAGTTCATTTTAGACAAACAGTTAAGAGTTCAATCACAATTGCTCTGAGCCCCCAGTTAAGAGAATTCCTAACATTTAGGCAGAAATTGTTTTCTCTGCCTAATTTTACATTATATCTATCTCTAGTTACACCCTAGCTTCTTTGTGGTTGAGAAAAATATTCAGCCTCTTGGAAACACTTGGGCAGTGAAACAACAGAATGTCTTCGAGACCAGGAGGGGAAATTGGGCTAATTTTTTGTTTTGTTTTGTTTTTTTACTCCTCCCAGGCCTTTTGCCCCAAGATTCCTATAGAGCTGATAACCTCCTTGATTTTTCCAGTCTCTACCACAGCTCAGTCTTACCTTTCTTCTTCAGAGGTGTGCAAGAATTCCATGCTGGCTTTAACTTCTCTGCTTCCAGTCTCAATGCATAGCATGCTCTCCCGCCCTCTCTCTCTCTCTCTGTCTCTGTCTCTGTCTCTGTCTCTGTCTCTGTCTCTGTCTCTCTCTCTCTCTCTCTCTCTCTCTCTCTCTCTCTCTCTCTCCCATTTTGAGGTGGCTTCTTCCTTTTATACAAATTCCTTAAGGCATGACGAAGTCTCTCACTAAATGGCTTTGATTGATTAAAGGAGATTTCCAGGTTCTGTTCACATTAGCTTCTGATTTTATTTTATTGGGAGGCCCACAGTTAAATGCAGAAAAAAAAAATTCTGTTAAAGTTTACCTGTTTCACGTTAGATAAGAAAGAATCAGAAATAATCTAACTCAATAATCAATCATTTGATAAATATGAGAAAATAAATTACTTGGAGAAGAACTATTTGAAAGAAATTGAGAAAACTGGGAAATGATTTGGTAGAAATTTGGCTTAGAATAAAATCTTATACTATATACTACAATATGCTTAAGGATATGTGACCTGAATATTAGAGAATATACTATTAAAAAATAAAAGAGTGCCAAATGAGGAATGTCTTTCACAGTTATGGCTAGGGGGAGAATTATGTTTTATTTTTAATAATTTTTTGATAATTTATTAAACATTTCCTATATTTCCCAATATATTCCCACTCTTTACCTTCTCTAAGAGCTCTTCCTTATAAAAAAAGAATAAAAAAGAAGGAAAATAGTTTAGCAAAACCAACCAATATATTGAAAAAGTCTAACACTTTTAGTGCTCTACATTCGTAGAGCACTATCTCTGAAAGGAAGGGAGAGAGGTATCTTCCTATCTCTTCTTTGGAGCCAAACTTGTTCATTATAATTTCAGAATATTGAGTGTGAATTGTTTTGTTGTTGTCCTTTCCATTTATTTTATTATAATCATTTTGTATATTGTTTTCCTGGTTCTACTCACTTACTTTACATCAGTTCATATTTATGGGGAGAGGCCTTACTCAAAAATGGGACAGAAGCAATTACAAAAGATAAAACAGATAATTTCAATTACATAAAAGTATATGAACTGACGCAGAGTGAGATAAATAAAATGAGGAAATCAATATATGCAGTGACTATAACAATAAAAATATAAAGAACAACAACAATAACGAAAAACCCCCAACAACCCTGAAACTGAATGATGTGTAATTATAATGGCCTGGTTTTTTTTTTCCTGAAAGAGAAAGGAGAAAATGTAACTCCTCCCCAACGTTTTTTTTTTGCAGAGGTGGAGCCTATAGGGGTGAAACATTGCATATACTTTTAGTCTTGATTGATATAGTGGTTATTTTTGCCCAGTTAATTTTTTTTCTTTAAGTTTTATTCTATGTTACAAGGTCTGTTTTGGTAGATGAGGGATTCAGAATAGATATATTCAGAAATAAAAATGGCATCAAAATATATTGATAAAATAAAAGCAAAATAAGTCATGTCTACCTAGTCTCATATTAGATTATACCATACCATAAATATATACTAAGCAAAATACAGAATGCTATATAATAGCCCAAGATAAGCACGAAATACTGGATGGAAGCAGGGGAAGAAATGTTCTAGTTAATGTAGGGAATTAAGAGGTAGGTAGGCAGACAAATAAATAGTTATATATTAAATATAAACTCTTTAGCTTTTAAAATTCCACACAGCCTGGCCCCAATCTTCCAGCCTCGTTCAACAGCACTCCCCTTCCTACACTCTGCTCTCTAGCTAAACTGAATTTCTCTCTCTTCCTCACAAACCATTTGCTATTTCTAGATCTTTGGGCTGTCCATCCTACTTACTCCCTTCCTCCTTCAACCTCATAGAATCTCTCCCTTCCTGTAAGGTGCCTCTCAGGCACCATTTTCTGCATAAAACCTTCCTGGATCCCTCTCATTGCTAGTGCCCTCCCACCCACTCTACTTTGAATTTATCTACTTTGCATATATTTGTATTTATTCATTCCATATATATTTATTTACATGCTTGTTTTCTCACCCATTAGAGTATAAATTCCTTGAGAGTAGGTACTATTTCATTTTTTATACTTGTAAGTAGGAGCAGCTAGGTGGTGAAGTGGATACAGTCAGGAAGATTCATCTTCCTAAGTACAAACCCTACCTCAGACACTTATTTACCAGCAGTGTGACTCCGGGTAAGTCACTTCACCCTGTTTGTCTCAGTTTCCTCATATGTAAAAGGAGCTGAAGAAGGAAATGGCAAACCACTCCAGTATCTTTGCCAAGAAAACCCCAAGTGCAGTCATGAAGAAGTGGACTCAACCGTAATGACTGAACAACAACTTGTATGCACAGAGCCTAGGACAAATCCTGGCACATAGCAGGCACTTAATAAATGCTTATTGATTGATTGACAAAAAAAGAATTTATTAAGGGCTTACTATGAGCTAAATGTTGCATAATAAAATGTGACAAGATCTCTACTCTTAAGAATTTACAATGTCATTAGGGTAATAAGACTGACACACATGAAACAGGAACGTACAGTACATAATTACCTACTGAATTATGTGATATTGACTGTACTGTAAGAGACTGTTGTTTTTTGCCCTTTGTTCATGAAGAAGACCAATGTCATCAGGAAAGTAATGCCATACCTTGCAAGTAAATTGGATTTAAGTGAGGGACGGCTGTCAAAGTCACCAGCCTCACTTTCTCCTTCAGAGCCATCTGGGCCCAGTGGCAAGATATAGATCAGGACAACTGGAGATGGCCCAGGATGCAGTGGGAGACTTTGGCCTTTTTAAGCTAAGGTCTTTCCCAGGTCTTAGTTTGTCTGAAAGAACATCCATTCAGTGATTAAGGCTTGGTATAACATAAGGCCAAAAAATGGCCTCTTTTACCTAGTAAAAAAAAAATTCAGTCTGAGGGGGGGAGACCCTCAGGGTTTCTGGCCAAAATAGAAGCAGTTGCTATTTATACTCTGAGCTATCAAAATCCAAACAATGGCCAAGTGAGGCTAGGGCTAGGATCTATTGTTGGCTAATCAATGAGAGCCAGAGTGATTTGGGTTTAACATGGTCAAGAAGTTCCACTTGAATTGCAATGAGTTTTATCAAAGTCTGGTTTTCCCATGCTGTATTTCAAAAAATTATAAATGAAGTTTCATGGGACAAAATAGTTAATTGTCCCATTTTTTTAAATGATAGAATAAATAAGCGGGGAAGAGAGAAAAAAAAAGAAATCTAGCCCATAAACCCCAAGATATCTTGTGAGGTTTCGGTGATCAAAATTTATGTTCTTTCACTCAAAGCACCCGTAGGTAAGAGTATGATTCCCTATGTGGACATAGGGAGAGGAAGGAGAGAAAGGGTGGGTGGGAAGTAAGAAAGAAAGAAAAAAGGAAGAGAGGCAGCAGCATTGCCCAATGGGACAGCTACTACTACTCACAGATTGTTGCTTGTCCTTCATTCTAGAAGAGGACCAATGACATCAGGAAGGTGATGCCTTGACTTGTACTTGAATTAGATTTAAGTGAGGCAGGGCTGTGCAAAGTCACCAGCCTCACTCTCTCCTGAGCCATCTGGCTCCAGTGGCAAGATATAAATCAGGAGAATTAGATATGGCCCCCACTGTAAGGGACAGATACCCAGAGAAGGAAAGAATCAGCAGTGGGATAGTTTTGGACTCTTAGGAAGCAATCAAGACTGATAGTCATTCTCCTAAAATAGAATATTCACTCACTTTTTGTGTGTGAAGACTACCAAGGATAGTGTTGTTGTTGTTCAGTCACATCTGACTTTTTGTGACCCCATTTGGGGTTTTCTTGGCAGAGATACTGAAGTAGTTTGCCATTTCCTTCTTCAGCTCATTTTACAGATGAGGAAACCAAGTTGAACAGGGTTAAATAACTCACTCAGGGTCACACAGCTAGTATCTGAGGCCAGATTTAAACTCAGGAAGATGAATGTCTTCAGGACATCCTGATTTCAGGAACTTTATCCACTGTGCCACCTAGCTGTCATGCCAATGACAGGTTAATAATAATAACAACAATATTTTGAGTATGCTTACTATGTGCCAGATACTATTCTAAGTGCTTTACAATTATTATCTCATTTGATCCCCATAATATATATATACATTCCTATTAAACATAAAGGGTCTTCTTCTAAGACAAGAGCCTTCTGAGCCTGGTTATCAGCTTAGGGCAGTTGGTCACTTCCTCCTAGCTTCTTCCTCAGTCTTCCTTGTTGCATCTAGACAAGATATGGTTCTTTGGACCCAGACTTAAAAGGGTAGAGTCTGAGACACCAACACGCACAATTGCTTAACGAGAGCACAAATCCAACCCTGTAAGAGGGAAAATTCTCAGGTCATATGTTCCTATGAGCATTCCATCTGAGAAACCAAACAGCATTACTCATAATGATAATGTTTCACATGAATGAAGGAAAGTGCCCACAACTAGATAACCAGCAATGGGGATGGGAGAAGGAGGGGCAGTGTCCTCTCTTTGATTCTCAGATAGGTAGGGTAGGGTTGGTAGCATTGGCTAATGAGAACCTGCTTGTAACTGCATCTTAACAACTATTTCCTTCTCATCACCTCTAGGCTTTTGCTTTGGTACCTTCTCTTTTGCTGGAGTGTTTGATCCTGAATTTGATGATAAAATGCATGGGCTGGGTATTATTTTTCTCCAAAGGAGGTGGCTTGATTCATTAGCTGCTAGTTTCTGAGGTGCCTACATCAGTGGGTGTTTCCCTAGGCAGCTAGATGTGGTGGTGGATGGAGTGTGGGGTCTAGACTCAGAAAGACCAGAATTCAAATCTGGCTTCAGACACTTAGTAGCTGTGTGACCTTGGGTAAGTCACTAAACCTCTTTCTGTCTCAGTTTCCTTGATTGTCAAATGAGAATAATAATAGCAAGAACAAGATCAAATAAGATATTTGTAAAGCACTTAGCGTACTGCTTGGCACAGAGTAGGTACTTAATAAATGTTTATTCCCTTCTTCCCTATGTATCACTGATCAATTTTTAGGTTTAACCCATCATTTTAGCACATTGAATTCTTTTTGGATATGAATGCTGTCAATATTCTGTCATATGCAAATAGAATATCTGTGTGATGAGACAGGAGCTATAATAACACAAAACTGACATAACTGGTTACGAAGTAAAAACTTCAAACATTTGTGTGTGTGTTTGTGTGGGCATGTATATTGCCAGTAACAGATTTTATAATTTCCTCATTGATTTATTTTTCTCTCCTTTTTCCAATCCATCTTCCACAGATCTGGTAAAGTGATTTTCCTAAAATGCAAATCTGACCATGTCACTCAATAAAACATCACTTGAAGCCCTTTATAATTAGGCTGTAACCTACCTTTTAATTGAATTATTCATTACTCCCCTTCCCTTTTTCTGCAGTCAAGCTAACTAGCCTTCATACTGTTCCTCATACACAACACTTCATCTCCAGTGTAGTGATTGGGCAAGAGCACCACTCTTCCAGGGTCAAGCTGGCTCTGTCTGTCTCTCCCAGTTCTAGAGTACCCTGAGGAATTTGTGAGTGTCTTCTCTGATTCCATTGGGCCAAGCCCCTGCTAGCTGTATTCCTGTCTTATTGAGCATCAGTAACTACCAGTCTCAGTTTCATTATAACCACTTAACATCAATTAACTTTAACAAAGATATACTTACTTCCAACGTATAGCAATAATAGAAGTACAAACACTCCCCCCACCCCAGTACTTGGTCAGGCACACTCTCCTTTATTCTATTTGGGTTTCTTGGATGTGTGGGCTCAAAACTTATATCAATTCTTACATAATATTGGTCTCACCCAGTTCATGTCCAAATGTAAAGACCAGATGGCTTACACACCAGAACTAGTGAGAGAATGTCTACACACAATTTAGTCTCTCTGAGGCATTTTCATTTCATCTTATCATGACTCATGTGGAAGCAGGCTCCTAGCATCTCAACCTGGGGCATTGGCACCAGCACATGCACCAGTCCCCAACACCCTAATCTCTATGTCTTTGCACAAGCTGTCCCCATCCCTTAAACACACTCCCACTCCACCTTCATCTCTTACAATCCCAGTTTTCTTAGCTTAAGTGTCACCTTTAATGAGGCCCTTCCTGATATCCCCAACTCTTAGTACCTTGTCAATCATACATTATCTCGTATATATCGTACAAATATACGTGTGTATGTATACACATCTTCCACCATGGAATTTAAGCTCCTTCAGGGCTTTTTCTCTGGCTGTCCCTTATTCTTGGAGCACTCTCCCTTCTTTGCTCCAACTATTTATTTCACAGGTTTCCTGTAAGTCCCAAATAAACTCTCATCTTCTCCTGAAAGCCTTCCTTAACCTCTCCTAATTCCAATGCTTTCCTATGCCTAATTATTTTCTATTTCCCTTGCATATAGTTTGCTTTATATATATTTGTTTGCATGTTGTCTCCCCCATTACAGTGTAAGCTTCTTGAAGGCAAGGACTATCTTTTTGCCCCTTTTTATATCCCCAGTGCTTAGTACAGCATGCAAGAGGTGTTTAATAAATATTTATTGAATGAATGAATGAATGCAGGAAGGCAAGGATTGTTTAGTTTTCGCGTTTGAATCATCAGTACCTATCGAAGTACCTGGCACATGATTAACAAATGTGCTTAATAAACATTTGCTGATTGGTTGATTTTCATGTTGTGGAGACACATTCTAAGAATACATCACAGGGCAGCTAGGTGGCACAGTGGATAAAGCTCCGGCCTTGGAGTTAGGAGGACCTGAGTTCAAATCCGGCCTCAGACACTTGACACTTACTACTTAATCCTGATTGCCTCACCAAAAAAAAAAAAAAAGAAGAATATATCAGATACTTAAACTCACTTATCTTATTACTGTGGCCAAAAGAATGATTTTTGGGATAAGCAAGACTAAAGCTTTGAGGAGAAATGTTTAGTCAGTACCCCAACACTCCCTTTATCTTGTCTCCTAATTTACTCTCCATCTGTGAACTTTGAATTTCCTAGAAGTCGGTTTCACACTTCCATCTCAAACCGTTAGAGTTTCTGGTGCACTAAATAAATCCTGGTGCCTTCCTGGCCAAGCTTTCCAATTTCTACTTGGACTGTGTTTCAGACCCTTTCTCTCTCCTCAATAGTGATTGTCTTTGATTGGTCTTAAAGCATGCCCAATAGAGTTGGCCTACCTTGAGGTAGAATATTGCAGTATTGTCTGACACCTCAGGAGAAATCTGGACACTGACAAGGAATGAGCTCCTTGCTACCCTGACCTCTACCCCAGGAAGGGGCTTCAGAGACTAGAGAGCTCTGGTGGCAGCTGGTACAGACATCTGAGGGTTAGCTGGCTTCAAGGCCCATTTACTGCTTTATAGAGAGTAGCAAGAAGCTGCCAGGCGGCACCATAGTACGCAGAGTGCTGCACCTGAAACCAGGAAGGCTCATCTTCCTGAGTTCAAATCTGGCCTCACACACTAGCTGTCTGACCCTCGTCAAATCATTTAATCCTTTTTGCCTCAGTTTCCTTATCTGTAAAATGAGCTAGAGAAGGAAATGGCAAACCACTCCAGTATCTTTGCCAAGAAAACTCCAAATGGGGTCATGAAGAGGACATGCCTGAAAAAAAAAGAATAGCAAACTGATGGTTTACGTGGCAGTTAGAGTGAGCAACTATGGCTCAAAACAACATGTAGAGCTTCCTTCATCAGATGGGTGCCTTGGTATTCACAGAACACACAATACCAACTTCTTCCTTCCCCTTCCTCCACTCTCTTTCTGTGGTCAGGTATATCTTTCTGGGATTCATGGTTCAGTACAACTTATATAAACTGATCATGCTTGTTAAACACAAACCAAAGGTATCCTTTGTGGATTTTTACAACCCTCTCTTTCACAAAGAGACATTGGACAATATGGACGGCTTCTTTCACGATTAAAAAAAAAAAAAACAAAACCCTTGTTTTAGAGCTGAAAGTGATATTCAGATTTTCTGGGTCCAAGAATGGCAAAGGATCATGGTAGAACACATCAACATTCAGACCCTAAGTCAGCACTTGGCATGGAATAGCTTACTCTGATGGTTCTGGTTCAGTTCTTGGAGAGATTGGCTTTGCCCATCTTCATTGCGCCTAGGTGACTGCCAACTGGCCAAAGCTTATCTGGCAACATGTGCAAATCAAATCTTCCTTTCAATGTGGGCCAAAGTTTTAGCAGACTTTCTATCATTCTCCAGTCCTTCTCTAGAGCTGGTTGTTTGACAAAGGACAACTGGCCCAGTTCCAGTGATACTGTGTTTGGCTCACCTTGGTTGCCTAGGGAATAGAGCTACTTTGACAGTCTGCCATTACAGGTAAGGGAGGAATAACAATCCCTGCATCTATGCCCAGATCAGCTGTTTCATTCATCCTACTCTGCAGCCAAGCTATTTCTGACTTATGAATTCCCAGACCCTCCTGCATTTCTGGTCCTAGCTATGATAGGCCTGAGGATCTCTGTGAGTTTTATGGAATTAATTCTGATCAAGTCTGTACAATGAACTCCTTCAGGAAGACCTGTCTAGGCTAAAATGAATCAGGTCATTAAATGTGTTTTTTATATCTGGGAAGCCTTAGGGAATTTGAACCATTCAGTAAGAGGTACCATGAAGACCTGAGAATCTGAGAAGAAAAGAATACTTGAACCCTATAAAAAAATCAAGGAATCACTGTAAATCTTCTATGGAATCAGTAGTCTTCCTCTACATCATTTCCCCTTATATTCATGGCTCCATACAGACTTACCATTTATCAATTATGATTGTAAGAGTACTATCCACTTTACCTCAATTGGACATTTCTCCAGTCTGTCAGGTAACTATTGTCTGGCACAGGCCAGAGGTTCAGGTCAATGTGGTATGCTGAGTGATGCTAATATATTAACATAAACCATGAAATTCTGTTTATCATATTTTGAAATGCCAAATTAACTAACTTCTAAAAAACAGTGGTAGTATTATTAAAAAAAAAAGACTAAATGGCATAACTTAGCAATCATATAGAAGCAGAAGACCATCATTTTCTTCTCACCTTTTCATATTGTGAGTCATGTTGAATGCCCTCCAGACGATCTAATTTGGTGATTCACCTTTAGTAACTGATCCATATTTTTCTCTCCTATCTTTCAGTAGGTGTTTTAGCTTCTATTTTACTGACAATAAAAGACATCCATCACAAGATTCCTCTTCTTTCCTACTTAATATCTTAAAAATCTATACTTTCATCCATCCTCTTTTCCTTTACATCAGTCTTTGAGGAAGAGGTTGTCCATCTTTTCTCCAACTTCAATATCTCTATCTCTGCCTTCAATTACTTCCCCTCTTGTTTTTTTAAGAATCTTGCCCTCTCATTCCTACAATTTTAGGATATCCCTATCCCCCCGCTTCTCCCTCCCCCTACCAGCTTGCAAACAGAATGAGGAATAACAGGAATAAGCTGTAGGTAATTCAAACTGGGTAGTGCCAGTTGTTAAATTATCAGTGTGAGAATTTATACAGTGGACATTGGCATGTGCTACAAATAGAAGCCTGATTTATTGTTTTGTTTATTGTCTAGAATTTATAAAATAATGGATTAGCTATTCATTATGCAGATTAAATTTAAAAGTGTGTTGTATATACATTTTCTGGACAGAGACATGTTTGTTAAACATTTAGTAGCATATCCCTGTTGTACCTCATACGTTAAAAAATCACTTCACTTAAACTCTGGTATCCCCTCAAATTATTGTTCTATATCTTTTATAGTCAGACTTCTGGGGTGGAGGTGGAAGGGGAGACACACACACACACACACAAACACACACACGCACACACAAACACCATAGTCATTGTCTCCATTTTCTCCCCTCCCACTCACTTCATAACCTCTTGTCCTCTGGCTTCCAACCCTAACATTCAAATGAAAGCTACATGCTCATTTCAAGGGATGACAATTCTGAGGTCATTTTCTTTCATAAGCTTTCTATAATTTTGTTTATTCTTAGTGCTTCTCCAGCTCCTGTCTTGAATATTCTTCCCTCACTTGGCTTCCATGACACTATCCTCTCCTGGTTCTCCTCCAACCTATGTTACTGTTCCTTCTTAGTTGTCTTTGTTGGACCATGAATGAATGAATAAAGCATTTATTAAGTGCTCAGTATGTACAAAGCACTTTGCTAATAAGTTCTGGGGATACAAATAAAAAAGTAAGACAGAGCCTGTTCTCAATGAGCTAAAATTCTAATAAGGGAGACTGTATATATATATATATATATATATATATATATATATATATATATATATAGTATATGTATATATATAATATGTATATGTATATATATGTATATGTATATATGTGTATGTGTATATGTATATATATGAATATATGTATACACATGCACATATATATGCCTATGTGTACATATATGTATATGTCTATATATCTGTATATATATATGTGTGTGTATGTGTGTGTCTACACACACACACACACACACACACACACACACACAATGATGTCTGGGCCGAAAGCAGAACTAGTGATCTGAGGGGTCCTGCCAGTTCCACCGCTTTGATGCTTATCTTGGCCCATCTCTTGTCCCACACAATGGATGTTTATCACTCCCACTCCCACCTCCATCCTGGATTGATACTTCTTCCTCTCTCTCTGCCTCCACATCTTTAACATTAATCCCCCTCTCTCCAATAGCATATATTTGGTTCCTACTGCTTTTTGTATATGTTATCTCCTGCCTTAAAATGTAAGTTACATGAGGGTGGATACTGGTTTTGCTTTTGCTTTTAATCCCTAGCACTTGGAACAGTAAATAAATTCTTGTTGATTGATTGATTATGTGGAGGAGAGATTGGAAAGGAAAGAGACCAGAAAGAAGGCAACTAAGAATTTGGAGAGGCTTTCCACAAATGCCATCTTGACATATCACTTACTCAAGGTCTAGTGAGGTATTCTGGCAGAACAATAGTATCCAAATCCTTTCCTTTACTGGTTCAACTGAATCAGTATGGAGCATAGTATTCCTGGCCTGCAAAAATATTAATACAGAAATGCTTGGTGAGACCAGGAAATGTCCACAATCATGTAAAAAATAGAATCTGTGAGGAGATAGGTTAAGATAAATAATCTGCTGTCAGCACTCCTTGCTTCTCATCAAATACTTTTCTATTGTTCTTCCATCTCCATTGCTGCAACTGGTTTCCTGCTTAAATTTCAACTACTTAGATTTATGCATTCTAGATAAACTCTGGTTCTGACCTGGTTTGGCCTTCTTATTTACATTTCCTCAGATCCCTATTCAGACCCTTTTTCTTTCTCCAGGAGAGGACTGACCTTCTCTAACTTCAAGTTGGTGTTAGAAGGAGAAGAATATTTTCTAAGACACTGATGAATGAATAAATGAAAAAGCATTTATTAAGTGATTATTATGTGCAAAGCCCTGTGCTATGCACTGGGGACACACATAGAAAACCAAGTAAGTTCCTGCTCTCAAAGAGCTCATATTCTAATGGGGGGCAACAAAACACATAGGAGATTTCAGTTGCAAGTCAGATGGAAAGGACCTGTGATCCTTGGGGTGCAGCATCAAAGCAGATGGTAATTCATTTTCTTTAATGTAATTTCCATTAATAAAATCATATAGGTTTCTGATGTTGAATCATTTGATAGTTCTGAGGACTTTGGTGTCAAGAACAGAGAAACATTTTAGATGAACATGTATCTATTTCTTTAAAATATTCCTTGATATCAATATTTAGTGGATTTTTGAACAATATAATCTCTATAGCTGTGAATACCATAGTCTTATGTATTTTTACATAATGCATAATAGGACTTTGAAGAAAGCCTTTAAGACTGAATTTCAATCTACCAAATCAAATGTGCTGTAAGTAAGAAAGAAAGGAAATCTTGAAGGAGAAAGATTTGAAGGTGAGGCATTTGGTTAATTCCTAATTATTCTTTAAGACCCAGCTTTAAAATCTCACCTTTTCCATGTAGCCTTTTTTTAAATCATCTTGGCTTCCCCTAACTCTAAATCTTACTGTACTCCAAATCTCTCCATCTTCTGAATGCTTAAAGCATTCATCGTTGGCACCATGCCTTTAGTACTATGGAGTAGCTCCAACATGGCTTCATATTCCTCATTGTCCTTTATTCATGAGTGTTGAGTCTTCCCAATAAGATCCTTGAAGGCAATGACCACATTGCATATGCATTTTATAGAATTATCAAATTTTATGGCTAGAAGGGAATATTAGACATAATTTAGTCCAACCTACTTTTTATCTGTCCCACATCGTCTAATGTAGTATCTTGTACATACAGGTATCTCAAAGAATCATAAATCTAATGTTATACAAGACCACAGAGGCCATCCAATTTTTATTGATGAAATTATGGCCCATGGAGGCTATATGACTTGCCAAATGTCACGAAAACATGAGGAACTGAATCTGAACCTCGGTCCTCTGACTAGGTCTTCATTTAATGAGTAAATGGTAGCTGTGGTGTAGTGGAAATATTGCTCTTAGGAATCAGGGGTCCCAGGGGTCAGCTCTACCACTAATTAGCTGTGTAACCTTCGACAAGCCATTTCATCTTGATGAACCTCAGTTTTCTTAACTGTACTCTAAGATTAGATCTCTTCTAGTGCTATGACTCCATAAAATGTTTGTTGGTTGATTTGAATGACTTGAAAGAACTAGAAATACTTTTCTTAGGAAATCTGGGAGGTTGATATCTTCTCTATAGCTTTTAGATTGATCGTATTTTTTTCTGTAAGAGTAGAATGTATTAGCTAATCCCTTGAGTTTTTTCAAGAATTATAATTTTATGCTACTATATATCAATTGCTTTTAAGAAATAGCAGAATGATTGAGGTGAAAGTTCTTTGCAGAGTACTAAAAGGTCATTGCTTTTTTGGTAAATTTCAGAGGAACTGTCCCATACAGCTGTCCCATGGTATAAAAATGTTCTTGCAATTGTCTCTAAGTTTTCAATGTTTGTTACTAGAGTAGGTGCTAAATTGATTGTCACCAACTGACACTGACTAATTTTGAATCAGGTAATTCTAAGCTGATTTGCTTAAAGAGTCCTGGAGTCTCCCACTCCACAAAAGTGTTGTTTTCACAAAATCTTAATAGGAAGGCCTTTTACCTAAAAACAAACCTCAAAGGCCTACCACCTGACCTATTTGAATCCAACACAGAACATTGTAATTGGACAGTCTTGTCAATTCTGATTGCCTTCTTTGTCTCTGGGTGCTATAGGAAAAAGGGGAACTTGTTATGGAAAGGGTTAACTGGATTTTATCATAATGTGCTCCTATTTCATCTCCCTCCCTTCAGCTCCTTCACAAAATGTTAATCTAATTGTGATACTATCACTTTGATGACAATATGACAAGACAGACAAATTTGATTTTATTCTCTACAGAGCAAAGCATATGCTGCTTGGGAGACTTTGACAGAGAGAAGGACATAAAACAAATGGAGTTCATGAATATACAATTTTTATTGTACACAGTAGTGACATCCAAACTTCAGAGAATAGGTGGGTGAGACTTATGCTTTACTATTGAGATTAATGGGTACGTAAAAAAGTGCCAACAGAGAGTACTACAGTTTATGTTAAAAATGTCGAAGTGGATAAGAATAATTTTCCTCTCAAGATGAATGATGCATTTAATGGATGGAAGACCTTCGGGCCCAGTAGCAGTTATTCAAAAGTAATTTTTTGTTGTTATTGTAAATTATATAATCTTAACAGCAATTATAGTCCAGTTTAGGTAAAGGTCAAGTTAGTACAGAAGCTGGTTATAAAGTAGAGGGAAAATTGGTAAATTTATTCCCTTGTTGATAGCTTATGAATGATTTCTAGCAAGATGATTTTTTTGGGTAACTCTATTTCTAGTTTAATGTAATAGAGCAAGTAAAGATGGGCACACATTAACAAAGAGCAAATTAAATTTATCTGAGTAAACATGTATCTTCTAAAGGAGAAATGCTGCTGAAGTAAGGACAGCCTGAAGGTTAAGGAAGAATGCTGGGTAAACAGGACAGGCTAATTTCCATGGAAAGCAAAAGAATGAGGAGAATAAGAAAAAAATACCTTGGATGGGTTGTAATTTCTCTTTTTTTTTCCCACATAGCTGATTGAGAATCTAAAATATTGAGAAACAGATCCTACCCCCTTTCTCTAGGATATAAGAGAAATTGGATAGAGGTCTTTGGTTTCAAAAGTCTTTCACTATCTAGCTCAAGACCATCTTTACAGGCAGATCTCACATTAATCCTTTCATGAATCTACATTCTAGCTAAACTGTGCTACTTGCACAAAGCTGTGTGCTAGAATTTATGTCTCCAGAATCAGGAAATGCTACAAATCAGGACAAATCAGGGCTTCACTGATTGTCTTCTTGATTGTTTAGACTTAAGAAAGTGAGGAAGAAAATGTTTATAATGTAGATTAAGCTTAAAAGTGTATCATGTGTGCATTTTTTTCCCCTTGGAGAGACAGTTGTTAAATATTTACCAAAACATCATAGTTTGAATAGAACATCATACTTCCTATCTCTACATCTTTGCATAAGGTATTATCTTCTGGGATTGGAATGCTCAACATTTTCACCTCTGTCTCATAGTAACCTTAGCTTATATCAATACACAACTCCAGCATCATCTCCTATAGGAGGTCTCTTCTGGAATCTTCAATTGCTAGCTCCCTCCTGCCTCCAAATTGCTTTCTATGCTATGCATCTTTTATTATTTACTTTTTTATTTTTAATTTATGGAATAAAACAAGTATTTCCATAACATAGTATAATAATGATGATTGCACATGAAATTGCAAATCTGTTACATATAGCTTGCTATTCCTTTTAAACATATAATAAAGTTATCATGTAAATTTCTATTTTTCCCCTTTTTTCTTCCCTCCCCCCATCCTAGAGATGGCTACTATTAGACACAAATAGTTATATATATGTGTATATGTGTATACACACACGCACACACACATATAGAGAGAGAGATGTGAAATTATTCTGTACATTCTTCTATTTATCAGTTCTTGTTCTTTTTCTGGATGCAGGTGGGACCATCGCCAGTCATTCTGATTTATATCTTCCAACTGGACCCAGATGGCTCCAGAGAAGAAAGTGAGGCCAGTGACCTTGCACAGCCCTCCCTCACTTAAATCCAATTCACTTGCAAGTCAAGGCATGGTCTTCCTGATGTCAAGGTCCTCTTGGAGAATGAAGGACAAACAACAACAACAACTCTGGATGCAGATAGCATCTTTGTTCACAAGTCTTTTATAGTTTATTTGGGTATTTATAATAGTCAAAATGACTTGATCGCTCAAAGTTGTTCTTAAAACAATGTTGCTGTTACCAGAGCTTTGTCAAAGCTATGATGCTGTATATCTTCCAAACATGCTTATTTGTGTATAGGTTGTTTTCTTCCAGTAGAGACCATGCTTCTTGAAGGTTTCTGGCTGCCATTTTTCTTTGGATCTCTAGTGCCTACTATAGTTCCTGACTCAAGAAGGTATTCAGCAAATGCTTATTGAATTAAATAAAAAACTTTACCCTGAGAAATACGATCTTCCACCCATTATCTTCACGCAGGGACTAAAATGATCTAAATATCACAGTTAACAGGCTATTGTAGGTCAGGCCTGGTTCAGGTCAGTCTGGTGCTTTAGGTTTGGAATTGGGATGAAATAAAGCTGTCAACAATCAATCAACAGGCAGTTACTAATTACTTCCCATCTAAGGGGCACTGTGCTAAGCCCTGGTGATACAAAGAAAGACATTCATAAATTAGCTAACAGTTTTAAAAAGGTGGTTTACTTAGTCATAGCAAGGAAAAGAATTCAACAAGAATACAATGTTAATTTAGCTGGATCTAGCTTCCCTCTGTGCTGGCCACACTGGCTTATTGGTCAGAAGGCTGAGGGAGAGTAATCCCAAGTTTTCTGACTCCCAATCTAATAGTTTTTACATTCTACCCATGCAAATACCATATATTCTTCTATAGCCTTTCCTTCTTCATTTATGTAGAGCAAGGAAATAGTCATTTATTAAATGCCTGCTCTGTGCCAGGCACCATGCTAAGTGCTTTACAAATAATATTTCATTTGACAGTAGTACCTCTTTCCCACAGTGCCTTCTTCATGGTACTAGTACATGGACAGCCATTGTGGAGACCCCCAGTTATAAACTGCATGCAGGCAGGTACAATGTTTTCTCATTACTGATTTTTGCTTGACACTTGTTAACATAATGATAATCAGACCATTATAATTCTTGCCCAGTGTACTTCCTTTTAATTTTGCTTTCTTTATGAATTCTCGTTTGATCTTCCCTCCTCCCTCCCCACCCAGTTCCCCCTTTCCCCCCCGACAGCAAAGGATCTTTCTCTTCTCTTCTGATCACCTACAAAGCGAAGTCTTTTCTGTCTGGGTCCTCTGGTTTCACCACTAGATTCTAGATAAAAACTCTTCTCTGTACCAGCCATACAAACCCAATTGGGTAATAAGAGCTGTGACTACAAAATTGTAAGACTGATTTTCTGAATCAGAATGCCGAGATACAAAATATGTGTTATTCTTTTGAAAATTAATCTTCCTTTCATAACATTGATAGTAGTCTGTATTTTTAAAAGTCTTCATATTATAAGTAGTAGAGGCTTAGCAACCTGGATGCAGAGGGGTATGGATGTCTATAAGCAGCCTACGTTTCTGTACTTGGTTGTAGGAAATCAATACATTTAAAAAAAATTTTGTTTGTTTCTCTGAAACAAATATAATGATTTAATTGAAAGAGTGACCCTTATAAAACATGCCTTATTGGGATCTATTTGTTTTTAGAGGACTGCTTGGTAGTTATTTCACAATCCATCTGAATGATTAGACTAGGGGTGGGGAACCTGTGTCTTAGAGGTCATTTGTGGCCCTCTAGCTCCTCAAAGGCGGCCTTTTGACTGAATCCAAACTTTACAGAACAAATTTCCCCTTAATGAAAGAATTTGTTCTGTAAAACTTGGATTCAGTCAAAAGGTTACACCCAAGGACCTAGGAGGCAACATGTGGCCTCGAGGCCTTGAACCATTCTCCTTTCCTTAGCCACCACTCTCGGATTGTGTTATATCCCCAGTAGAATATAAACTTCTTAAACAAAGGGATGACTTTACTTTTGTACATGTACCCAGGGACTTAGTATAGTGCCTAGTAAATAGCAGGCACTAACTAGAGGCTAGTTGATCAATTGATTATATATTTTAGATTAAAAGATAATCTGGAGTTGTTAAGAGAGTTAATTAGCAAAAGCAGTGGAAGGTCCTTACTCTAGACTGGTCTTACACATACAACATAGCATTTTGTGGGAAAGATGGTGTTCAAATGAAGCCTCAGGACACTTGCTTTGCTTCTCCATAGCAGTTTCATAAACAACTTGAGATTTTTCCTCTTTGCAGCTGCCATATTTTTTATCTGGAAAATAACACATAGATTTGAGCAGTTGATCAGTCCATTAATAAGAATTAAAAGAAAAAACTATATGCCAGGCACTGTGCTAAGCCATGGAGCTATGAAGAACGATGAAAAACTACCCATAACCTCTAGGAACTTCCATTATAATGGAAGAGACGGCATGTAAATAAATAGGCATGTGTAAAATACAAATAGAGTAAGGGAAAGGCAATTTTAGAGAGGAAGGCTTAAGAGGCTGAAGAATTGAGGGTGGGGTGGGATGGATAGGAAAGACTTTGAGTTTGAGTTGTCTTGAAGGAAGTAGGAGTCATCAAAAGGTGGAGGTGAGGAGGGACAATATTCTTGTTATGGGAAACAATCAGTGCCAAATCAAAGAGTTGGGAGATGGAGTAGTAGGAGATGAACAAGCTGGATTGCATTTGGAAAATTGTACAGTGCTTTTAATGATCTCAAAATGTTGACTGCCAAAAACAAAACGCCTCCTTAACACCAATATTCTCCTACTCACTCAAGAAGGTTACACATCATGACACACTAACAGGAGAATGAAAACTGAAGGCAAGTCAGAGGACAATTGGAAAATTCCAGGTGGGTATAAGAAAAATATGTTACCAATAATAATATGTTCAGGAAATGGCATAAAAAGACATCTTAAACATGCATGATTCTATTAAGTACTTCAGAATTAACCTGATGTCTAGGTCTCTGTTAAGGTAGATAGAAGGGCACCTAATTATGAAGTATATTCAAAATATGTATTGGATAGAGGAGAGTCTATTTCACCCCAGGGGAAATGCAAAAAACCCAATGGTTTTACAGAGCTCACAAACAGTTGAGAAGAGAGGAAGCAGTGTGGTTCAGTGGAAAGAGTACTGAACTGGAAGTCAGAAAACTGCTTCAAAATAAGCTTTGCTCCTTATTGCCTCTGTGATACTGGGCAAGTCACTTAACATCTCTGGGTCTGTTTCCTTATCTGTAAAATGAACAGGTTAGATTAGATGACCTCTAAGGTCCTTTCTAGTTGTAAACCTATGATCCTGCTTCTCCAGCAAGTCACAGTGTCTTTCAGTATTAGTGACTGGTTATGTCTCTAAGGAGTATTAGCATCTTTAAGAGCACTTTTGGAGAGAGCAATCCCTAACCCCGAACTCTGAATCTTAAATGGCATAATTCTAGTTATTATGTCAATATGCTGGCAAGGAAGTATTATTTCACTTTTTTTTGTTGCTTTTTGTTGAGGCAATTGGGGTTAAGTGACTTGCCCAGAGTCACACAGCTACTTAAGTGTCAAGTGTCTGAGGCCAGATTTGAACTCAGGTCCTCTTGACTCCAAAGCTGGAGCTCTATGCACTGCACCATCTAGCTGCCCCAGGAAGTATTATTTTAGAATGCAGGCAGGTAGGGGCTGTTCTGTTATTTATTACTTAAGCTGTATTACTTAAGTTACCCTCCTTGTGAGGCTAGAATTACTTGGACTACTAGAATTACTGGGGGGAGGGGTGATGAAGAAAAATAAATTGCAAATATACCCCAAGTAAAAATAACTAAAATATCAAACTTCAAAAAAATTAAACTGAAAATAGACCAGGTAATAAATTGCAAAAATAGATTTTTAATTGGCACTTTACACATCACAGGGCATTGGCATTGTTTCACCATTGACTTTTTAATACTATGGTTTGATAGAAGTTTTGAAAGGAGAAGTGCATTAGATGGATTTTGTGAGAAATTATATGAATTGAATTCTCCTGATTGATCGATATGATCATTACATAATGTTATCACTTTTTTGAGCACTATTAATTAGCAGTGACTCCTAACATTTGAGCTCTTTAGATTTCTCTGCTTTTTACATTCTCAGCAGTATGTATGCCCTTCATACTCCTCTTCATTTATAGGGAAACACCAGCACAGGAAGAAATCACCCTCTTCTCCCCCTGCTCATCTCGCTGTCTGCCCCCACTCAGATCATGAGTATAGCCTTGCTACTTGTTTCATGAACTGGCTTTAGCACAAATTCTTAAGTGTCAAGGAGACAAATTTAGACTTGATGTAAAGAAAAAAACAACCCAAACATCCTAACTATCAGAGCTGTCCAAAAGTGAAATGGGCTAACTTTTCCCAACCTTCTCCAGGGCATACTGTCTCTGTGAAGTTTGTATTCAGTCAAAGAGCCACACTTGAGGACCTAGAGGGCCTCAAGGCTGCAGGTTCCCCACCCCTAGACTAGATAGATAGTCAAACTCTCTAAGACTCATTTCCGATTCTTACTCTTCTGGAGCCTTTCATTTTAAGTAGCCTTCTCTTCACCTTGCTCTTTACCCTTAACCACCCAAGCTCATCACTGTAGTGCTTTTTAACATCACTGAAAAATATCTGTCCTGTATTTCATCTTCAAAGCTCAATTAGCTAGTCTGATAAAAATAACCAGTGTTAATATGCTACCAGAAGAGGGTTAGAGGAAACACTGATATCTACTCCTACTCAGGACTCTCCTAGCCGTCACACATAATCACATATATACAATCTCAGAGTTGGAAGGAACCATGCAGATCACGTAGGGCAACCTGCATCTGAACCCCCTCTTACAACATACCCACCAAGTGGTCATTTGGCTTCAGGGCTTGTCATGAGACTCTAATGAGATAGAAAGCACTTTGGCAACACTAAATAAATTGTAATGTTGTTGCTGTTGTTGATGATAATGCTGCTGCTGCTGATGATCTCATAGTCACTGAAATTGCAGATTTCATTCCTTGAGACTTCTATGGCTTTCTAACTGGGTTCAAGCAATGTTAATAGAGCAATACACTGGGGTGCTTGTAAATATTTAACAAACAGGCTCTACTCTGCCCCTCCAAATGTATGCATGTGCACTTCTAAGTTTAATCTGCATTATTAGTACTTTTCTAAAGTCTGAAAATCAACAAAACAACAAATTAAGCCATAATTTGTAGCAACTTTCTAAGGTATAAATGCTCACACTGAAAATTTAACAATTTATATCCTTTTTTTCTTTTTTTCTTTTTAGGCAATTGGGGTTAAGTGACTTGCCCAGGGTCACACAGCTAGTAAGTGTCAAGTGTTTGGTTTGAGGCCAGATTTGAACTCAGGTCCTCCTGACTTCAGGGCCAGTGCGCTATCAACTGTGCCACCTAGCTGCCCCGAAATTTAACAATTTGCTCTGATGAGAGAGGAAACTGAACAATTGACTGGTTAGAAGTCACTCTAGCCCATCCTTGCTCAGACTCCATTTAAATATCTCCAGGAATGGAGAACTTACTACTTCCTGAGTCAGTCCGTTCTAATTTTCATAGAATTACAGAATTTGAAAGTTGAAAGGGACCTTCATCTCTTCCAACCCATATGTCACTACAATAATATTCCACATAAATGCTGGATCAACCTTTTTTGCTTTCATACCCAAGTGCAATATTTTACATTTGTCCCTATTGAATTTCATCCTAATAGATTAAGTCCAGTGCTCTGTCAAAATCCCTCTGGATTTAATCTTTGTCATTCAATGTGCTATTCTATACCTCCCAGCTTGGTTCCACCTAATGATTTTATGAGTATAAAATTAAGGCCAACGAGGTGGCACAGTGAATAGAGCACTGAACCAGAAGTCAGGAAGACTCAATTTCAGTAGTTCAAATCAAGCCTCAGACACTTATAGCTATGTGAACCTGGGAAAGTCACTTTAACCCTGTTTGCTTCAGTTTCCTCATCTGTCAAATGAGCTGGAGAAGGAAATGGCAAACCACTTCAGTATCTTTGCCAAGAAAGCCCCAGATGGGGTCATGAAGAGTTGGATATGAAGTGACTGAACAACAATAACAATCTAGGTGCTAAACACAGATTCTGAGGGTACTCCACTGGAAAACTCCTGCCTTGTTGACAATGAACCATCATCAAGCTCTTTGGTTCTGGCCATCCAACTACTTCTAAATCCATCTGGCTATATTATTGTTTAATCAATATCTCTTTATCTTCTAAGGAGTGTATGAAACACTTTATCAAAACCTACTAACTAAACTAAAAGTTAGATAAACTATATCCACAACATTCCCCCAATCTCCTAGTTTAGTAAGCTCATCAAAAAAAGAAATGAGATCAGCCTGACCTGATTTGGGCTAGATACAACTCTTCTGGATCTTAATCATTGCTTTCCTGTGAATACGCTTTGATCTTTTCAGAAAAATCTGAATTTTCCTTCATGTTTCTCTCTTTTTTTCAGAATTTTATTCTTGAGTTACCTATCACTTCTGCTCTGACTTCAAGTTATTTATTTTACTCCATGAGCTCCTACCTATCTTTCCTTTAAACCCATCTATTTTCCCCAAGTCTAGGACACACATCAGACATTGCCCAGATTTCTACTCCTCTATCATAAACTTTAGTATGGAGTGGTCACTTTCCTTCACACTTTCTATCTTTTACAGTGAATCAATCAATAACTATTAAATATAAGTACCTACTATGTGTCCTATTCTGTGCTAAGTTCTGGGGATGTAAAAAGAGACAAAACACAGTCCCTACCCTCAAAGAGTTCACAATAAGCAAACAGATATGTACTAACAAGTTATATACAAGACAAATATGTTGTTGTTCACTTATTTCAGTTGTGTCCTACTCTTTGTGAACCCATTTGGAGCTTTCTTGGCAAAGATACTGGAGTGGTTTGTCATTTCCTTGTCTAGCTCATTTTACAGATGAGGAAATAGACAAATAGGGTTAAGTGACTTGACCAGGTTCACGCAGGTAGGAAAGGGAAGGAGAGAGAGAGAGAGAGAGAGAGAGAGAGAGAGAGAGAGAGAGAGAGAGAGAGAGAGA
>NW_020954576.1:33798012-33951681 GCF_900497805.2 Vombatus ursinus
AGAGAGAGAGAGAGAGAGAGAGAGAGAGAGAGAGAGAGAGAGAGAGAAAGAGAGATTGATGGCTGGATAATTTAAGTCCTCCATTACCATTATATCATGCGTCAGTGCTAAACTTGGGATCTGTTTCCCAAACTCCTCAGCTAGGTCATATTTTTTTCTGTCTAGGTAGTCTATAGTACACCATAGCGATAAAATAATTTCTCTTTCTCCCTCCTTGGTCATTACCAAAATATTTTGTATTTTTTCTCCCCCTTCCCTTTCTTGAATTTCCTCACATGAGTATGCCTTCTTAATATGCCATAGTACCCCAAATACAATCTTTTTATTTGTACTTTTTCTTTTCAATGTGAGACATCCACCAGGAGCTACAATCCTGTAATAGGTTTCATTCTACCAAGTCTCAGTGATACCCTCTTGCATTAGGACTTCTAGTTCCCCTCATTTGTAGCCTAGACTTTGGGCATCTATGTATAGGTGGCACTAGAGCCCATGAGTTTTACTGTTGACTCTTTTTTTGGGGGGGGGTTCTTTCTGTTAATTTCTGTGTTTCTCAAATGCTGTTCTTCCTTTTTTTTTTTAGCTTCTCACTGTAGAATCTAACTTGCATCACATACATAGGCAGTCTTCTCCCTTCCATATGCTTTTTATTTAAAGATCTTTGCATTAGAATTGCAAGAAAACTGGGTAAATACATTTTTGCTTGACTCAGTTGTGTTCCATCATTGGCCATAAATCTGTCAACTCTGTAATATACGCTGTGACACAGGAATCCAATTTGTATTATTTTCAGACCCAACCTTCTTAGTCAGCTGTTGACTTCCCAAATTAATTTTTCTCTTCTTCATCTCTTTTTCTTCTTCTGATCTACCTTTAGTGGCCAAAAGTGTGGAAGACACAACCTCTGTCCCAGTGCTCCTCAGTTTCTTGCCCAAGATGCCATCAATCATTTGCAATACTCTTTTGGTTCCTTATGAAGATATCATTTGTGCCCATGTGAATCACAAGAAGTGGTAGCTGTTAACTGTTTTGGTAAGTCTTAAGAGGCTCTCTATTAAGTGTTGGGAACTTTTTCCAGGAAGACAACAAACTTCTCTGTTATTATCGGGCCATCTACCTCAGTACTTTCAGCAGGAGGAAATCACCAATTATTCTTAGTGTTTTCTTCTTCCTCTGCCCTTTATTGGGTGATTTTGTGCCTGACTATTTCTGTGTCTTTACTATATCATTCTTGGTAGGATAAGCAACTTCTCTCTGTTCAGACCAATCTATTTTGAAATTCTAATTATGCAGCTTTACTCTTCCTTCCCTTTCTCTTCTATATAGGACACTTCCACTTTCTATTATCCTGATAGGCATCAATTCTCCCCTTCTCCACCTCAGAACTCTTTATTTTTTCTACATTGAAGTCTTGCTCCTGTTTTGTTTAGGAACCCTTCATCTTCTCTAACAGTCTTCACTGTGGAGAGTTCTTCAGTCCCTGTCACCTTCTCCAGGAACTAGATAAGCCTACATTTGGAACATAGATAACAATCTTTTGACAGTGGCAGAAAAAAAAAACATCACACATTCATTGCAAGTTGCTGCACCATTTCCCTGCCCTCCATAATGGTTGAGCTTTTTAGCCTTGATTCTGGAAATTACTTGCAGGTGTTTATACCTAAACCCTAAAACTTTCACTTATAAATTATAAAAACCTATAACTATTTATAGCTAATTTGCTCTATACCAGTTCACTCTTACTTTACTTAACCCTCTATTTTTACTTACCTTTTCTTAGGTACCTTCTCTTTATCCTTCTTGAGACTCCTTTTTTAGGTTCTACTCCCTAATTTTCTTTAATATTTTTATATCTTCCTTAGTTATGCTTGATTTTGTTTCTCTTGCAACTTGTAAGTAAAAGCTAGACCTAGAGATTTCTCTCCTTTAAATTTACTTCAATTGCCCCTACATTTTGCCAAATTTTTCCTCCCTCTATTCAACCTCTGAATTATTTCACTTGTCCAAACCCTTCCAAGTCAACTACAGGGCTTTCTTTTCCTTCTTACTATGTTGAAACCTTTCTGTCATCTCCACAACTTTCATCCTCAGAAGTTGGAAGCTAAAAATTACTGATATTGCTTATGTCTATCCAGTAAATTATATGGCAAAAAAGATCAAGGATTTTTTAAAAAGTGAATTTCCTTAAACTAGAGTAGAAATGAAGATAAAGGGGATCTTAGCAGTGGGAATTGTTGGACATTATTCTGTTCATCATACATGGTCTTCCTTATATCGCTGTTCCTTTGCACTGGCTGCCCCCTGTGCCTGGAATACACTTATCTCTGCCTCTTAGAATCCTTCATTTCCTTCAAGATTCAATTTAAATGCTACCTTCTCCATGAAGCCTTGCCTGATCCTTCCAGCTGCCAGTGCCTTCCTCCTATAAAAAAAAATCACCTTTGATCCATTTAGTAGCTATATGTATATATGTATGCATGCATGCATGCATGCATATATGTGTATAAATGTGTACACTCACAAACACACACACATACACACACAAATATATATATGTGTGTATATATATATATATATATATATATTTAGTCCATAGTTGTTATTGAGTTGTTTTTTAGTCATGACTAACTCTTTGTAATCCCATTTTCGAGTTTTCTTGGCAAGGATACTGGAGTACTTTGCCATTTCCCTCTCCAGCTCATTTTATAGATGAGGAACTGAGGCAAATAGGTTTAAGTGACTTGCTCAGGGTCACAAGGTTAGTATGTGTCTGAGGCCAGATTTGAACTCATAAAGCTGAGACTTCCTGCTTCCAAGCCCAGTGCTCTATCCACTGCACCTATAGTGGTACTTGATAAATGCTTATTGATTGATAATGATAGAATGTAAAGATTGTTTTCTCCATAAGAATTTAAATCTACTCACACACCTTGCCTGGCATGATTTTTGTAAAGACAGAAGTATAGACCAAATGATTCCGGAGTTTCCTTTCAACTCTATTGTTCAATTTTTTTTTCTATCAATAATTTCAATTTAAAAGAAGTAAAAAAGAATCACTTGACATATAGGTAGGTCACTGCTGTGTTTTATATTCTTAGAACTTAATATTAGATTTTACTTTACTTTCATGTTAATAAAAATGGCTAATTACTAATAATGCTCCTCCCCCCATATTAATGGGCTGCTGTAAATGTCATCAATGAAATACACACCTTTCTTAGAGACTGCAAGTTACTCTGAGTACAGTTATATCAATACTAGTTCAGCTCATCAATAGATTTTTATGGAATAAAAGCTGTTGTTTTCACATCTATAAGTCATGGTCAAAGTGTTTTTGGTTGGGGATGACATGTAATTGAAGGGATCTCAGCAGATGTGAAAGGGAGCCATTAACAGATGGCTTAGATAACTCACCGTAATTTTCTTAGCTCAATAGTGGTGGCATAGCTGTGAGAATGACTTTTTCTTTTCCTCTTGAATGTATGCTATCTGACCCTTCTCCTTTTCCCTTCCTCCCTTTGGTTTCTGAGCTCTTCTCATCATCCTAAAGTGGGAAAAGTGATTTGTCCTACTATTTGCATATTTTAGAAAATCCATCAATATCCGGTGCAGAGACAACTCTGTATTTCGGCTGTGACAGAACTTTAAAAATGTTAGTTACATCAATCAACATACAGTAGGATTTCAAAAATGACAACTCTGGATGCCATTTCCTTTCCTTTTATGCTGCTCGTTTTCTCCTCTTTGGCTGCC
Organism: Vombatus ursinus; assembly: GCF_900497805.2. NCBI lineage: Eukaryota > Metazoa > Chordata > Mammalia > Diprotodontia > Vombatidae > Vombatus > Vombatus ursinus. The sequence continues at coordinate 33,801,763 of NW_020954576.1, forward strand.
ATCGGTTTCGCATGTGCGTATTCCCATTAACCAGGAGGTGTTCAGGAATACAGATGTCTTCTTGTTGCTGTGAGATTTTAACAGCCAGAGCAGGCAGCAACATAAGAGTGAGGAGGCAGAGGGCTGTAAAGGTGGATTTAAGGAAGTATCCAGAAGTATGTTTGGAGCACCACAATAAATCAGCAGATCATCTGGCATTAAGAACAGGGATTTTCAATTAGCTCTTTGAGAACAAGGATTGTTTAATTTTTTTTTCCCCATGTATTTTCCCCCTTCCCCACTCCTTAGCATCTAGCTCATAGTAGGCACTTAATAAGTTCTTGTTGATTGGTTGCTAAACTGGACAATTTCATGATGGAAAGGTGATAATATATGTAAAGTGCTTTGCAAACTTTTAAATGTTATGTTACATGTTAGCTATTATCATTGCTCAGCTCACACTCCTGAACCACACTACTCTTGCCATATATGCCTGGAGCTAGGTGGAAAATACTTGGACTGTTCAGTAATATATTTGAACATGTTTAATATAATCTCTGCCAGTGTGTAGGGGAATAATAGGGCAGAATCTGACTTGATAGATCTAATTTAGGAGAATTTACATAAGCAGCCTGTGTATGAGTGAAACAAATCTTTGGCTCTGTCTAGGTGACGTCACAACATCTGATGAAAAGTAAAAAATGCAGTCAATCATCCATATATTTGGAAACAGCCATATGTTTTTCTCTTTCATTTCTTAAGCACAAAATATCTACAGATTTATCAGAATCTTTCTAAGCTGACTTCTGGCTTTACCACCCCAAATATCTGAGATGCATTGAAATAATTTTGAGTTTTTTTTTTCCTTACTCAAATCACTCAGTTTGAAAGTTTCACACTTTTGAATGAAGTAGACTCATCTGGCTTAGTTATAACATGCACATTGAATTTACTATGTAAAAAGAATTCATTTCAACAATCCAATTCAATAAACATTTTGCTTCCTATGTGCATGCACTGTGCTGGGTCCTGGGGATACAGTGACAAAAAGGAAATAGTCCTTGACCTCAAGAAGATTACGTTCTACTACATGTATACACGTACATTGCTTAAGAAATAAAAATATATAGAAAATAACACAGAGTATTTTCAAGAAGAAGTGAGTATCAACAATTCAAAGGATAAGGCAAGGTATAGTGTAGCCATGCCCAGAAGGAAGTGAGAGATTCTAAGAGGCAAAGGTAGGGTGGGAGTACTGAGAACTTCATATCGATTTATAGGAACATCATTGAAGTCATGGTCAATTCAGCATCTTTAGTCATCTGAATAACCCATTAAGTTTGCCCTCAGCTCGATGTTGCAAAAAAAAGGAAAGAAAAGAAAAAAATACAGCTAAGTATATATCCTAACTCACTCAATGGATTGTTCTGATTGATCCTAATTTGATATGTTTTTATATTTGGAAGACATCTTAAAGAGCATCTATTCCAAACCTCCCATTTTACAAAAAACAAAACAACAACAACAACAACAAACTGATACCCAGAGAGGTGAAATTTCTCTACCAATGTCCCAGAAAAAAGGTAGTATAGCAAAGACTTCAACTCAGGTTTCCTGCCACCAGTGCAATACTTGTGTTCCTGCATCCTGCTTTTGCCTTGGCCTTTGGATGGAATTTTTTGCATTTAAGAATGGAAAGGCTCTGCTCTACCATTATTGTTTTCTTACAAAATACCACCCAAGACAATTTAGGCACTTGAAAAAAGTACCTGTGGAGAAAAAAATGCCCAACAGTTGTAGGATTGTTTAGAGAACTCTTCCTCTCCCCTTTCTCTACCCCAAATCAGATACACAGTGGGAGCAGCATAATCTTTATTTTAAAATGTTTGTAGTTTAACAGATAGCTATGGCACTAACTATAAAAAGGAGTTTTAAAATCCTAAGTAAGTGGGCTGATGGTGTTCTAAATCTAATGAAATGTGAAATGAGACGTCAGAAAATATGATCTTCTGCCAACCAGGCCAATAAGCTACTTTATGTGACACTTCTCAAAAAAAAGAACATTCTCACAATGTCTCTTAACAGTGTCTGAAGGGGGTGAAAAGTCTTTTAGGGGATATGAGTTCAGATGGAGAGAAATTCTACATCTGCGACATGTTGTCTGCTTCTGTATGGTGGGATGCCATCTCCTCTCTGCTATTATAAGACCTGAGGCCGGTAAATGATGAAATGTGAACTGCTTCCCCCCCATCCCCACCTCCATTATCCCTCAGTATTTATCTGTCTCAAGTTTTGTTTACTAAAGCTTAGGGATCATTTGGATGAAAGGTTATAAATGTCCTGATTAATTATCATTTCCTCCTCAATGTCATTTTATATTCCAAACCATCCCAATTGGATGGCAACTTCTTGAGTCAAGCTATCTAGTTAAAAGAGAATTTAAAAGGCATTTAAAATTATATAAACTCAGAGTTGGTAGAGACTTTGGAAATTATCTAATTTAACCCACAGCTGAGAAGGAGTACACTGTACAGTGTTTCCAACAAGTGTGCATCTAATCACCTTTCAAAGACCTCTCATGACTGGAGATCATTATGAGAAATCTCTGTGCATGATATTTTTTTAGGTCTACATTCTCTTTTCTTTCTCATTATAATTCTGTGTGTGTGTGTGTGTGTGTGTGTGTGTGTGAGAGATCAAAATTTCAGCCTTGAGAACATTCTATACATGTTGGCCTGACTTCTTCTTTAAAATTTTAGGCCTGGATCTTGTCTTTTCTTTGAATGCTTTGAAATCCACCTTATTCAAGTTTAGATTCTACTTCAGACAATGTTCCAAACTTTTCTCTTCATCTGTCATGAACTTTAAGAGGGAATAGTCACTTCATGTTAAAGTTTCCTAATTTCTTCTTGGGCTATAAGATCCTCCTTACTGACCAGAAGGAATACCAGAATAACTCTTCTCCTCACTTCCTTCTTTTGAAGGAAGTAAGGAGGATTTGAAGCATCTTTGAAGAATGTAATTACATTATGGCAAGGTGAAAATTTATCTTTCTGCTTTTAGAAGAGAGCTAGAGAAGATACCTGAGTAGTTGGAGACCTTCATGATAACAATGTCATGCCTCCATGAAATCTAGGTTTGTAATATATCTACTGGATTTATCATCCACTTGTTATCTTTTTACTGGTTGATCTATAGTATACTTTCATTATAATATTTCCATTTATTCCTTCACTGATCATGATCCCAACATCTTCCACCATTTTTCCATCTGCAAGTTGGTGGTTTTCCTCACATAAGTGTAGTCTCAATATGCAATAGTATTCTTCTGCTGCTTTGTCCTAATCTAATCTGTTCCTTAAAAAGAGGTATACCTTTCTATTAACTTTGAATCACATCCTTTCAGGTCTCATTGAAACCTATAAATTTGAATTTACCTACTTGTGTTAAAATCTCTAATTTGACTTGTTTATTACTCCATGCTTTGTGCACATGTTCATAGGTTTCTATGTTACCAGTTCAAGTGATCTCTTTTTTGGATATTGTCTGTAACAAATTAATGTCTCTTCATTGATATTCATAGGATCATGGATTTAAACCTAGAAGGGCCATCCAGTGTAACCCCTTCATTTTATAGATGAAGAAATTGGTATGATCACACAGGTAGTGATGGGGAGGGAGGAAGAGAGAGAGAGAGAGAGAGAGAGAGAGAGAGAGAGAGAGAGAGAGATTGGCAAGCTATAAGGCTATAAGGAGACTGTCTATTCAATCATGTGTCATAATTTGGGCAATTTACTTTTTTATCTTTTGTTTTTCCAGTGTGGACCTTTGAATATTTCACTATTGAAGAATCAATAATTTCACCAAGGAGGCTCTATAGTATTCAGAATCAAACTATCACAAAATCACAGAATGTGAGAGTTGGAATGGATCTCAGAGGCCATCTGTCCAACCCATATACAAAATGAACCACTACTATAAAGCACCTGAGCGGTATTCATCCAGCCTCTGCTTGAAGACCTCCAAAGAAGGTTTTTTTTTTCCTGTGTCTCATTTGATGCTCTTTTTGGTTTATGATTTTAGTGGATACATGTGAACAGTATTTTGTCCTCCTCCTGCATTTTAACTTTTTTCTTCAGATTCACCAGCCTTTAGACAAATGTAATTTGACTATACCTTATTAGGTACCTTTCATCTCTGGCCAAGGAACTATCATTCTTATCTATTGTTAGTCAATCAACAAGAGTTTATTAAGTTCCAACTTTGTGCCATCTATGGTCCAGAAATCTAAGTCCCTTCTAAATCAGCCACTCACTTTATAAATCTGTCCTTTTATTTTAACTCTAACATTTATTTAACAGCAGTGATGAAAACAGCACCTTCAGTTTTATGCTCTGGGCTTCCTAATCCCTAGCAATCATTTGTAAGTTCCACCTGGAAGTGTCACGTGTCCTCACATGAATCACCAGAAGTATAAAATGGAATTGAAGATTGACAAGTCTGAAGAGACTCACCTTCACAGCCTAGATAATTGTTCCAGAAGATAGCTATGTGCCTGTTGTTTCTGCCATGTCAGCATACAGATATATGTTGTCTGACTTACTCAATAATAATTGCTAACATTTATGTAACTCCTTAAGGATTGTAATGGACATTGGGTGCATTGATCCTCACAACAGCCCTGTGGGTGAGGTATTACCAGTTTTGTAAAGAAACCAAAACTCAAAGAAGTTAAGTAACTTACCTAGGGTAATATATTGAGTAAATTTACAAGGTAGAATTAAAATCTAGGTCTTTTTGACTCCTTGCATGGTGCTCTGTCCACAAAACGCTGCCCCTTGTACAACTTAACAGGGAGTCTCACAAGCCACCATAATCTGTCTATTTTTCACCTGATGAATGGGCTCTTACCTGGCAGCCCCTGTGGATCCTATGATGGTCATCCTCATTCCTCAGAGCACAAAAACTGCTTCCTCTTTAAAGGTTTGATTCCACTCTCTCAGAGAAAAGCACTCCAAAGGTTAGCGGTTGCTCCTCTCCTCCTCATCATCACATTCCTCCGCCCTACAGTTTCCTCACAAAATTAAGATTCCTCTCTCCCTCTTTAGAGTTTAATTTTTTCTTCTATTTTCTACTTTAAACCATATTTTTCATTCTTTAAAGCAATAATATATTCTCCTTTGCAATTTGAATAATAGAAAAGCATTCTGCCAGCTCTTTCAACATCTCCTGTAGCAGGGTGAACCATCTGCATTTTATGGATGTGTCACAGTTTCTCATTGTTGGGAAGAATCACAAATATAGTACATTTTCTGTAGGTCACTTGAAAATTCACCTTGCCCTCCACCCTATTAAAACTCAGATGCTCTTTTCAATTGTGGTTCTTCTTCCAAGTTCTTATAAGGTTATAATTCTTCTGGTAAGCTGCCATGTCAAACTGCCTTTTTCAAGTGCTTGCTCATTGCTATGTGTACCCTGTTGTTCGGAGTTTCTTAGCAAGGCTTAATTTATAACTTATCTTCTTATCTTTTCCAGGATTTCCCCAACTTTTTCTCATTCTGTGTTGCTATTTGCTCAAAAGCATTAAGCTACAGTTAGCAAATTCCCTCCAAAGTCAAAATGCAAACAGCAGCTGTCCTCAATTGTCTGTTAGGTGTTTTTTTTTTAATAGAAGTACAATCTCTAAACAATTCTTGCTTCTTCCATTCCTTCCTCTCCTCTCATCATTGACCATATTTCAATTATTTGGTCTACCTGCATCTCACCTCTACTTCATCAGCATCTTCACAAACAAAAAGGGCAAAATTTGAAATTATTACTATTTACAACTGCAAACCAAATAACAGTCTTTCCCCCAAACATAGCATGTAAGGGTACACTATCTTTACATTTCTATGCAAAAAACACTTGTCAAGTGTTATGGCTATCTCCCGTACCTACAATGCACTCTATTCACCTCTCATTCTTAGAATTCCTTATGTCTATATGTGTGTGTGTCTGTGTGTGTGTATGTGTGTGTGTATGTGTGTATACTCACAATGCACTCTATTCACTTTTGACTCTTAGAATTCCTTATGTCTAGTATATATACATATATTCATATATGACATAACATTTTATTATGTCACATTATAATTACATGGTATGTTATATATAAAAACATATAACAAAGCTAGAAATGTAGGTTGGAGCCAGGTTGTGAAGGATAGTAAATGCCAGAGGAGTTTGTGTTTGATTTCAGAGGTAACAGAAAACCACTGCATTTTTTTGAGTAAGGGAATGACATAGTCAGAAATGTACCTTATAAAAATCACTCTGGCAGTTACATGGAGGATTAATCAGAATGAGGAGACACTTTAGCCAAGAAGGCCAGTTAAGAGTTATCTCAGTAGTATAGGAGATAGATGATGAGAATTTAAGTTAAGGTGATGAAGCAGTTTGAGCTAGCATGGTGTCCATATGAGGAGAAAGAAAGAGACAGATCTAAGATGTGATATGAAAGTAGAAACAAGATTTGGCAATTGACTGGGCATGTGGGGAAAGGAATTGTGGGGAGTTGAGGATAATAATGTGGTTGCAAATCTAGATGACTGGAAGGATGACAATTGCCCTCAATAGAAAGAGGGGTATAGTCCTGACTGTGCTGTTAACTAGCCATGTGACATTGGGAAGATATATAGCTGGAACTCATTTTCTTCCCTATTGAAAGGAGGGGATTAGACTCTTAACATATGGAAAAATTGCAAGTATTTATATCTAGGAAACTTTCCTTTCTATTAAAACCATCCCAAAGTGCAGCATCTACTCTTATATGTCACTGGAGGTACCCAAATGACCAAAAGCTGGATAACCATCTGTTGGAAATAATGAAGAGGGTATTGTTGATCAGAAATGGTTTGAACTAGCTTATCTTTGAAATTCTTTGTTTCTAGTTCTACCACCAACCCCTTCCAGCAATCTATACCCTGAAAAGACTTTGACAACTGAGTTCTACTCCTGGCACTACCATTAAGTTGTGGTATGACCTTGAACAAATCACTTAATGTCTCTAATTTTTAGTTTCTTCATCTATAAAAAACCAAAGGTATTTTATTAGATGATCTCCAAAATCTCTTCTAATTTTTTTTCCATTCTATTGCTCTTTTGCCTGTATCAAAGATGACACACAGGCAGATTTTCATAGTTTTGTGGCTTGGTTGCTTCTGCTACACCCTCCACTTACTTAATCCCATTCCTCCCTGACCCCTGACCCCACCACCTACTGAGAGAGTCAGCAGGAGAACAACCACCTCTTGAGAGAGTCATCAATCTATGTGTGGTTAAACCCTCCTTTCCAACCTTATTCATGAGAGTGGGCACCAAGTCACTGTCATCCTTCTCTTCACACACCAGAAGAAAAGGGGTCAGAACCTTGGCACATGCTGCTTTTGAAAGGTTGCCAACCCCTGTCTTAAAGTGTTCTTTCCACCCATCCTCTGGCACCTTCTGCATGCAATTATCAGTCCACATTACTGCCCTAACTCTAGAAAATGGTTCACAGTATTTTGCGTGTCTTTCTGAATGTGAATATCATGATCCCATTCATCAGCTTGCAGCAGCCCCTAGATGAATGTTTTGAGAACTTTAGAACATACTGTTTGTGGATTAAAAGACCAATGTCATCATTTATGCCTTCATCCACCATTTATCATAGGATCATAAGAATTAAATCTGGAAGGCACCTAAAAGGTAATCTAGTTCAGACCTGAACTAGGGTCTACTTCGTATATAATGACCAGAGTCCCAATCCTCAAGGAATTTTTCTAGTTTGGGAGACAAGAAAAAAATACAAGGGATAATTAAATGAATGTCAAATAACCACAAAAGACAGAAACACATGAGATGGCAAAAGGCAATGTATAATTAGGTGCCAAATGAATGGTACAGATAATAATTGTTATGGTTCATAGGAGAACAGATCACTGTGGGTTGTAGTGGTCAGGGAAGTTAATCTAATGACAGTGTTTGGATTTTTTTCTTGTGCTCATTAAATAGTAGCCTAAAAGAGATAAGATGAAATTGGAACAGTTATATAACTTTCTTTCTTTTACTGGTGAAGGGTGGAATGTAGGACAAGGGTGCTATCAAATTTCACATGACCAGCTATACAGTTAAATCCCATGACAATAAAATAAGCATTATTATAAAGAGATGATCCACATATTAGAAAAAAAGAAGATTTCTAAGGCCCAGCTAGGAGCTTGCTTATTTCAAGAAATATTTAAGATCAGAAGTTTAAATCAGGAAAGGACCTTAGAATTCATCTAGTCCACCTTCCTTATCTACTATATGGTATAGGAATAGACTTCTTTTTTCATCTTTGTGAGTGCTTCCTATTCCTTTTTTAAAAAAATTATTAATTTATTAATTTAATTAAATTAGTTTATTAATTTAAATTATTAATTTATTTTGATTTATCAACAATCACTTCCATATGCTGAGTTTAAAATTTTTCTCCCCCTTCTTCTCCAACACCCTCCCCAAGACGGCACACAATCTGATATAGGCTATACATATTCATTCCTATTAAACATATTTTTACCTTAGTGATGTTGTAAGTAAAAATTAGAACCAATAGGAGGAACCACCAGAAACAAAACTCAACAGAAGAGAAAAAAATAGCAATTCAAATTCCACAGTTCTTTCTTTGGATGTGGATAGCATTTTCCATCATGAAGGCTTTGGAGATGTCTTAGATCCTTGTATCACTGGGAAGGGTTGAGTTTATCAATATTAGTCATCAACAACATGGCTGTTGTTATGCACAACATTCTCTTGGTTCTGCTCACTTCATTCAGCATCAGACCATACAAGTCTTTCCAGATTTTTCTGAAGCCAGCCTGCTCATCATTTCTTATAGCACAATAGTATTCCATTACATTCATATACCACAACTTGCTCAGCCATTCCTCAATTCATGGGCATCCTCTCAATTTCCAATTCTTTGTCACCGTAAAAAGAACTTCTATGAGTATTTTTGTACATGTGGGGCCTTTTCCCTTTTGTATGAACTCTTTGGGATATAGCCCTAGAAGTGCTATTGCTGGGGCAAACCAAATATAAGTTTAATGGGGATTACCTACTTTGTATGTGCTTTAGGAAGATCATTTTGGCAGCTAAGTGAAGGATAGACTGGAGTGGGGAGAGACAGAAGGCAGAGAGACCAACTACAAGGTTGCCTGCTCCTACAATAGTCCAGGCATAAGGCAATGAGGGTCTGCATTAGAGTGGCAAGTTGTGTCAGAGGAAAGAAGGGTCCATATGCAAGAGATTTTGTGACAGTAGAAGCAACAGGATTTAGCAACAGGTTGGATATGTGGGTGTGAGTGATGAGTCTAGGATGACATCTAGGTTGCAAGCCCAAGTGATTCAGGAAATGGTGTTGCCTTCAACATTAATAGGGAATTTTCAGAAGGAAGAGTGGGGGAAGGATAATGAGTTCTGTTTGGGATTTGTTGAGCTTGCATTTGAACATTTAGTTTGAGATGTCCAGGAGGCAGTTGGTGATGGAAGACTGGAGGTAAGAAGAAATATCTGAGAATCATCTGCATAGAGATGATAATTGAATCCTTGGGAGTTGATAAGACCACAAAATAAGATAATATAGAGGAAGGGAAGAGAGCCAAGGAGCAAGCCTTGGGGTTACCCATGGTTAGAAGGTATCTGAATTTGTAGGAAACTGTCAAAAAAGGGAAATGAAATTAATTGGCATGCCCTGTCCTTGATGCAGCCATATTGGCTCTTTGTAATCACTGATTACCTTTCTAGATGTTTGACAATATCTTTAATAATCCATTCTACATTTTTTTTTCCTGAAGAACTGAACTCAAACTTACTGGACTGTAGTTTGAAGATTGCATTTTCTCCTTGTTTTTTTTTTTTTAATTCAGACATTTATTCTTTTTCCAGTAGTGTGGCACCTCTCCGTTTTTTGATGACTTTTTCAAATATCACTGACAGTGGCCCAGCAATCTCAGCTGCTAGTTCTTTCTGGACCCAAGGAAATCGTTCATCTGGGCTAGGTGACTTGGTTTCATTAAGGTCAGAAAGGGACTTTCTTTTTATCTCTTTCCTTATCTTGGGTATCAACTTCCTTTGTTCTATTATTTCCAGGTTAAAAGTCATACTTTGAAAAAAAAACAGAAAAAAAAGAATGAGGCAACTTTTCCTTTTGTTTCTTATCAGTTTTCATCATGTCATTCACTTCAAGTAAAGAATCTATGCCTTCTTAGATCCTCTTTTTCTTCCAACATAGCTAAGAATTTTTTAAAAGACCCTTTTTGTTGTGTTTAGATTTTCTTTCCAGCCTCAGTTCATTCTGAACTTTAGCATTCCTCGCACTATTTTTATAGGACAGGACTATACCCTTATATTCATCCTCTTTTACATGGTTTTACTTCCACATTTTAAAATTTCTTTTTAAAATTGAAGTTTGTTGTTGAATTCCCTGTACATCCATCTTAGTCTCTTCAGAGAAAAAAATCCCACTTTTCCTTTTTATTTGGATGTTTCTTTCTTGTGTTCAGAATTTTATTCTTGACCATCTCCCACACCTCTTGAGCTTACTTCTCTTGAATCATTTTATTCCATGAGCTATAACTTAACTATCCTCTGAATCCTTTGAGATCTGCTTTCTCAAAATCCTGGGTACATGAATGTATGCCTATATTTCCTCTCCTCTATCAAACACTTTAGGACAGTGTGGTTATTTCCTTCAAAGATTTCCATCATTTCCACCACAGAAAGTAGTTCCTCCCTATTCGTGAGATTCAAAACCACAATGAAGTTTCCCCTTATTGATTCCTCCACCTTTTGAAGGATGGCATTTTCATTAAGGCAAGTAAAAAAGTTATTAGCTGCTATGCTTTTGGCACAAAGAGATAGAGACAGAGAGACAAAGACAGAGATGGAGAGACAGAGATAGAAAGAGATAGAGACAGAGGCAGAGACAGAGGCAGAGACAGAGGGATCTCCAGCAGATATCTGAATGTCAACACGTAAGCTCTTTCCCAATCTCCTCCTCTATTTCCTTTTCCTGTACAAGTGGCCTGTAACATATTCTTGTGACAAAATCACTTTTATTTTCCCCATTTTCACCCCAAATATTCTGCATCATGCTTCTTCTCTCTCCTTTCTTACACTTCCTCAATTAAGTATGCTTTCTTAACATACAAAATGCAATATAATATACAATAATGCTCTAATAACCCTCTTTATTTATCCTGTTTCTTTGGGGGATGACATAATCCATCAAGAGCCATAGTCTAGTCATGGGTTTCACCTCACTAAGTCTCTTTGGCCTATGAGATCATATTTATTTTCTTTTCTCTTGTTTGATGCCTAAACTTTGAGCATTTGTATATCTTTGCCATCTTTTTTTGTTTAAAGCCTTTTTAGATTTGCAAGGCACCTAACCAACACATTCTTATGAGCTTCTGATAGGTATGCTTCACCTCTGAGGAATCTGTCGATCTTATATTGTAAGCCATGATCCAGAAATCCAAATACCATTCTCAGATGCCACATTCTTATCCAGCTGTTCACTCCTCAGAATCATTTTTCTCTTCTTTATCTCTTGTTTTCAATGGATAGTGACAAAAACACAACCAGTCACCCACAGTCTTTAGTTTCTTGCCTAAGATTTGAACAATCATTGGCTATATCTTGTTAGGTTTCTTCTGGAAGTATCCTTCGTTTTCATATGAATCACAAGAAGTGGGTAGTTGGCATCTCTTTCAATAAGTCTTTAACATCTTGGATATATTCCCCAGGAAGACAATGGACTTTTCTGCTATTACCAGATTTACAAATGTATGCCTCAGGATACCTGAGAAAGGAATCACCAACTAATATTATTCTTCCTTTTTATTTCCTCAGCCCCTTACCAAATTATTTCTTATCTGATAACTTTTATGACTCTCCTATATCATTTTTGGTAAGATAAGCAGATCCCTTATCCTCAGATCATCTAGCTCTCTCCTCTTCAGGAAGAGATTCAGTCATTTGTGAGTTCTATAGCCATCCTTTCCTTCAGATCTATACCTCCCTACATGTTTTCCCCATTTTTTATTCTTTGAAAGAACTTCAGGCTTTAAGTAAATGTTATCATTTTGGGGGTTGGGTGGGGATTAAACTGCTCAAGACAATTGTCTTGAAAGTTTTTCATTATGTTCTTTTGCCTGTCTTTTTAAACCTGTTTCACAACTCCACTTATGCAGTGCCTGAAGCGGCCCCTCAGAAAGCTCCTATGAGACTTCCACAGTTTGATATACAGTGTTTCTAACTCTTACTCCTGTTTGGTTAGGGCAAATAACCTTCTTTTACCTCACCTCTGACTCAGGAGCTGACAGAATGGTAGAATATCTGTTCACACTATTCATACTTTATGCTGAGGTTTTCTGTGGTGAAGGAAGAATATATACATATTCCTCTTAACTGATCATTTAGGCATTCATCATCCCTGCTACTATTACTATATCACTTAAAACTAATTCACTTGCAAGTCATGGCATTATCCTTCTGATGTCATGGTCCTCTTGGAGAATAAAGGACAAACCACACAAGCATACACAAACAACCCTAATCTCTGAATAGGTGTTACCTTAGTCAAAGTGAGAACTCAGAAAGACATTAACTTAAAAAAGCCAAGATCTCTCACTGCATCCTGGGCCATCTCCAGTCATCCTAATCTATATCTGGCCACTGGACCCAGCTGGCTGTAGAGGAGAACGTGAGACTGGCAACTTTGAACAACCCTCCCTCACTTAAAACCAATTCACTTGCAAGTAGTGGCATCATCTTCCTGATATCATGGTCTTCTTTGAGAACGAAGGACAAACCACACACAACCTTTACCCCCATGAAGAATTTTCTTGAAGAACTGATGATCCTCAGAAAAAGTACCAAAATATAGGTATGGGACAGAAACATATGCAGTGAGGCTCTCCCTGACATATGTGCCCTCCCAGCAAAGACTTTGTCCCCTTTACATAAATAAAATTCAGATGTACACATCTGCTAAATTAACCCATGATTATTTTCTTCACAAAAATATTATATAAGTAGTTTAAATAATTGTTTAAAATGTTGTTTTAAATATATTTGCTTTAGTTAAAGATAAAATTAATTTTGATATAACTTTCCTGGTAAAAATAAATTCCCCAATTATTATTCTTTGCAAGAATATATATGTAAATTATTAATAGAGCAGTGTGCCATAGTGAATAGAGGGCTACCTTCAGTTCTTGGGAGACCTGAATTCACATCCAACCTATGACACACACTGACTATGTGAACTTTTGCAAATTGTTTAACCAACCAGGGCTCTTGGTAACTCCCTATGACTGGTAGTTGAAGAAAAGATGTCAATCTCCATTGATAGAAAGAATTTCATTACCAGGCAATTATTGCTGCCCATGAAAAGATAAGTCCAATATTTCTCCTTATCCCATTCCTTACCTGTTGCCTAATGTTTTACTAGGGAAGTCCATGGGATAACATTTCAACTGAACACCCTCCCACAATGACCTTTCCCTTATTTTCAATTTCATTTATAATTATACAGTCTGTACCATATTATTACATGCTTGTCTAATTTCTTGAAATGTTTCTCTAGTTGTTTTGTTTATAATTACACAATTCCCTCCCCTTAACAGGTCTGAAGCACCTTAAAGGATCATAAGATTATAGATTTAGAACTAAAGGGAGCTGCAGAAATCATCTTGTCCAATCACCCTCAGAAAATTGAGTCTTAGAGAAATTGAGACTTTAATGAGGTCACACAGATGGTAAATCTCAGATCTGGGATTCGAACCCAGATCCCCAAACTCCAAATGCAAAATTCTTTCTACTTTTACATGTTCCTTCCCAAAGGGAGGGACCTTGTCTTGGGCTATTTTTCAAAAATCTGCAATTGGAATGATAATAATTAACACTTATTTAGCACTTTAAAGTTTGCAAAGCATTATGTATACATACACACACACACACACATATATATATATACATATATATGTATATAAAGTCTCATTTGATCCTCATAATAACCCTGTGAGGTAGGCACCATTATTATTCCTGCTTTACAGAAACTGAGGTTGAGAGGGGTTAAATGACTTGGCCACAGTCGTAAAGAATGTCTGAGACAGGATTAGAACTCAAATCTTGGTGATTGCAAGTATGGCACCCCATCCATGACACCACATAACTACTGATTATGGTGATAAGTACTGTTTGAATGTTCATAGAATTATAAGTACTCTGCAGAGTTCAAATAAGTGATTGAACTGAGAGCATTCCTGTTATTCCTGCCAGTAAAGTGAGACATTAAGCCTTTAAGTATAAATCCCTTGTGTTTCAGTGCAAACTCCTTCATCTGGATGGGCTATACTTCAGAGCTCAGATCTGTGTGATGCTGGGTTGTGGGAGGAACCCAAAGATTCCTTTCTTACCAAAGCCAAAACTGAGTCATCTTCCTTCTTTACTAATGCCAAGGTGATTTAATATTAGATCAGCCATGGGCTACTCTCAGTAGACAGCATTGGAAAATATGGAAAGCTGACTTGATGTCAATTTAGAGCTTCTCCGTGATAAAACTCATTCCAGCATGCAGTCCTGTCTGACAAAAGGATTCTTTAATCTTCCCATTCCCAGGTGGATTTGATGACATGTTCTTGAGGTCACATTTCCTTTGCTCACCTTACATGTGTGATTGGTGGCCAGCCAGAGATAATCGCTTATAAGCAAAAACTTGGTGCTCTGACTTGCCTAACTCTGATTGTTTCAAACCAATCTCCATCGGAGATTTTCATTTCACTTTTTATAACCATTTTAATTATAGTTTCCCTATCTCGGTTCTCCTAAATATGAATGAAGCAGGTGAAGTGTAGCCCAGTTGGAGCATTATACTGCTTAGTGCTGGTTACTATCTTTAGCAGAGATGCTGGAATTCATTCTCATCTCATTTGCTGAGCGCTCTATCATTAAAGTGTCATTGAGAACTGACACCACTTAATTTTAGCAGCTTTCAATTCTCGTTTGCAGCAAGAATAGCTTTAAATGGAGAGGAGTGAAAATTACAGGGAGAGGGATATTTTTACACCACACTCAGCATTTTATCAAACAAAGCAGCCTCTCGGGGAATAGGGGACAATACATTATAAAACCAAAC
This sequence comes from Vombatus ursinus, assembly GCF_900497805.2. NCBI lineage: Eukaryota > Metazoa > Chordata > Mammalia > Diprotodontia > Vombatidae > Vombatus > Vombatus ursinus. The sequence goes on from NW_020954576.1 coordinate 33,816,947, forward strand.
TCTCCTCTGATGCTGGTAAATGGGTATTTAATCTTCCTATTGCAGGCATCTACTCTGATGAGCCTGTAATGAATATACTGTCAGGGACATTATCTGAGCTGTTGTGCTTTCCTATTCCCCAAAATATCTTTGGTTTTTATTTCGGGTGTGGTCAGAGAGAAAAGGAGAGAGGGGGAAAAAAAAGAAAGAAACACAACAAGCTCTCATGCTCAGCTGTCCCCTGCAGGCCACAGCCAAACCTATACCTTGCTGCAAATGAAAGAGCCCTAGGGATTTTTCCCCTATTAATTGCATAATTGCTTTTCCTGCCAGTGTAATTTGAACCCTTGGGGGTTAAGAAAATCACTTACTGTGAAATAGTGGCAATTTTTAACCCATTCAGCTGGTGTTCTTTTTCCTAATTAAATGTAAAATGGCTATCTGCTGGCCATGTGTGCGTATGTACTTCTGGGGTTACTCTGCTTCCAGTGCTGATAAGGTATTGAAAAATGCACCAAGTATTAAAATGTAGAAATGATTTTTCCACTTAGCCCAAAGCACAGTGGTTATTTTGATCACTGCTGTGTGTAGAAGAAAACTTCATTTAACCACAAGATTACCTTTTCCCTCCTGTATTTCTCATACTTTAATATATTCCAGTGGCTGTGGGATCTCATCAATGTGGTTATTCCCTCCATTGGTGCAGATCACAGCCCATCTACACACTCTCATCCTGTGCTATTCGTGTACATATCCTTCCATAGATCCTCCACAAATTATTCGCCAAATGTGCTAGAGGCCATCCTCTATTTCATGGGTGCCATTGGAGCACCTCAGCTATCTTTTTGTTATCCCTCATTGTCACTAGTTGATTGGCTCACCTACTTCTCTGAAACAATATATCCTAGTCTTGTAGGCTACATTTTACATGAAGCTTATCACTGGAAATATGCTGCAGCCTATTTGAACCCACCATAAATGTCTCCATTATTCTTTGGGTCACTTGGCAACTTAGATTCCTTAGTAATTGTGGTAGCTTAAAACTCTACTAAGACTTTTGGGACACCTCATACTTGAAAATAAGTCCATCACCATTTATACATCTGCAGTTTCTGGGAAAATGTATTATTATATTTTATGTTATAAAGCACCATGTATGTATACATATACCATTTATATTATAATGCAATATTATACTAGCCTTGTGAACTTCTTAAAGAATTTTGTGGAAGTCCAAGTTATAAGCTATGTGTAATAAAAAAACTTGGGCCCAGAAGCTGACTGACTTTCCCAAAACCATATTAAAAATTATTCAATTCATTGACTCACTCACTCATGCATTCATTTAGTCACTCACTCATTGGTTTAACAAACATTTATTAAGCATCTACTATATTCAGAGCTGGAGCAGCTAGGTGGTACAGTGGCTAGAGGTACAACTGAGCCTGAGGTCAGGAAGACGAGTCTTCCTGAGCCCAAATTTGGCGTTAGACACCTACTAAATATGTGATCCTGGGCAAGTCACTTAACCCTATTTATCTCAGTTTCCTCATCCATAAAATGATCTAAAGAAGGAAATGGCAAACAACTCTAGTATCTTTGTCAAGAAGACCCCAATTGGCATCACAAAGAGTTGGACATGACTGAAATGACTGAACAACAAAATCAGGAGAAAGGAGAACTTGGAGGGAGAGATTGAATTTGGAAAGATCTGCTAAAAAGCTACTGTAATTGTTAATATGGGTAGTAATGAGGGTCTTTAGGGAACAAAGGTATAGAACACTGGGAGTAGAGAAAGGGATGAATGCTAGAGAAGTTAGTGAGGTAGACTTTATAGGCCTTGACAATTCATTAGAAATATGAAGTGGGGAACTAGAGGACTCAAATTTAGCATCAAGGTCATAGACATGGAAGCCTGGGTGAATGGTGGTACCATAGACATAAGGCAGTCAGAAGTATCATGCTTAAGGGAAAGATAACAAGTTTGGTTTGGGACATGTCGAATTTGAAATGCCAGTGAGACATATATGAAGATCAACATATCTTAAAGTCAGTTAGAGATGCAGTCTGGAGCTTAGAAGAAAGATAAGAACTGAAAATATGGAGCTGGGAGTCATCTCCCAAGTAGATACGAAGAGATTTGGTAGTTGAAGTAAAATTTCAATGGTAGGGCTCTGAAACTGATATTGAATTCCCAACTCTTTTCCCCCCTTTTTTGAAATTATATCTTTATTCTATCAACCAAGGGTAGGAAGTAACTTCAGATCGAATCATTTTTCTGTTTTCCTTTCTTTAGTCTTTATTTTCTTTCATATATATGTACATTTATAGTTGTAGTCAGTGTATACAGGTTTCTAATTCTGCAGATTTTATTTGGGCATCAGTTTGTAGAGTTCTTTCCACATTTCCTTGAATACTTCAATCAGTAAATCAATAAGCATTTATTAGGTGCCTACTACATGTCAGGCATTGTACCAGGTGCATTCTATTAGGAAAAGCGACATATACATATAAATAAATGATATATATATATATGTGTGTGTGTGTGTGTGTGTACATATATGGGTGTGTATATATGTATGTATATGTATAGGCTTTTCCAGCCTTGTTATATAAGTATATAGGTTATATAGGTAGACTGGAGACTGGTTGTGAAGAATTTTAGCTGCCAAGCAGAGAAATTTGTACTAGAAGTTCCTGGAAGTAGGAGGGAGCGATTAGAGTTCATTGAGTAGGAATGTGACATGGGGAGAGTGCGGCTTTAAGAAAACCATTTTAGCAATTGGGTAGAGGGTGGATTAGAGAGAGAAGAGACAAAGCAGGAAGACCAATTAAAAAAAAAGAGCTATTGCAATGATCCAAGTGAGAAGTGATGAGAACATGTGAGTGCAAACAGGTGAGAGATCAGAGAGGTTATCAAGGTAAGACAAATAAGACTTCATTCTTTGTCATTTTATTCCATCAGATAATATTCCATTATATTAAGTAAATTATGCTATAGTTAGCCAACAATTGCTGGATGTAGAGGTTATCTTTTCACTATTACAAACATAGCAGCTATGGTTAAGTTTTTACATGTAAGTCCTTTTAATTTTTTTCCTTTTCTGATATTTTTGTAAGAAATTGTAGCCCCAGCCTTTTGGAAGAAAAGCATCAAAATCAAATAGCTGTAGTCTGTGTATAGACAGTACTGATTCTGTTGATTTTTCTTGCTTTCAGCTTGTGAAGGTTTTTCTATGTTTCCTTTTGTAAGAGGAACATCTGATACCCCTCCCTTATACAATTATAAAAGACCGAGACTTCTCAATTGAATCAATTAATCAGATTACAAACCAGGTGTGAATAAAACCTACGTAAGACATCTCTATTGAATCTATCAATCAATCATAAGCATTAAACTAAATCTGAGCAACTGAATTAAAGTTGTCAGGAAGGAGTGCAATGCTTCTAGCCATTGGATGAGATGAGGTGATTCTACACAGATGGTGTTTTGGGATTTCTTGAGGAGACTCAGCCCCTAAGGGTTTTGGATAAATAGCAATCTAGTTTGGAACTTGAGCATTCTAGTCTGACTAGCATAATGAAGAGAATAATTCTAGCCAAGTCCCTAAGAGGGAATCCTTTGAGAGAAGAGTGTCTGTATTTTCTCTCCCCTCCTTTGGCCAGAGGAAGACCTCATAAACTTTGAAATGTCTGGAAGATTTTAAACTGCCCCTAAGTGCCCTAGACACATACTTGAAACAACTGATGGCAATGTTCACATTGGGAGCCTAATACAACACTGAAAAAAAGAAGTTTCATGATTTCAACACATAACCCAAAAGAAAACTTCACCATACATGAGTGCACCCACACAGTGGGGAAAAAAGGTTTTCTAGCAAAAGTACTTCCAGAGCTATGAGTTACTCCCTTTTGCCACACATTCCATAAACTTGAGCTCACTTTCCTCTGAACATTCTATCTACTTGAGAGTATGTCCTTGGTTTGCGGGGGTGTTTCGTATCAACAGTTCTTCTTACACTATTTTAGTAAATATCAGTTTCTAAAAACTAAGTCTCACTGGCTAATTTATATCAGCTGATGATCATTGAAGGAAGCACACTTGTGGGAGCTCATGAAATGTAACACTAAAAACTAGTTCCCAGCCCCACTGGGGACTTGACCCGCCAATCCAGATTTGGTGAACCTAAAGGTTGGCATTACACTTGTATACAATCAATCAAAGTGTCTTAAAGATCACTTAGTTCTACCTCCTCACTCTGCAGAAGGGAAATTTGAGACACAGAGTTATTGAATAATTTTTCCAAGGCCATATAAGTAGGTAAGTAACAGTGCCAGGATTTTAAACCAAATTCATTCATCTTTGTGTGAGCAGCATTTGCTCTTAGAGTCATTTGCTTCTTTTAAAAGTCTACCAAAACCCTTCTTTCTACATCAAGCCTGTCCTGATCCTACCAGCTGCTAGTGCCCTATACTCACAAACTTGCCTTTTATTTATTTTGTTTATATTTTGTAAATGAGAAGGGAGTGCTGCAGAATAGCTAGAGAGCTAGCCCTGAAGGAAGAAAGAGACCTGACTGGCTCAAATCCCAGCTCTGATGTATCATGCTTTTGTGATCCTGGACAAGTCACTTAAGAAGGTGCCAATTTACATTGGCGGAAGGAATTTCCTTACCTGGGAATTCTTTATAACAAAGAAAATCACAGATTCAATTCCTAAACCTAAATTTTCTTTTTTTATGATTTAATGTTTTATTTTTCCCCAATTACTTGTAAAAAGATTTTTTTAACATTTTTTAAAAAAAATTTGAATTCTAAATTTTCTCCTTCCCTCTCTTTCCTCTCTCCCTCACTGAGAAGGCAAGTAGTTTGATATGGGTTATACATATGCAGTGATGCAAAATATATTTCCATGTTAGTTGTTGTGAAAGAAAATACAGACCAAAAAAAAAGCCCAAGAAAAATAAAGAAAAAGTATGCTTTGTTATACACTCAGACTCCATCATTCTTTCTCTGGAGGTAGATAGCATTTGTCCTTCTTGATCGTCTTAGATCATTGTATTGTTGAGAATGGCAAAGTCATTCACTGTTGATCATCGTACAATATTGCTGTTACTATGTACAATGTTCTCCTGGCTCTGTTCATTTCACTTCGCATCACCCCCAGGTTTTTCTTAAAGCATTCTACTCATAATTTCTTATAGAACAATAGTATTCCATTACATTCATATACCACAACTTGTTCAACCGTTCCCCAATTGATGGCTATCCCCTCAATTTCCAATTCTTTGCCACCACAGAAAGAGCTGCTATAAATATATTTGTACATATATGTCCTTTTCCTTTTTTTAATCTCTTGAGGATATAGACCTAATAGTATAAACCTATATTTTCAATATGTTTATTTATGTCTATGTTGTTCTCCCACCCTCCTCAGTAAAATGTAAGCTCCTCAAGGGCAAGAACTGTTTCATTTTTGCCTTTGCATCTCCAGAACCTAGCATAATGTCTGACACATAATACATGTTTATTAAATTCTTGTTGATTGATAGGGCCTTTCTTTCACCATATGCATTTCATTTGTTTTGTTAATATCTCAAGGATGTGAGAAGTGAATATATATTTTCTAATTAAGAAACTGAGATGGAAAATTAAAATGACTTTTCAAAGGCCAAACAGTAAACCAGTGTCAAGGCTACACACACAATCTAGGCCCATTTTGCCACTATCTAGTTGTTGGTTCACTGCAACACATAAATTAAACCAATATAATTCTCTAGCCAGAAAGATCTAATGTTCTCCTATGCCTTCTATGAAATTTAGGGGTGAGCCTACAATTTTAACAATTATTAGCCATGTCAGAATTTTGGTGCAACTTTTTCTAAGTCTCTAAAATTTTGTTATGGTGACTCAAAGCTGGTTAAAATGTTTCTATTTCTGATCAATTTATGGTATATTACTCCCAACCAAGATTTCTTGGTCTTCTTTAGAGTAAAAACTGTCATTAATCCTGTTGGAGTGATCCCTTAAAATACATTTTGTCATCATGAAAATCAGAAGTTTGATAGCCTTGACTTGCCAGCAGGCCCTGCTCTATATACCCTATTTGGAGAGAGTACATAGTCAGCCTTGTCTTTGGATTCTGCACTGGCAGCCCCATTGCTTTCATGATGAAATGTTTATGGTGACTAATGCAGAATCCCTTTCACCTCTGCCATCTCTCTTTAAGAGCTCTGCCTGAATGTCATAGATAAGTTTCTTCCAAAAATTGCCTTGAATTAATAAAAACCCCCTGTCATCTCCTTTCTGGGACAGCATTACTGAAGAAAAAAAAAGATCAAACAAGAAACTTAGAAATCAGCATATCCTGAAGGGACAATTACAGTGACACTGTACAAGTAGGACTCATGTCTCTGGACCCCCAGTTGACTAAACTCCACCACTTAATCCCTAAAATTCATGCTACAGGCAAAATTCACTATACAATGCTAGCATTTTCTCCCATCTAAATATCTAAAACACCACCTTCTGCAAGAAGTGCCTTCCCTCTGAGATACCTTCAATTTAGTAGTTATATATCTTGTATGCCCATAGTTGTTTGCATGTTGTCTTCCCCATTATAATGGGAGTTCTTTAAGGTCAAGGACTATTTTTACATTTATTTGTATCCCTAGGACTTAGCACAGTGCCTGGAACATAGTAGGTACTTAATAAATATTTGGTGATGACTTGTCTAAATCTTCGTAGTACTTAATTCATTTCAATGTGTGTGTGTGTGTGTGTGTGTAAAGGGAATCTGGACTTCTTCCACCTAGAGATATTAGTATCTCATCTGTAACCTAAATCTTACAGGGCTATATGTAGCACTGAGAGATTAAATTATTTGTCCATGGTCACTGCTATGACATGTCACAGCTACAGTTGGACCCAGGTCCTTCTCATATCCAATACTGGTTCTCTATCAATCATCCCATACTGCCACTAGTTTTTTATATCTATATAGCTTTCTCAAAACTTCCTTATTCAATCTTTGCTATGGGCATGTATAGAATGTGGGCCAAGGAAAGCACCAATGGTAATGTTCCCTGTAAGTTGTGTTGACACACTTTGACTACACTTTATGGATGCCTATGGCCCTTATATAGATTTTAACTTTAAGACAAAACCTTTATTTTGATGTATGGTCTAGTTTAATTGGAACTTTTATAGGATTGAATGAATGATGATATTTACCCTAATCTCTTTTTTCTCAAAAGAAAGAGAAAAAACTATTTGGAAAAAATGCTTCATTTTTGGTCCTATAAAACTCTGTACTAGTTAAGTTCCCCTCCTGGATCACTGTGTTGTTATGGCAGAGGGACTTGCATAGCTTAATGAAACTATAAGCTATACCATGCAGGGTTATCTAAGATGTATAGGTCATAGTGAAAAGTTCTGACAACAGGTGATCCATTGGAAGAGGAAATGGCAAACTGTTCCAGTATCTTTGCCAAGAAAACCTCATGGACTATATTAAAATGACAAAAGATATGACTCCAGAACATGAGCCTTTCATGTCAGAAGGTGTCCAACATGCTACTGAGGAAAAACAGAAGACAACTACAAATAGTTATAGAACTAATGAAGTGGCCAAAAAAAAAAAAAGAAAAGAAAAAGGAAGCTCGTTTGTGGATGTGTCTGGTGATAAAAGGAAAGTCTGATTCTGTAAAGACCAATATTATACCTGGAATGTAAGATCTATGAACCAAGGTAAGCTAGATGTGATCAAACAGGAGATTGAGATTGAAATGTTCAACATTGACATCTTGGGTGTCAATGAACTTAAATGGATGAGAAAGAGTGAATTTAATTTAGGTGATCATTACATACACTATTATGGGCAAGAATGGCTTAGAAAAAATGGAGTAGACCTCATAATCAATAAAAGGGTGAGAAAGGTAGTAATGGGGTATAATCTAAAACAATTACAGAATGATATCTGTTCAAATCCAAGGCAAACAATTCAACATCACAGTAATCCAAACACATGCTCCAACCACTGGTGCTGAAGAGGTCAAAGTTGATAAGTTCTGTGAAGATCTACAACATTTTCTAGAAATAACTTCCCCCCTCCCAAAAAAGATGTCACATTCATCATAGGTTGTTGGAATGCTAAAGTAAGAAATCAAAAGATAATTGGAATAACAGGCAAGTTTTGCCTTGGAGTACAAAATGAATCAAGACAGGGATTAATAGAGTTTTGTCAAGATAACTCACTAGTCCTAGCAAACACTCTTTTTCAATAACCCAAAAGGCAAGTCTACACATAAACATCACCAGATGGTCAGTATCAAAATCAGATTGACTATATACTTTGTAGCCAAAGGTAAAAAATCCCTATTTAGTCAGTTAAAACAAGACCTGGAATTGACTGTAGCTCAGTCTAAGACTATGTAGCTTATGAGTTCTTATTACAAAATTCATTCTTAAATTGAAGAAAGTAGGGAGAACCATCAGACCATATAGATATAACCTAGAATAACATCCCTTATGAGTATGAAGTGGAAGTGATGAACAGATTTAAGGGATTAGATCTAGTAGATAGAAAAACTATGGGTAAAGGTTTGCCATATTGTACAGCAGGCAGCAATGAAAAAAACATTCAAAAGAAAAAGAAGAGTAAGAAAGCAAAATGGCTGTCTAATAAGGTTTTACACATAGCTGAGGAAAGAAGGAAAGCAAAAGGTAAAAGAAAAAGGGAAAGCTATGCCTAAATGAACACAGAATTTCAGAGAATAGCAAAGAGAGATAAAAAGATTTTCTTAAGTAAGCAATGGAAAGAAATAGAAGAAAACAATAGAAGAAGAAAGACAAGACATCTCTTCAAGAAAATTAGAGCTATCAAGAGAATGTTTCATGCAAAAATGATAAAAGACAAAAATGATAGGCACTTAACAGAAGTAGAAGAGATTAAGAAGAGGTGGTGGCAAGAATACATAAAAGGACTACATATGAAAGATCTTAACATCACTGATAACCGCAATGGTGTGGCTACTGATCTAGAGCCAGACATCTGGGAAAATGAAGTCAAGTGGGCCTTAAGAAGCATTGCTAACAATCTGGCTAGTACAGGTGACAGAATTCCAGCTGAGTTTTTAAAATCCTAGAAGATGATGCTGTCAAAGTCTGCACTTAATATGCCAACAAATTTGGAAAACTCAACAGTGGCCACAGTTTACATCCCAGTCCTAGAAAAAAGTAATGCCAAAGAATGTTCAAATTAAGTTATACTTAAGATTCTGCAAGCTAGGCTTCAGCAGTATGTGAAATGAGAATTATCAGAAGAGGAGGCTGGTTTTCAAAGAGGCAGAGGAACCAGAGACCAAATCCCCAACATTCATTGCATTATAGAGAAAACAAGGGAGTTCCTGAAAAAGAACTAATCTTCTTCTGCTTTATTGACTACACTAAAGCCTTTAACTGTTTAGATCACAACACAAAATGTAGCAAGTCCTCAAAGAGATGGGAGTGCCACATCATCTTATTTATCTCCTGAGGAATCTGTATGTGCATCAAGATGACAGTTAGAACCAAACATGGAACAACTAATTAGTTTAAAGTTGGGGGGAAAAGTACAATAAGGCTGTATATTGTCACCTTATTAATTTAACTTATATGCTGAGTAAATCAGGCAAAATGCCAGGCTGTATAAATCAGAAGCTGAAATTAAGGTTGCCAAAAGATACATCAACTTTCTCAGATATGCAGGTGATACCACTGTAATGGCAGAAAGTAAAGAAGAATTAAGAAGCCTCTTGATGAGGATGAAAGGAGAGTGTAAACACTGGCTTGAACTTAACATAAAAAAACAAAGATCATGGCAACTGGTTCCATCACTTCCTGGCAAATAGAGAGAGAAGAAATGCCAGCAGTGTTATGTTCTCGGGCTCAAAAAGCATTGCAGATGATGACTGCAACCATGAAATTAAAAGATGCTTGCTCCTTGGAAGGAAACCTATAGCAAATCTGGACAGCAAACTAAAAAGCAGAGACATCACCTTGCCCACAAATGTTTGTTTAGTCAAAGCTGTGGTTTTTCCAGTAGCAATGTATGGCTGTGAGAGCTGGTCTATAAAGGAAAGCTGAACTCTGCAGAATGACATTTTCAAATTGTGGTACTAGAGAAGACTTGTCAAAGTCCCTTGGACAGCAAGGAGGTTAAATCAGTCAATACTTAAAGAAATTAATTCAGACTTTTCACTGGAAGATCAAATACTGAAGCTGAAGCTTAAACACTCTGGCCACATAAGGAGAAGATAGGACTCATTGGAAAAGACCCTGATGTTGGGAAAGACTGAAGGCAAAAGTAGAAGGGGATAGCAGGATGAGACAGATAGATATTGTCATGGAAGCAACAAATATGACATAGGGACAAAAGAGTTTAAAGGGACCTCCGAGTTTTAATAGCTCTTTTTACCCCCTTAAGAAATATGCCTCAGATATGTCATTAGGTTTTCAAACCCACAATTATGGTCACTTTAACTTGGAGGGGCTAATAGCAAGGACTAATCACTCTGAATTGTCTGACCACATCTTCCATTTTGTTATCTGGTGCTGTTTAATCTCAATACCTAAGTTGATTTACTTTGTGTAGATCTGGCTAAAGATGTGCAGCTATGAGAGAGGGTTTGGAAGAGGAAGAGAACTGGGCTAGCAGATGAAGCACTGGGCTAGCAGACGAGAGGAGAGAGATAAACTATAAGGAGATCCTCCCACTTTAGAAGACTGAGTTTGACATGTCACACAATGGAATTTAATGGGAGTTCCAGTATGTTTACACAAATAGGGACAAAAGAGTTTGAAGGGACCTCCAAGGTCATCTAGTCCTGATTAAGAATCTCTTCTATAAGATAGGAGAGGTTCTTCTAACTTGTGCTTGAAAAATTGCAATGAAGGGGAGCCAATGACCCCCCAAAACAGACTGCTTTAATAGCTCTTTTTTTTCCCCAGGAAATTCTGGAAAGCCACATCTATAAAGGGGAAAAAGTATTTTCTCTGGAGTCAGAATACTTGGGTTCAAATATGCTGTTGCATTATCCTCTCCATTTCTATACGAAGATAATAATTTAAGGGATTTTTATAGCTCCTCAGTGTACTTATAGATGGAGGTTAGTTGGAGAGATAAAGAAAAAAATGAGCCTTTATCATATTCTAGAGAGAAGCCATGATAACCACTGTCTCTAAAATATTAAAATATATAGATTTTAAGTTCAGTCTTTCATGTTGGGGTTGAATAACATTGGTTCTCTTAACCCAAGATTTACATATGCCTCCTCTCTCCCACCCCTGTTTTTTTCAAGCATTAATTGGTGCATTAATTCTATTTAGTTAGAAGACTTCTCATATATAAATGCATTATGGGTAATATGCAAACTTCATTAACATTTCTACTTTTGACCTAGACAAGAATTGGGTCAGAAAGGACTTCTAGGAGAATGTTTTTCTGGCCCCAAATGTTGGCCAGTCTTCATTCATTCTTGATTTACTCCAGTATAGTGCATGGAAACCAAGTGCTGATGAAACATGCTAAAACTGAGGGGATGAAAATAACGATTTTCCCCTTATGTCCAGAAAGCCTAACACAGCCCTAATTTCCTCCCATTCCTCAAAACCACTTCCTGATTTCTGAAATGAACATCTGTTTGGAACAGTAGGATCAGCTTACATACCCTGTTGCATTGTTTTTCATTGGTCATAGAACTGCAATCAGAGAAATCTAAACAACTTGTCTGTCAAACCCCAAATCATAGATTTATCTGCATAGTTAAAATGCAGATTATACTATGCCTTAACCCATGCTGCCCCTCTTTGTATTTTCCTTCGTTTAAAAAGTTTGTGATCCAGTAAGATTAATACATAGTGAGCTACTTTTCTTCAAGCAGAGTGACTGTACTTTGATCCTTCCATTCCTTTTCAACCGCCCCCTACTTTGATCAATGATATAGTTTTCTCTGAGGTCCATTTGAAGTAAGGGATGGGGGAAGAGCGGACAGATCATATGAATGAAGTTAACAGACAGAACTAGTGACCCTGGCCTGATTAACCCTCAGTTCTAATCAGCTGAGCTCCCCAGTTAACACCAATACCACAAATAAATGACTAAGCCATTCACTCGAGCCATTCTCAGCTTTACTTGTTGCCTTAATGTTGGACAGAATACTAAATTTGAGTTCAGCTTTCCTCTTTCGTTCTTTTCACCTGCATCTGGCACTTGTGCCCCCTGCTCCATTCTGAGCACAGCGAGGAAAAGAATTCATTGAATTTTTTTTTAGCAATGTCTACATTTTCTTTCAATTAATTACCCTTGCCATATGTTAGAGGTCTTCCCATCTCTTTCACTGACCTTTGGCTTCTCAGATTCTTTCATTTTTTCTTTCTATTTTGTGCAGTCATCTTTTCATTAGTATCTTTACTTTTCTTGTCAGTTCCTGCCACTCTCTTCATTTTGTTCCAGAATAATTTCAGATCTTTGATCCTTGCTTTTTCATTTCAGCAGAAGCAGTTGCAATATATTTAGCCTTTGTCCTTCCTGTGGAGGGGCAGCATAATATAGGGGATAGAGAGTTGGCCTTGAATCTAAGAAGACCTGGGTTCAGGTCTTACCTTTGACACATACTAGCTGTGTGACCCTGGGTACATTGCTTAATCTTTCAGTGTTCTGGACCAATGGTGTCAGATGTAAATATAGTTTCCTGCTGGTATAGCAGGTTGACTAAGAACACCACAAATTAAAATGACCAATGTTGTGTTTTGATTCATTTGTTAAACTTTTTCCAATTACATTTTCATTTATTAGGGGTTGACTTTAGGAAATGTAGCCCAAGCTGAGAGCTTGACACTTCTGCTTCAGTCAACTCTCTAAGACAAGCTGAAGAGAAGGTACACTGGTATTTCCTATATCATCGAAGGGCAACTAGGTAGAACAGTGGTTACAGTGCCAGGCCTAGAGTAAAGAAGAGCTGAGTTCAAATCTAGCTTTAGACACTTACTAGTTGTGTGACCCTGGGCAAGCCACTTAACCCTGTTTGTCTCAATTTCCTCATGTATAAAATGAGCTGAAGAGGAAAATGGCAAACCACTCCAGTATCTTTGCCAAGTAAACCTCAAATGGGGTCACAAAGAATCAGATACGACTAATTGATGAGACAACAAATACCAGTGAAATAATAGGCTTAGTCCCTATTTATTTTTCCTGAGGATTTCAAAATAAATACATCAACAAAAAGCTCTAGATTTCATTATTGGACTCTTTTGAGCTGCTAACTGGATCAAGCCCTAGAACACTATAACTATATTGACATTTATTATTTGCTCAATTGCATCCACAACTGCTCAAAGGAGGCTGTGCTAACAATTGGAGCAAGCAAAACCAAATGGATGTTGGGCACCTATTGATTACACTGTGATACACAGTTGGATGAATAGTCCATTGAGATCTACCCGTGATTCTATCTTGGATAGGCATTAAAGAGGGGCAGTAAGGTAAGCTGCGAATTGAATCAGAGAGGAGAGACAGAGGCAAAGAGAAAAGGACCAAGAGGAACAGAGATTGAGAGAGAAGTTATATTGTATTTGGGAAATCGATGTAGAACTTTCAAAGATCTTAAGCTAACTTTATATTTTTAATTAAAATGATTCTATATGGCTGTGACTTAAATGTGGAATCCCACAGTTTCTGAAGAATCAAAATTACTAGGAGCCCAAAGAGCTATGTGGGCATAAGCAGGTTGCACTGTATTACCAATCTTGATTTGTGCACAGGAAGTGTTATAAAAAATTTAAAAATATTATCTAAAAATGTGTATTTTCAGAAAAGGATGTGGTCCAGTAATGTAGTGAGAGGGAGGGAGGGATAATATATGTATGTGGGTATATGTGTGTGTGTGTGTGTGTGGTCTATTCTGATTTTCTGACAATGTTACACCTTATAACTCTGCTACAGGTGGAGTCTACAGACAAGATAGGGTATAAATGTCTATACCATCAATGACTCAGTCTCTCACCTAGGCCTGTGAGACTCTCCACTCTTTCTCTGCATTTTGGCTCACTCACGCAGCCCGCTCTCCCATTAACAGGTTGCTAATTAGCAGACAAACCACCATCACATACCTATATTCATATTCTCTTAGGGTCCCAGGAATAACTTTGCTGAAGGGAAACATACTTCTCTTGCTCACCACTCTAACTCTTGAGCCTGCATCAAATGAGTTTTATGTATATACAACCAGCCACTCACAATCATTACACTTAGATTTTGAATACTATTTACTAAACAGTAAGGCAAAACAAATAATATGATAGTTATTAGTATAATAAAGCAAATTGATAAATAATTTTTAAAATATATCACATTATACATATAGACCCACAGTATACATATACACATATAGACCCAGATCACACTCTCCCTCCCACCAATGCATTCAATAGCTATGGCCAAGATTGGGCAAACATTTGTAGGAACCTTACTGAAATAGAGTTCTAAGTCCTTACATCTGTATTACAGATCATTTTCTCTCCAAAACGGTACAAAATTCCTTCTGAAGGCTGTATTCCTTCATGGACACATTTTTAACAGTATATATTAAATCAAAGTTCCTTTTCTACTCATACCAGACATTAGAATATTCATTTATAATGGTGGCAATAACCCCCATTGTTTGACAATCAATAAAAATATTTCTCTTTCCACAAAAGCATTTTTCTGCCCTTTTCATCGTTTGGTTCTTCTTATGAAAATGGCCATACCTTATAGATGGATACCCTGAGTGCAACACTGGTACCCATCAAATGTTAAAAGACCTGGAGGCTAGAGGCCTCTAGTATGTTGGGTAGATTCTTCATTAGAGATTTTCAGAAAGACATGGGCAAGAATTATGTTGGATGTAAGGCATGGTTGGGTTGCAATCTGCACGGATATCGAAAATATCCTTTTTTGTGAGATCATAGATATACAATTATATTAATTATAAGTACTTCTCGTAGATAGGGAAACAGACATTGAGGGCAAGTTCAATAAATTGACATTACCCCTAACAGGCATAACAAAACATATGGCTTATGTATGTTTATTCAGGCACTGTACTTTTGAGTATTTCTAGGGGGGAAGGTATGACTACAAAGTGATGTGAATTTTAAAAAATTAACATATCAGAATTTTTTACATATCCAACTGAGTATTATCCCCTTTAAATAAGTCATGTGGAAGACCATGCCTGAATTCCAATGATGCTACTATTGCTTTCAGATACTATGATTTTTTTTTCCTTTGGGAATTAATTTAATATTTGGAATAACCCAAAATTATTTGGAATTAAAAGGAGCAATTGAGTCATAAAGTTCGGTAGTAAGCCCAAAATGAGATATGACCATAAAATAATATTTTTATGTGACATAAATTGGGTTCAAAAACAATTCCCAAAAGAAGAACTCAGATATGTTTTAAGAAATGGAAGTGTCACTGGACTAAGTACATACCTTCCAAGATCAATACTTTGAAGACTATACTCTTTTAGATATCTAAATCCTGTATGCTTATTTCATTAGTTTGTACTTACCCAGATTTTTTTTTTTTGGCCAGTTTACAAGGTTCTGCTTTTTTGGTAAATCATCCCCTTCACTTTGTCAGTGTAAAAGTAGGCAGAACATTTGAAAGGAAGAGAACTGCTCTTTATCTCCAGAACTATACAAAATCTACTTTGTCTAAATATGTACATTAATCATTATTAGTGTAAAAATTATTATTATACTGATTCAGTTACCAGAGCTTCTTCTCTACCTTCCATTGTTATGACCTAAGCATGAATGACTGGTCCTCATTATTTATGGTTTTGTTTATTGGTAATAAAGAGTAAGCGTTGGAAGTGTGGTCAAAACCACACTATTTGGGACCCCTGGGCAAGGGAGATAGTCACTATGAATTAGTAACTAAGAGCTACAATAATTCTTTCTAAATTTTATACAGTTCTTTAAAGTATGAAAAAGGCTTTACAAATATTTTCTATTTTGATCCTCACAACAGTCCTGTGCTATAGATGCTATTATTATCCCAATTTTATAGATGAGGAAATCAAGACTGATAGGGATAACATGATTTGCCAAGTGGTAACACAACTATTAAGTGTCTGAGGTGGAATTTGAACCTTATCTTTACTGACTCCAAATCCCATGATCTAGTTTTTATGCCACCTAGCTGAAATAGTCGGGGTTACAGAATATTGTTATATGTAATTGTATTACTTTGTGAAACCTCCAGCAGTTGGAAGAAATTAAATTTTGGTAAATAGAAGCTGTAAGGCTCTGCATTAATGAATAGATAATAAAAATTTATAATTAGCATTTCAAATTGTATATTAAAAGCCTATAATGTACTTGAAAAATATGTTCCTTTAAGCAGGATTTATATCTTCTCTTTCCCCAATGCAATCCTCCCCCCCCATATTCATTTGCACATAGACTATTCAAAATGAAACTTAAGTTGAACCCCTATCTGCATGATCACAATTTCTGAGTTTGTTATGTCTTATTCAATGGGCTTTTACTATTTAGTAATTTAACAGTACTTTTCTGGTCTCTTCTCTATTTAAAAAATACATCCAAATTTGCCTAGTATTTTGTTTATTTTTCTCCAAACATTTCATTTGAGTACTAAGTACATTCCATGATTCTGTCTTATCTCATGCTCCTTAAGACAGCAAAAATAAATGGTACATTTTTTGATGCATCCCACCATCTCTCTATTTCCAATTAGTTCTCTATGTGTTCCTTCAAACAAGTACCACAAATAGGTCCCTGATTCCAGCAGATGGTCATTCACTCCAAAGGAGAATTCTTGACCATTCACTTCATTTATTTTGTCTTTTTGTAGATGTTTCAACTTGGATTCCTGTGTTCCAGGGGAGAAAATTATCCTTTACTACCAGTTGTTTCTTTTTTAATGCAATAGTTGATGCATACTTTTCAAACACTATAGTCAAGTATTTCTATTCTGACCCCTCTCAAAAAAAAGCAACACTTCCTTCCTATGTAAATAAGTAAACCTGAAAAGTATCTTGAGAAACCATCATCAGAAACAGTTTAAAAGTCATTTGTATTATCTATCATTCCTTTAAATAATCAGTATCATCAAGAAAACTCATTCTTTGACAACAGGGTTACATAAATAGGAAGAGATCCTCATTCTCCCAGACACAGAATGCTTTCTATCTGACTAGTTATGTTCTTTCATTGTGAAATTTTGATATCCAAATCAGTTTCTATTCCTAAAGAGTGCTATGATTTCATCCTTTCACCTGAAAGCAGCTACTTTTCCCTCTTTCTTTGCATTGCCTGTGATTTGTTATAAATTGTGCCTGCTTTGTGATGAATACATTGTTGCTTAATTTAAGGTAATATATTTAGATATTTGAACCAAGTTTTAACTGAGCTCAGGATATCTAAACTCCCTCCCTCTTGACTCTTAGCTCCTTCTCTTCATCTTTTTATCTTGCTTCTGTTAGGGCATATTAGATTTCCCTTGGATCTTTTATGCAAAGGTTGATACATCAAACACATAATGTACTGGTACGTTTTTGCATCCTATAAAATGCATTTTGGTATTTGGAACAATTCATTAAAAAAAAAAAAGATGGAAACACATATAGGTATAAAGCCCAAGTGTCTCCTTTAGACTTTACTTTTCAAAGAACCCAAAAAGTAGCTTGTGGAAGGGGGGGAAAAGGCAGAAAATTGAACTTTCCAAGATCAGTACTTAACATAAAAATTTCATCACAATCTTTATCATCTTGCAGTGGTTGCAGAAAAGGCCTAGGCTTCCTCCACCTTTAACTTCCTAAAGTCGCCTATTTTACCTTCAAATCTGATGAAGTGTCAAAGTCATTTACCAGTAATGAGTTCTGCTGCAAATTTTATTTTGCTTGGAATTTAATTAATGGGCCAAAGACTTTCCATTGTGATTTGAGCAAATGAATAATAAATCAAGAAAGGAGATTTGTCAGGGAAGGAACATCTGTTTCTTACAGGCGTTACAACATGACTACAGCTTGGCTGTGCATTACCAGCACAAAGACAGTAGGAGTCCTCTCCAGTGAAGCTCTCTTCATTTATTGCTCCACTGAAGGTGAACAGAGAGCACTCTAATGGGCCTCTGGTGTTAATAAAAGCTTTGCGCTTCTCCAGTTTTGCTGTAGCTTCTTCCTGTAGGGTGCTACTGTCTGTCCTTAGTCCATGGTTTGTTGGGCCACGTCAGGATTCTGCAATGTCAGTACTTTATTGGATGATTAATAAGGGAAAGACAAATTCATAAGCAGAAACAATATGAAATTACCATCATATTAGTGTTCGCTGTCATGCTTTTTATTTTGGGGAGGGGGGACGTTTGTAAATGAGACTGTGATTGAAGTTAAGTACTTTGACTTGTACTGTCAAAAGCAAAAATAGGTCACTGAACCTGTTGGGCTCTGTCTCGTTAACCAATAAAAGACTATCTGGCTTAGTTTTGCTTTTTCCATGCCTCTGTGGCACCCCGAACAAGTATGGGGGAAAAAAAGAGAAAAATTAGAGTCGAATCTACCAAGGGCTTGCACTCACATGTGTGCAAAGGGGGGAGAAGGGGCGAAGCTGCTATAGTGCTTTCTTGGCTATTTATTGCCCGAACACATTTTGCTCCTATACACAAGGGAGGTTTAAGTGCCCACTGGGTAGGAATAAATCGCCTTATGAAAATTTGCACTGCAGGGTTCAGGATGACCCTTGTGTAATGTTTATAATGTATGCAGAACACTAATGGCTGCTAATGTCATGCAGAAATAACACTCCGTCTTACGTGTTATACTTTTTTTTAACCTTTTTTTTGGGGGGGGGACGAGAAGCTGGAAAGACAATAAGAGGCGTGTATAGTTTAATGACTTTTATACATTCCTGTGAGGTGCTTCTGAGGAATGGTGCCCTGATGAAGAAAATATTTCACATCTCTGTCACAACGTGCAGCCCCCTAAACGATCCTTTCTAGCATGCAGCACAACAGGGCTTTGTTTGATATGGCATGCTTCCCGCAATTTGTATCGAAAATGGGCCTATGGAGGGAAATCAGCCAGTTAAAAAGTTTAAAACTCAGCCGAGTGAAAGAAGAATTAAGACACACACAGCAAAGGGAAGGGAAGTTTGTCTTGGATTGGTGGATGAGAGTATTTTTTTCTCCATTTTTCAAAGGTCTTATGTGACCAGGGAAAGTAAAATTATCTCTGAAATGAATGTTTTGAGGGAAATATTTTCACCCTATAAACAACCCAAAGACCATGTCTTCCATCTCTTTCTTCTTAGCACATAAGCAACAAGAAACTCATCAGAATAAGACAGAAGAGTGGTACAATTTTTGATGACATAACCTTATCTGATACGTTTTTAAATCTATTCCCTCCTTTCTATTCTAGCAGCCACCACCCTAACATAGGCCCCCATTGCCATCTGCCTGGATTATTGCAACATGAGCTAGCATTTATATAGCTCTTTTTTTCTCCCAGGTCAGTTGTTTTTCCAATGAGATATTTCACATTGTTTTCTATTTTTTCATGGTTTTGGTTTTGTTTTACAATGTCTTGTTTTCACATAAATTCACTAGCTTCCATTTGCTCAATTCTGATTTTTAAGGAAATATTTTCTTCAATGAGCTTTTGGACTTTCTTTTTCATTTGGCCAATTCTGCTTTTTAAGGCATTCTTCTCCTCATTGGCTTTTTGGACCTCTTTTGCTATTTGGGTTAGTCTATTTTTTAAGGTATTATTTTCTTCAGTATTTTTTTGGGTCTCCTTTAGCAAGCTGTTGACTTGCTTTTCATGATTTTCTTGCATCACTCTCATTTCTCTTCCCAGTTTTTTCTCTACTTCTCTTACTTGCTTCTCAAAATCCTTTTTGAGCTCTTCTATGGCCTGGGACTGATTCCCATTTTTTTTTTTGGAGGCTTTGGATGTAGGAGCTTTAACTTTGTTGTCTTCTTTTGGTTGTATGTTTTGATCATCTTTGTCACCAAAGAAAGATTCTATGGTCTGACTCTTTTTTTTGTGCAGTTTGCTCATGATCCCAGCCAACTACTTGAGTTTTAAACTCTTTGTTAAGGTAGGGGTCTGCTTCCAGCATGGAGAATGTAGTGTACTAAGCTTCAGGGGTTTTGTGCAGCTGTTTTCAGAGATACTTCTAGGGACCTGTAAATTTTCAGTTCTTCCAAGGTAGTATGATCAAGGGTGAAGTGTTTACTCCTTTCCTGGACTCTGGTCTATGAGTGACCACAAGCACTCTTTTCTGCCTTGGAAGTGTGAGGAGGATTCCCTCTCTACTGCCACTACAAGCTCCACCACACCAGTGCTCCTCCTCTCCCCAGGAAACCACTCAGAACTGTGACCCAGATCCAAGCAGGGGCAAAGCAAGAGATTCCTGAAATCCCCCTCTGATCTGCCACTCAATTCCCCCTCCATCTGTGGGCCAGGAGCTCTGAATTGCAGCCACCGTCCCAGGTCTGTACTGGGACTGGGGCAGGGACAGAGCTTCTCTCTCACTGTGGTCACAGACCTTTCCTATTGACCTCCTGATTGTCTTTGGCGTTTGTGGTTTGAGAAGTCTGGAAACCACCACAGCTACATGTGATTCAGTCCTCTGAGGGCTGCTCCAGGTTTGTTGAGGTCTGGTCTTTCCCTGCACACCCACACTGAATTGTGCTCCTTTCCCCAGCCCTGCACAATAGAACTTTCCAATTAACCATCCAAGTTGTCTTGGGCTGGACATTTGTTTCACTCTGTTTCTTTGTGGGTTCTGCTGCTCTAGAATTTGTTTAGAGTCATTTTGTATAGGTATTTGGAGGGGTTTTGGGGAGAGTTCAAGCAAGTCACTGCTTTCACTCTGCCATCTTGGCTCCGCCATCCCCCCATTTACATAGCTCTTTAAGGTTTCTAAAGTGCTAGGTAACTGAGGGAGGATTTGAGCTCAGGTTTTCCTCACTCCAGGTCTAGACCTCTATTCACTGGGACACTAAGCTGCTTGTGCAATTTTTTTTTTTTTTAGGTAATCGGGGTTAAGTGATTTAGCCAGAGTCACACAGCTAATAAGTGTCTGTGGGCTGATTAGCTGCTCCTGCAAGATCTATTTAATAGTTCTCATCTCCACTCTTTCCTCCCTAAAACCTCACCTTCATAATATTGCAGAACTAATCTCTCTTTTGCTTAGATTTTGTCAGCTCACTCATCTGCTCTAAAAACATCAGTGGCTCCCTATTGCTTTAACAAGTAATGTTTAGACTCTTTTATCTGGTATTCAAGGCCTTTCAAAATCTGAGGTCACATTGTCCTTCTAGGTTCATCTTGTATACTCTTTCTACTAGACTCTACACCTTAAACAAACTGGACTACCCATGTTCTTTGAACGTATTTTGAGTTTTTCTGCATTTGGGTCTTTGCTCATGCTGTTGCCCACGACTGAAATGACAGCACCCACTCCCCTCCTCTTGATCTAATGAATATTTTACTTATCCTTTAAAACTCACTTTAAATATCATTTTCTGCATGAAACATTTCCTAGATCTCTTTGTTAGTAATAAGCTTCTGTATCTTTACATCTATAAGTTTACCCTTAGACTCACTATCTACTTCTAGTTTGCTTCTTTCTAATGACTTAGCATGCATTATTTTGCATTATAGTTTATAGATGCAGAGCTGGAAGAGATCTCAGAGGCCATTTATGTTTTTGTTATATTGCTTACTAGACTTTGAGCTCCGTGAGAGAACCTGGATTCAATTCCTGATGGTTACTTACTACCCTTTTAACAGAGCAGGTAGGTAGTGAAGTTGATAGAGCACTGAGCCTGGAGTCAGGAAGACTCACATTCCTGAGTTCAAATCTGGCCTCAGACACTAGCTGTGTAATCCTAGGCAAGTCACTTAATCCTGTTTGCCTTAGTTTCTTCATCTATAAAATGAGCTGGAGAGGGAAATGGCAAACTACTCCAGTATCTTTGCCAAGAAAATGCTAAATGGGGTCCAAAGAGTCAAACATGACTGAAAAATGACTAAACAACAACACTCTTTTGATTCTGGCAAGTCACCTTTCAAGACCTCAGTTAAAATGAAGAGTTCAGATAAGATGATTTCTAAAGTCCTTTCAGCTCCATATGAATCTGTGATGCTATGACCTAATTTTGTAACTTTCTGATACCTAACACATTTAAGGTACATAAATGTTTGTTGAAATAAAATTAAATCAGAGGTAAATTCTTAATTGTTCTAGAAACAAAAACACATATATGTATATATGTGTTATCATGTTATGGACATGATCCAATTTATGGATCAGAAATGGTTTTAGGACTAGGCTTCAAAGTTATTACTATGAGAAGTTTAGCATAATCCTGTAAAATCTGATAAGTGAAAGGAAAAATATATAGTCTATATGTTTCAGTTTATATTCAGTAACAGGTAAATATCCAACAGTTACTGAAGGGGCTGACTAATATTAAAAGAGGAAATACTTGAAGAGATAATTTGAAATGATATTTCTGTAAAATTTACCAATTACACAAGCTCATTCATAATGTTGAAAAAATAAACTTAAGAGGAAGCTAGTTTGCACAGTTAAATAATGATAGATTAATGTGGCAAAGAGGGTGAATATGTATAAAACATATACAAAAACCAAGAGATATGAGATTATTTTGGGGAAGGCACTTACAGTTAGAGAGGGATCAAGGAAGACTTCATATAGGAAGTGGAGTTTGCATTGTGCCTTCAAGGAAGGAGAGGATTCTAAGAGCTGGAGGCAGGGAGGGAGTGAATCAACCTCTGTAAAGGCACAGAAACAAGACAAGGAGTGAGGAACAATAATGTCAGTTGACTAGACTATAGGGTTCATGAATGGGAGAAATATGTAATAAAACTGGAGAGGTAGGATGGGGACAGGTAGTGAAAGCCTTTAAATGCCAAAGAGAGTAAGCTGTATTTGAGCCTGCAGGTAATAGGGAGCCAGTAGAGTTTAATTGAGAGAATGATGCATCCTTTAGAAAAATCATTTTGGTAGTACGTGGATTGAAGTAGAGAGAGATTTTAGGCAGGTAGACAAATTAGCTAGATATTGTAATAAGATAGGTGAGGGATGATAAAGTTCTGAATGATGATAGTGAGTGTGTGAGTGGAGAGAAGGAGGCATATCTGGGGAATGTAGAAATAGAAGTGATGATGCAGCAGGGTTAAAGAGAGTGAGGATGATACTCCAGGTGGAAACTTGGTTGGCTTAAGAGATGGTGGTGCCCTTGGCAGAAACACAGATGTTTACAAGAGGAGTAGGTTTGGGGGTAAAGGTAATGAGTTCTATTTTAGACACGTTACACTTGAGATGCCAGTGGGACATTCCAAATTGAAACAAGTGACAGGAACTAAGGAGGTAGATCAGGGTTGGATATATTGATCTGACAGTCAGATCATAGAGATGCTAATGTTCACATCATTTTTTAATACAGAAGTCATTACTAATAGGATGTTGCAGTCTGAATACATACATTTTGCATCTTTTATTGTCCATAGGGTCACTTGAAATGTAGATTTTTCTGAGACCATAATATTTCATTATTTTTAGCATTATTTTTAGCATCACTAGGAGAGTACTAGTATTTTTAAAGTGTTCTGCATGTGTGTGTACGTATCTTTATGTATTTGTTTGTATGTGGTTTTTTTTTTTTGCATATGTGTTTGTCAGTGTATAGTTTGATCATTGAAAGTGGTAGCTGTTTAGCTTCCTAAATACATCCCAGTCTGATCTTTTCCTTGCATTCAATTCTGGGTTCAGGTCATATTTGTAGTTGAGTATTTACGTTTCCTTTGTATGTATGTATAGATATATATATAGATATATATATAGATATACATATATATAAGTGCCTATATGTAAATAGATATGGATGCAACTATAGCTGTGTGTCCATTGAGCTAGAAATTGAGATATTGATATGCTGATAGGTCAGTTAAATAGGCTGACCATCAACTACATGACATAATCTGGACAATTTTTAATTTACTCATTTTTTCTAGTGAGAATGGTTAGTTACTCCATACCCTAGATATCCAAATCCAAATTATATTCTCAACCACTACCTTCTTAGCCATCTGTTCACTCCTCAATTTTCTTCTACAAATCTTGTCTTCCATGGGTAATAAACAGTGAGAAAACCAAATTACATGGGCCTCTATGGTTTTCAGTTCCTTGCCCTAGACTTTATTATCGTTCACAGTACCTTTTAGGTTCCTTCTGGCAGCAGACTTGTGCCTATGTAAATGACAAGAAATATATTGTAATTCATACTTAGAAGTCTTAAGAAGTCTTCTATTGTGCCTTGGATATATGCCCCAGGAAGACAACATTCCTTTCTACTGTTTTCAGTTTGACAAATAGCTGGTGTAGTCCTCCTGAACAAGGCCTCACCAACTGCTATACTCTTCTCTTCTTCCTTAGACAATTCCTGGGTGCTCTGTCATCTGATATCTTCTGTGTCTATACTATATCATTCTTTAGAGGACTGGAAGTTTCTTCAGTCTTCTCTTCAGGAAAAACCTCAAATTAGTTTTTAACCTCTCATTATACAGCATATTTTGCTTCTCTTTCTTCTCTTTGTGATATGCTTCTACTCCAACATCCTGACAAATGTCATTTCCCCTCCTCTACCTCAAATCCCTGACCCCTTGTTCCCCACCAAGCCTTTCCTATTTCCTTTAGGTTTCCCTCCTTAACAACCTGGGATTATGGAGAAGCATTCTTCAAGTCCCTATGAGATTTCTTCCAAGAAGGATAATATTCTACTCTTGGAACAGATGTAATGGCCAGTCATCTGTGATACAAATGAAGATATCACACACTCAGTGCAAGTCACTGCACAACTTCCCCTACTTTCCATAATGGCTGAGATTTTCAGTTTTGTTTCTTGGAATTACAAGTGGATCTTATACTTCAAGCTAAGCAGCCAGTTAAAACATACACAGATAATTTTCACTGCTTAATCATTTGATAATCCCATCTGATTTCCTCAGTGTCAATAACTACACCTGACATTAACCTCTTATCTCAACAATTTACCCCATTCACCAAACTACTCTATCCATTTACTCACTAATTCTTCTACTTAACTTTTTTCACTTAGTTTTTTCTTGCCAACTACCTTCTCTTTTTCTTTCTACTTCCTACTTTACATCCTACTCTCTATTCCTTTTTTAACATTTTCTATCCTCCTTAATTGTTTTTGATTTTACTCTCATCTCCAGCTAAAAGTAGAATCTGGACCAGAATCTGGGCATAGAGAAGATTCTCCTTCATATTTTCTTCAATTTCTCTCAAATGTCACCAAATTTCTCGTCCCCAAATCTAACCCCAAACTTGCTTTACTGTTTCAAACCCCTGCAAATCACATAGACAGTTTTCTTCTTCTTATTCAACTCAATCACATCTCTTCTTCCACTCCTCCCACAAGCTTCTCTCACAGAATCTAGACATATTTGCTATCACCATTCTTAAAGAGTTTTTGTGTTTGTTAATTTAAAAAAAAAAAAAATACAGTGTCTCACAAAGCTGAAAGCCATCAATGAGCATTTCTGAATCTTCTCCTCTGTGCTATGCACTGTGCCAGGTGCTAGGGATACAAAAGCAATAATGAAAAAAGTCCCTGCCTTACGGGGCAAGAATTTACAGCTCTCAAGGTAGTTCCATTCTACTTCATAAGCATATAATTTTGGATAATTTTGTTATATTGCCACTAGGAACCTATGGAGAGTCACACATGCAAGTACTTTGAGCAGGGATTGTTCATTTATTTTTTTAATTATTTTTTTAAAAATTAAAAATTTTAATTTAATTAATTTAATTTAAAAATTTTCTTGTTCATTATATAGTTCACATACATCCACAAAAATCAACATTTCAGTCTACAAAGAAGAGCAAGAAAAGAAGACTGTATCTTAAGATTAATTATTTGATGATCATTTTCTGAATCAAAATGGCTCCTAACCATAATTTTTAAGTTATAACAATATCATGAATGAGATCTGTCTATTAAGCAAAAGGAAAGCAAACTGGGATAAAGGTAAAAAAATATGAAAGAGGGGCTTGGGAGATCTGGGTTCTGGTCTTTGCTTCTATTTTGCCCTAGGTTTGGGGGCATATCACTAATCTCTATAGGCCTCAGTTTCCTCATCAAGCTCTAAGAGTCATGAGTCTGTGTCTTGAGTAAATCTCAGTTAAATACCCAAGCAGATCCAACAATTTCAGATCAATTTATTAAAACAAACCCATTGAGGTAAATTGCTATCTTTCTAATTCTTAGCCCTTTCGCATATTTTTACACTTATCTATCTTAATTCAGGCTCAGCACCTTCCCCAGGCCTTATGAGGGGAGACTCTGGGTTCATTTTATGTCAAAACCCCCTTATAACATATTTCACAGGCTTAATTCATTTCCTTTACATCAGCTAAGCAATGAGCATACAAAAAGAGACTGAAGACAGTCCCTTGCCTTCAAGGAGTTTCCCATCTAATTACAGAAACCAACACATAAAAGCAAAGGTGACTGAAAGTGGGGGAAGGAGGGACAAGATATATGATTAAGGTTGAGAAAGTGTAGAGTTAGAAGTGAAACCCAGAGAGAAACGAAGACATGGCTGACCTGGACACTTTCCAAAAAAAATGGAAGATCTGAGAAGAATCAACCAATTGAAGGAAGGGCTACAGGATTGGAGTGAATTTTCAATGGGGTGAGAAGTCCAGGAGTGGAGTGAACTTCCAGGATAAGGAAAGTCTCTGGGAGCAAAGTGAATTTCCACAGTAAGAAAACCACTTGTAATTCTCATTTTTTGGTCTTTTCTCCAAAATGCAATCCAGTTCTGTTTTTCTCAGAGAAAAAAAAATCACTTCCCTTTGTAATTTTGTACAGAGAACCCATATTTTTGAGGACTTGAACTTTTCTTCAATGCTAAAGGTTTATTTCTCTTTGCTGTCAAGAAATATGCTTTTTAGCTATGGTAATTACTAGGTTGAGCAAGAAGCTGATTAAATTTATCTTGGTGAGTAAGCTAGTTGTCTTCATGTTCCAAGATACTTCAAACTCAAGTTGGTTGTTTTACATTTGAACTTTGACATGTTTCATGGCTCCTTGCTCCTAAGCCCCTAGACCCTCTCCCTTGGACCAATCCATCTTCTCCAGCATTTTTTTTAGCTATATTTGGAATCATCACTTATCACTGAAGAGAAATTTAAACAGTAATTTGCCTGTTTTCATCTTAAGCTGTTATGTTATTGTTGTTGCTCTTTGTCCTTTGTTTCCAAAGAGGACCAATGACAACACAGGATGATGTCTTGACTCATAGATGAATTAGATCTAAGTGAGAGGCAGAACTGCACAAAACAGAGTTGCACAGAGTTGCACAGAGCTGTCATGCTCACCCTTTCTTCCAGAGTCATTGAAGTCCAGTGAGAAGACAAAAGCCAAGATGACTGGCTATAGCCTGGGATGCAGTGTATGACCTTGGAGTCTTCAATGTCTGACCAAGCTCTAAGCATTCCATAATGCCTGCTTCAGCCACTTTCATGGTCATTGGAATAAATTGTTCTCATCTACCCATTCCACTGAGGAAAGTCTTCATACGCTTCGGATAGACATCCCGTTAACTCACCGATGGGTTTGAGGTCTCTCTAACCCTCGGTTTGGTTTACTCTATCTGCCAAGATGGTTTACTGGGGTATGACTGCTGCACATGCCACAGCTTCTTGGAGCCACAGGTAAGAGTTGAGTGTCAGGTGGACACTGAAGTCCCGAAAAGGATTCAGGAAGCTCTCATACCAGAGGTACTAGTCCTTCTTGAACACCTCACATATGCTAATTATGTTATAGATCATGTAAAATGTATATTTACTTTGTGCTTTGGAAGACACGATTTAACCTGTGTTATTTAGAGAGTCAGTGTGATATAGCTAATCGAGGGCTAGACTTTGAGTCAGGAAGAAGTGGCTTCATATCCTTTTTCAAACACATCATTATCATCATAGCTAACATTTATATAGCACTTTTTATGTTCCAGGCACTTCACCATTATTATCTCATTTGATTTTTGTAACAACCTTTGAAGGTAGGTACTGTTATTATTCCCATTTTGCAGATGAGGAAATTGAGGCAAACAGAAGATAAGTGACTTGCTCAGCATCATATAGCTATTGAATGTTTTGAGGCTGGATTTGAACTCAGATCTTCCTGACTTCAGTTTCAGCACTTGTACCCACTGTGCCACCTAGCTGACACTTACAAACTATGTGGCCCTGGGCAGGTCACTTACCTCTCTGAGACTGTAATGTATAAATGTGTAATTTGGGGATATTGTGGTAATATATAATTAATGTGTAAAATGTATAGAATGGGGATATTGTAGTACCTTATAAGGTTCAAATGAGATGCAAGCTATTATTGTTGTTGTTGTTATATCAAATGTATATGATAATAATCTGCATCATAATGGAGCTATACTTCAGGAATTCAAGGATCTGTGATTTCATCCAGTTGGGTTCCTTTATTAAGATCCCTCATCCCTGTATCAGGCAGTTTTCCCAAGTTGCTTTAGCAGAAAAAAAAAATCAATCAGCCTATAGCCAACTTGGTATTAATTGCTTTTCACATAGTAGCTGCTTAATAAATATTTATTGAATAGAATAATAAGGCTGGCTAGGCTGCTCTTTGAAAGAAAGACTTATAGTTTATCCTGAAGCCCATACTTGGAGCTTTTCCACCTGGGTAGAATTTACCATGGCTTGCCCTCTGCTGACATGGCCTTCAAGATCACAGGATTACACTCAGAATCCAATGAATCCTCAGACTAGGATCTAGTAAAGGAATTGAAGCAATGTAGTATTAATTAATAGTAACCAAAAGGTTCAAAACATCTGCAATATCTCACATGCCTTTCATGTTTATAAGACCACAGCTCAAGCAAGAGCATAAACTCATCTACTTTCTGTGCTTGTATATACACTCCAACAAATTTGAGACTAATTTGATTTACCTTCCAACAATCCTTTTTGATGAGTTATATTGCTATTTATTTCCCAAGATTTGGGATGAGAAGATTGAAAGTCACTTACACAGATAACTGTGACATTTATGCAGGACTGGGGATTTAGGAGAAATATCTTGCCAAAGTAGCTCACAACCTATAGCCCTCAATCATAGAATTTTAGAACTAGAAGGAGCCATGGTGGCTATCTAGACCAGGAGTGGGGTACTTACGGCCTTGAGGCCACATGTGGCCCTCTAGGTACTTGGCTGCAGCCCTTTGATTGAATCCAAACTGCACAGAGCAAATCCCCTTAATGAAAAGATTTGGTCTGAGAGGCCACAGTTTTCCACTTCTGAGACCAACCCAATCTAGATCAGAAGTTAAGGCTTAGAGTCATGGAATGTTTTGTTCAATGTCTCACTGCTAGTTAAGCAATAGAGACAGGATTTGAGTCCAAATTTTCATTCCAAATTCAGCATGACTTTGCTTGAGTCATATAAATGTCAGTGATGGACTGATGATGTTTCAGCTCCCAATAACATTTCCTCTGCACTGCCAAATAACTCCATTGGTGATCCTTTGGAACAGGGAGTTAGTGTACTTTCTCCCTCCATGGCTGTTTATTTGTACATAGTTGTTTTTTTTCCCCTATGTTGTCACCCCCATAAGACTGTGGCTCCTTGAGAAAAGGACTGTATTTTACCTTTCTTTGTATCTCCAGCACTTAACACAGTGCCTGGCATATAAATTGGCACTTAATAAATATTTATTGACTGATTGTCTCTCTGTTATCCACAAATCAGGCAAGTCAGCCTAGTTGAAACATCAAGGTATCCTGAGGGAGAGATAGGAGGTAGCATGTGTTAGGTGAGTCTAACCACCACCTTGACTGTCATCTTCCTTCATACTCCAGTGGAGACACTGAACCCAAGAGCCTTGGGACTGCCAATGCTTCCAGCACAATGCCCTCAGCTGTCATCCTGGGAAGCAATCCCTGTAGAGATGCTGCCTTACAACAGTTCCTGTAGACCTATAGCACTGAAGACCTAGAAAAGAAAGCACTTGCCACCAAAAGCTAGCACTATCGTGTGGTTCAACATCAGGGAATGATATCACAAATGATAATAAATGATATCGTAATGATATCACAAAGAGGGGGAAAATGGGGGCAGAAGGACCAATCAGGAGTTTATGGCAATAGTTCAGGTAAAAAGTAACAAAGACCTGAGCAAGAGTATTGTCAATATATTTTGACAAGATTTGGCAACTAATTTGAAATGAGTTTGGAGAAGAGTTGAGGATGACTATAAAGTTATGAAGCTGGATGACTGGAAAGATGATGCCCCCCCAACAACAGAAATAATATATGATGATGAATGGATTCTGGGATGATGAATAGATTTCTTGTTGAAAGATATAAATAATAAGTGTTATATAATAACTATTATCACTACTCCTATAAATTGACCAAGCAATCAGAAAGCATATTTTCAGCACTTACTAATATACCAGACTGTTGTATGCTCTGGAGATATAGAAATAAAGGCAAGGCAAAGTTTAGAAGCTTCCTATTCTAGTTGCCAATCAAAACCTTGCACTTGTATGTTCTTAAATGGAATATTGGAGGCATATAGTTATTTAATGCAGACCAGGAAGTCTATAGTTGTAAGACTGGTAGCCAGCCTCATTCATAGGTAGTAGAGGTCTTCAAATAGAATCTAGTTAGAAAAGGAATGTTAAAGGGACAGAAAGAGGACTAAATTATCCAATTAATATCTGAGACTGATTGTTGGAATTTTAGGTAAACTAAAGAAATGGTAGGAGGCTATTTTGGGACTTAAACCCAAGAGTTCTATTTAGGCTAATAGAATTGACTTAAAACTTTACCTCTGATAAACTCTGATTATCTGTTATATCCAACGACTTATGAGTTACTTTTTATACAAACTTATTTTCTTTATGTTCACTTTATGTCCAATAAGGAAAGAAGATGATACAGTATTAATGTGGCTAAATATTGATGGCACACTTTAGAATCAAAGCAAAGTTACAGCAAATTTAATATCCATTTGGTCATGCAAGAAATATTTAATTGGTGTTCCAAGATTCCTCATAAATTGTAGTGTTCAAAGATTTGCAAACATACAGCACTGCCAGGAGAATATTTGTGTTAAACAGATTGGTGTTTGTATGGAGGAGCAGCTTGGGATTGTTAAGAGCACTGTATAATTTCCTAAACACTATTTAGCTCACTGTTTTCTTTCTATTCAGGTCTTAGCTCAACTTATTGTCCACTGAAAGTATCTGGCCCAGATAGATGCGTGGACTAATTTCAATGGATTGCTCATCCTACCACATAAAGTAGTTTGGGCAATAGGTATATTTCTTCCTTTTGCTTTTGCCCTATATGGACTGTTTATATTTACCTCATTAGATCTTCAGAACAAACCTGTAAGGTAGGTATGATTATTATCCCCATTTTATAGATAAAGAAATTAAGGCTGAGATACATTAAATGACTCATTTAGGGTTCTACAGATAATTTCTGAGAAAGTCTTCTAACTCAGGACTTTTGGATTCTAACTCTAGCATCCTATTCACTTCACCACCTACCTGCCTTAAAAAAGAGCCTGACCCCTCTTTTTAGGGACCAGACTTTCCCAGGACTGGTCTACATGTATGGTCTGAATCCTTAGATAAGATAAGACTCCCTCATTCTAACAGTGGTTCTTGATACACTTGTATGCTGGTTCTTCCTTTCATTTTCTAGGGGTGGGGAATCTGTAGCCTCAAGGCTAAATGTGGCCCTCTAGCTCCTTGGGTGTGGCTCTTTGACTGAATCTAAACTTCACAGAACGAATCAAAACTTGGACTCAGTCAAAAGGCCATACCTAAGGACCTAGAAGGTCACATGTGGTCTCTAGGCCTTAGGTCCCCACCCTGATTTAGATGGCAAAAGTTAGACTGTAAGCTCCTTAAGTTCAGAGGATCATATTACCTTCAACTTCTGCAGTACCCGAGATAGTAGATGGACAATAAATATGAATGATTGATCAATTTCTATTATTGTGTGAAAAAATTATTTTGTCTATCAGGAGAATCGCAGCATGATTTCATTTTGGCTCTATTTCTAAATTTATATTGCTTCAATGTATAACAAGAAAAGTGGTATTGAGACACACAAGAGAGTAGGTAATACAAGATTTTGAAAAAATCCATTGATTTAGTTATATTGACCATAATGCATTCAGAGCCGGAGCTAACTGTAGCTGCACTTGGGGCAACTTCAGTGTGTGGAAGGTTTGGGCATGGAGGCACAAAGGACAGTAGGTAGGCAGTAGGCAGTACAAAACCCATTCCAAGCAGATGGCTGTGGTGGGCTAAAAGATAGCTTCATCATGGATTCATGGCTTCCATGGCAGCTAAGTTGTACAGTGGATAGTGTACTGGTCTTGGAATCAGAAAATCCTGAGTTCAAATCCAGTGTGCTCTGAGTGTATTATTTAACCTCTGTCTGCCTCAGTTTCTTCAACTGTAAAATAATGATGATAATAATAGCATCAACCTCCCAGAGTAGTTACAAGGATCAAATGGGATCATATTTGTAAAGTGCTTAGCATAGTGTCAGATACATGATAGGCACTTAATAAATGTTTGTTCTCTCTGCTTCCCTCATCAAGAATATGTCATACAAAAATCAGTATAATTTACTTTCTTGACATGATTTCTAAACTGAGAGATGAGAGGAATGTTGTGGATATATGTGTGTGTATATGTATGTAAGTACATATATGTATATTTATACATATATAGAGATAGATATAAATATAGATACACATACCTATATATACACATATCTCTTCTTTCTGTATATATATATATATATGTATACACATACATATATACATATATGTGTGTGTGTATGTGTATCATGTAGACGTTACCAAACCTTTTGATAATATACCTCAGGCTATTCTTGTAAAGAAAATGAAGATACAAGGTTTAGATAATAATACATTAAGATAGATTAAAAATGTTTTAGATGGCCAGACTCAAAGAATAGTTGTTAATGGTTCAATGCTAATGCAGCAGGTCTCCAACGGTGTACCCTAATGATCTGTGCTTGATCCTTTTTTTAAAATTTTTTTTAATACTTGTTTAATACTTTTATCAGTGACTTGGATAAAGGCACAGATGTCATACTCATTGAATTTTTAGATCTCACCAAGCAGGTAGGGATAACTAAGATATTGGATGATAATTTCAACAACTTTGAAACCCACTATGATCCTGGTGATTTTTGAAATAATCAATGGACATCCACTTCAGTTCATACTAGTGACCTGAGGGAACCATGACCCTGAGTAGACAATTTGTGAAATTCACCACTAAAGCAATCCTCCCTTTCCCATTAGTGCTGGGAACTGATTGGTGTTATTTCATAATTTGATCACTTCCTGGGTTATAGTGGAAAAAGTTTCCTCTTCTTCTTCCTTCTTCTCCTTTTTTTTCTTCTTTTCATATTAACACATTATTCCATTATGTGCAGTAAAATTGGACTTGGTCATATTCAACCTAATATCCCAAATGAAACTAAGAAAATGAGGTTTTTCTTGATTATTATTAACAACCAAGCATGTGAATATTTCTTTTTATTTAATTAGGAATGAATGTTAGCTACTATATGTAACTTAAATGAAATTGTCATCACTTGGCAGCAAGGTAGCCATGATTTTTGGACTGAAAAATAAAAAAGAAACACATTTTAATCTCATGATTTTGATGATTACATCAATAAAATTATTTTGAGGATATAAGAAGAAACTTCATTTTGTTGTAATCCCTACTTAAATAATTTTTTTCTAAAATTATACTATGTATACTTCCATTTATCAGTTCTTTCTCTGGAGGTAGATAGCATCTTCCTTCATAGGGCCTTTATAGTTGATTTGAGTATTCATAATACTCAGAAGAACTTAGTCATTCACAGTCATTGTTTCAACAATATTGCTACTATCGCATACAACATTCTCTTGGTTCTGCTCACTTCACTCTACATTATTTCATGCAAGTCTTTCCATGTTTTTTTCTAAAATCAACTAGCTCATCAATTCTCACAGTACAGTAGTATGCCATCATAAATGAGGGATATTTCTTACAGCCTTGTGCTTCTAGTTTCTTATTGAAAGACACGCTTAGCTCTAATAACTGCATGAGATACCTGTGCTAATTCACATCAATAGGCAAATTCTCCTGGCCCAGGGGTTTCATCAATTTCTGTCTGAGGAACTTCTTGTTAAGCATAATCTCCAAGTGCCAATCCTTGCTTTGCAGAGTATTGCACTTTTGAATTAGAAAAAAATAAGATAAATGACATTGTTCTTTCCTGGTTCTCCTCTTTTAAGTTTGAACTCTTCTCAGTCTCCTTTGCTGATTCTTCATAAACAGGATGATTCCCAATAGTCTGTCCTGAGTCCTCTCCTTTTTTCCCTTTATACTAGTGAAACTTTGTGATCTTTTGAGGTCTTGTGGATTTAATTATCATCTTCACACAGAGGATTCCTAGATTTATATATGTCCAGACCTATTCTCTACCCTAAGATCCAGCACCTTATCACCAACTGCCTTTTGGACATCTCAAAACTCAATATTATGAAGGCATCTAAAAAATCACTGTGTCCAAAACTTAGCCTCTTTTCCCCAAATCTTCTCTCCACCCTCACAGATATATAGATTATTACAATAACCTTTTAATGGGCCTCCTTGGTTCAAGTCTTCCTATTCCAGTTAATTTCTCCTCTCAGCTACCAAAGCGATTTTCCTAAAGCCTAGATCTATCCATATTATATTCTTGCTCAAAAATTTCCAGTGGCTCCCTATCACTGCCAGGGTCAAATAGAATCTTCTCTTTGCCATTTACATCTCTTCATATCTGGTCCCTTTCTACTCTCCCAGTCTTCTTTCACTTTACTCCCCTCTGAAATGAAAGTATGCTAGCTTATTTTTTCCTCACACATGGCACTCCATCTTTCATTTCCTTGTCTTTGGACTGGCTGACCCCCAGGAATGAAATGCTCTCCTGGCTCACCTCTGACTCCTGGCTTCCTTTAAGATTTTACTCAAATCCCAACTTCTGACTAAGGTCTTTCCCTCTGAAATTACCTCTCACCTACTCAGTATATTCCTTGTATATCCTGAATTATTTATAATTATATATAAATAGTTATATATTTACATTATTAATTTTTGTTCAGTTCAAAAGTATATATCTAATATTATATATAAACATATATATATATGAAATCTATATTATAATGTTTTTCCCCATTAGAATGTGAGCTCTTTGACAGCAGGAACTAATTTTGTCTTTCTTTGTATCCTCAGTGCTTAGCAGAGTGCTTAGCACAGATTAGGTGCTCAAAAAATTCTTGGTGTTCTATTGATGTCTGACCACTTTTATGCCATGTCTCCTCAGCTGTAGCTGGCTCCCACCTTAGGAATCTTGTTTATTCCTAGTTAACAAGCATTGTCCATAACTAGATGGATGGTAGCCCTCTACCACCCACCTTCCTCCCCTACACATGCTTTCTACTTCTAGATATTGGAACAATAACCAATTTAACATTGTAATTCCTGGAAAGGACAAATAAAATAATTTCCCTACGGCTTCTCAGTTATCATAGTGACTTGCCATACCAAATTGTCCCTCTTTGGCCACTATCCCTTAAAATGTACTTATGTTTTAAAATATAAGCTCCTTGAGGGCAGAAACTATCTTTGTTATTTGTTTCTCCATCATTTAGCACAGTGCCTGGCACAATGTAATAAATGCTTTTTAATAAATTCATTCATTCATTCATTCACAGTTTCATGAAGACTTACTGGATCAGGTATGGAGACAAATCTTAATCATTTTTTTTTTTCATTTATTCCTGGGATCTTGCCCAGCATATTAAATCATTCTGAGTCATCTTGCATCCTCTGCCCTAGAATGAACTCTTTATGAAATCTGAGAAATGCCAATTTGATAAGGAAGATAATGGAGCTAATGGGGACATATACTAGGATGGTGGGCCACAGAAATTCATGAGAAGTGGAAGGAGTATTTCAGTGTGAATTCAAGCCTTCAAGAAATATTTTTAGGCATTCCTCAGTTTCCTGGGGTACTACCTCACTTTATCCTCAAGTTCTTTGCCCTAATAGCAATTCTTAGTGACTTAGTATAGTGACTTAGCATAAGACTTCACAGAGGCAGCAAATACATTTAACAGCCTGAAGAACCCATCTGTTTCATCCCTTCCTCAATCAGCAGAAATAGTTTATCATGGAGACTGATATGTCCAATATTACCAGTGGCGCTATACTTTCCCATGCTGCACTGAACCCCTTCATGCTCCAGTTAATCAATTAATCAAGCATTTATTAAAGACTTACTGTGTACCAGGCCCTGTGAGAATGAAACAGATCCTGATGTTAAGGAGCTCACATTCTAAAGGGAGAACTAGCACACACACATACTTCTTGTTGTTGTTCAATTGTTTCAATTGTATCTGACTCTTCATGACCCCATTTGGAGTTTTCTTGGCAAAGATATTGAAATGGTTTGTCATTTTCTTCTTCAGTTCATTTTACAGATGAAGAAACTGAGGCAAACAGGGTTAAGTGACTTGCCCAGGGACACACAGTTAGCAAGTGTCTGAGATTAGATTTGAAGTCATGAAGGTAGGTCTTCTTGACTTTTTCTTCAAGTGTTTTTTTTTTTGTTTATATTTTGTTTCGCAACATGGCTAATATGGACATATGTTTTGCATGATTGCACATGTATAACCTATATCAAATTGCTTGCCTTCTCAATGAGGGGTGAAGGGGAGAGGGAGGAAGAGAATTAAGAACTCAAAAATTTTTAAAAATGAGTGTTAAAAATAGTTTTTACATGGAATTGGAAAAAAAATTATTTTTTTTTTCAATGAAAGAGACTAAGGATACCAAGAAGAGGAAATGAAGAGCCAGATTATTCCAGGTATGGGGGAATGGCCAGTTCTAAATCAGGAAATGGAATGTTGTGTATGCAGGAGGGCAAATTGCTTCTTGTTCCTCAGTGTTTTCTTCAGGTGTACCCATTTTATTTGCCTTTCAGTGATGGGAAAGATGCAGAGGGAAAAGAGATTTTCTTCTTTAGGGCATAACCATTCTCAGTGATGAAGGCCTGCCTAGGTAGGAGAAAATGGCATACTCTGCTCTCTACTCTAGCCATTTCATGCTGGGCACCATTCCTTCACCCTCTCTCTTCACATTCAATTCAATCCCTCCTATGAAGAACCTGGGCAACAGGTGGTGTAGTGAATAGAGCACTGGGCTTGGAGTTGGAAGACCTGAGTTCAAAGCTAGCCTCAGATACCTACTAGCTGTGTGACCCTAGGCAAGTCATTTAACCCTATTTGCCTCAGTTTCATCATCTGTAAAATGAGCTGGAGAAGGAAATAGCAAACCATTTCAATATCTTTGTCAAGAAAACCCCAAATGGTGGCAGCTAGGTGGCGCAGTGGATGGAGCAACGGACAAGAGTCAGGATGACCTGAGTTCAAATCTTACCTTCGACACATAACACTCACTAGCTGTGTGACTTTGGGCAAGTCACTTATCCCCAACAGCCTCACTAAAAAAAAAAACAATTGGGGTCACAAAGAGTCTGGAACAACAACAATAACAAATAAAGAGCCTATGCTTTGATTTTTCCTTAGCTAACCTCAGAGCCTCGTGGGCTTGGCACAGTGGAGTAGAGTAGGTATTGCATACAACTCAAAATAATTTTAGGGAAAGAAAATACTAGCAAACAATGGTGACAGGGGATTCATGGAGGGAGGGACATGAACAGAGCCTTAAAGTAAAACAAAGACTCTGAAGGGTAATTCAGAAGACATTCTAGGCATGGGAGTTATTGTTTGGTCATTTTTCAGTCATGTGCAACTCTCTGTGACCCCTTTTAGGAGGTAAATTTAAATTTAAATTTTCTCTCTAGAGTCCTCACTGCTATATTTCACCATGACTTTAATGATGATTAAGTGACTTGCCTAGGGTCACACAGATAGTAAGTGTCTGAGGCCAGATTTGAACTCAGTAAGAGGAGTCTTCCTCACTCCAGGCCTGTCACTCTATCACTGAGCCATCTAGCTATTCAGGCATGAGGAGTACCTGCATGAATACACAAAGGAGGGAGTAGCATCTTGAGAATTTGAAGGGTTATCATGTGATCTTGCTTGGTCCCAAAGAATAGAGCTAGAAACAATGGGTGCAGGTTGCTGAGGCAAATGTAGGCTTTATGCAAGTAAAGCATCAAAGCTTCCTTGCAAGCTAGTGGGTTTCCTTTCACTGAAGATCTCCAAGCAAAAGCTACATGATGACTTGTTGGGAATTATTAGAGGGATTCTTGTCCAGATATTATTTGGATTAGATGCCTTCCAGTGTTTCCTCTAACTCTGGGAAGATAAGCTTGTATTTAGGCATTGTGAGTTTGTGGTATTGCTGGGACATCTAGATGGACGTGTCTTCAAAACATCAGGCAGGTCTAGAGAGTTGGGTCTGGAGGGGAAAGAAGGAATGAAGCACATGTTTAAGGGCCTACTGGATGCTAAGCTATTTATACAATATTTTGCAAAGCACTTGACAAATACCTCATTTGATCCTTACAACAACCATTGGAGGTAGGTACTATTATTAGACCCATTTTATAATTGAGGAAACTGAGGAAGGCAGAGGTTAAATCACTTACACAGTGTTACATAGTTAGTAGGTATCTGAGGTCAGATTTGAACTCAGGACTTCCTAAATCCAGGATCAGTGCTCTATCCATTGCACTACCTA
Organism: Vombatus ursinus; assembly: GCF_900497805.2. Taxonomy (NCBI): domain Eukaryota; kingdom Metazoa; phylum Chordata; class Mammalia; order Diprotodontia; family Vombatidae; genus Vombatus; species Vombatus ursinus. Next base: position 33,855,883 of record NW_020954576.1, read on the forward strand.
GAAGCTTCTGGAGCCCAGAAGAGAAGTGAGGTTTGGAGAAATAAATCTTGGAGTCAAATATAGATGCAATCACTGAAATATTGACATTGAATAAGATTAATAAGTGACAGATTGTGGAGAGAAGAAAAAAAAAGAGAAACCTGTTCAGAAACCTGGGAATCAGGTCGGTTTGACTCTAATTTCTACCAAATTGCTTTTTGATTTGGCAGTTCTTGTCAAAAGGATGCCATTCTCTTATTTGGGCTCTTATGTTTATCAAATACTAGCTACTCTTTTCAATTGAATCTTTTCACCCCTTATTTACTCTGTCCCACTGATCTTTTCAGTTTTGTTTTTTAACCAGGACCAAATAATTTTGATGATTAATCTTTACAATATAACTTGAGATCTAGGAATACCTTCAATCACACTTTTAAAAATTATTTTCCCAAGATTCTATACCTTTATTTTTTCAAATGTGTTTTTGAGTGTTTTATTTAGTTCTATAAAGTATCCTGTAGGTAATTTGTTTTATATTAGGACTGTATCTTCAAATTAATTTGGCAGAATTTTCATTTTATTATATTGGCATAGCCCAACCATGAACAATGAATAACTTTCCAATTATTTGACTCCATTTATTTCACTAAAGTGTTTTATAATGTATTTATACAATTTTTTGGTTAATGCTGGTAGGATGATTCCCACATATTTTAGGCACTTTGTAGTTTTCTTTAAGTGAGATTTCTCTATTTTCCTTTCTTCTTGCTTTTGTTTGTATCATATAGAAATACTGATGATTTGTATGTATTTATTTTGCATCCTACTATCTTATTGAAAACATTGATTGCCTTCAATGATTTCTTCAATGATTTTCTTTGATTTGCTAAGTATACCATCATAGGAATAGAGATAAAGACTGTGCCTATGATTTCATTGTTTTAGGGAACTCTTAGATGAGGAAACTCTATCTACCAATGCAGGCAGGCTCCCTCTCTCCAACTTATAGTCTTAGAGAAATGCCTAGAATATTAAAAGTTTGTGTATTATTTAGGATTACATAGTCACATGTGTCAGAGAGGACACTTGACTGAAGTCTTCCTGACACCAAAGATAAGTATCTATTATACTGTTCTGTCATCTGTTAAGAGGGAAATGTTTCTCTCCTTTTTGCTTATATTTATACTTTCAATTTTTTTCTCTTACCATATTGCTACAGGTAACATTTCTAAAATTAAGACAAGCAATAGTGGGAAGGGGAGCACTCCCACTTTATCCCTGCTTATACTTGAAAGAATTCTAGTGTTTCTTCATTGCAAACCGTGTTAATTTTTGGTTTTGATATATGCTCTTAATATTTAAGAAAGACCTTTTCATATTTATTTTTTAAAGATTTTTGATATAAATTAGTGTTGTATTTTATTAATTTTGTTTCCCTGTATCTACTAGAGTATTGCACTCCCTCCAAGCTGACTTCATCAATTATCACTTGCTTTGGAGGGCTTGGTCCTCAGGGAGAAGTTGCTACTTCTTCCTTCATTGTTTGGAAATTAAGCATAAGAGACTGAGGTTCTTAGTACCATCTCCAACAAGCCCCCACTGGTGTAGTTTTCATTGATTATCAGCCGGAGTTAATTAGGTCTTAGAAAGGATATTTACTAAGCTAGTATAACAAGGATAATTGCTATACAAACATCTCCCAAATGGGAAGTGCATCTCTCCTTGTACACACAAGGTCCCTGGGGAGAATGGGATTAAACATAGAGAACACATATAACCAAATGCTAAACTCAGCTCTTGATTACTAGGAGTCTTTTAAAAAAATCTTTGTGGAACACTCATGAATTTCCCTTTTAGTGTTGCTATCTGTTGGACTCTAAGGGTTTATGCCTTTTTAGAGTACTGAAGCTATCTTTCTCTAGTGTGCCTAGTTCATCCTCATTATGCCCCTCAGTCCCCATTGCTGATGGTGCCAACATACACTGCTGCTTCAGAGATGGTGCTATTGATACCATTGGGGACTCCTGATTTTCTGACCTTTTGAAGTTCACAAGGTTATCACCTGGTCAATAACAGAGTAGAGGAGAAAAATTAGCTCCTAGTCCCAAAGGGAAATTTTCTCTCTAGAGTCCTCACTGCTATATTTCACCATGACTTGACTGGCATATTGCTGAAATGTGAGATTCTTAACTAAGGTATGATTAATACTTTCAACCAGTTACAGAATATGTCCCATGTGATTACATCTGTTTTTCGTTCAATGATAAAATGACATTATTCCTCAAAAATTGATTGAGGACTTGTTTGTACCTAGTCTATACCTTTGATTTTAAAAAGATGATTCAATCCAGGTGTCTGAGACTTCTGTGATTACATTCATTGAGGTTTCTACTCCTCTTCCTCTGCACTGACCCTTACAAGAAATAATCTTTTTTTTTTGTCAAAACGAAACCATATATAAAAACATTTTTTGAAGCTGGTGTATACTTTATAGGGTAATAGGATTTAGAACTTGAGACGATCATATAGATCATGTAATCCAAGTGTTTAATTATAAAAGATGAGGAAGCTAAGGCCTAGAGAGTCTAAGTTACTTTACTTTTATTTCTCATTTCTACTCATGACTTCCTTTGCTTCCTTCAAATGCCAGCTAATCTCTCATCCTCTATTAGAAAATTTTACCCAATTCTTCTTCCTGCTAATGTCTCCCCTCTTAATTATTTCCCACTTATTCTGTGTTTATGTGTATATATATATATGTGTGTGTATATACATAAATATGTATGTATATATTATTTATACATAATTGTTTTCATGTTGTCTCCCCCATTATACTGGGAACTCCATAAGAGCAGGGACTATCTTTTGCCTTTTTTTGTTTGTTTGTTTGTTTCTCCAATTTTTGGTACATTGCCTGGTAAATGATAGGTGCTTAATAAATGTTTACTGAGTTCATTAAAGTATTAGAATCATGTAGGAAATAAGTACCAGAGATAGAATTTAAATCTCAGGTGTTAGATTCCAGATGCATTGCTCTTTTTATTATACCATGTATGTTATATAGATTTCCTGAAAAAAATAATTAATACCTAATCATGAGAATACACCTTTCTCCACAAAATGTGTAAAGGGTGAACAAAATTATAGCTTGAGATAAAAGGGGATTAAAGACAAAAGAGTGCATCAACCTTAGCTCTTGGTTCACAAGTGTTCACTATGGACCAACATCCTTTTCCCTACATTTTGCCTGAACTTCCTTTGTGAAGCTCCCTGCTTCTGCCATTGCTAAACTTGTGTCCCTTCAATTCTTTTTTTTTTATGATTGGAACACAGTCTCATGGAAGCTAGAACGAGAGAGTCCTAGAACATCAGAGATAGACTCATGCAAGCAAGCATTTATTAAGGTCCTGCTATGGGCCAAATATTGTGTTAGGATCTGGAGATACAATTACAAAAGATGAAACAATCCCTACACTCAAAGAACTTGCATTCTGATGGAGGTGGGATGTGGTGGGGGCTTAGAAATCATCTAGTCCAACTTTCTCATGGTACTGAGATGATTGAACTTCTTTCTCAAGAATTGGTTCAGGTCAAATACACAAGGTGGACAGCCTGAATGTTCCAATGGTACCCTTACAATGGAGGAAGAAAACAAGGAAGGAAATGAGAACTTTTGGGTAGATTCCCTGAGATAAAATTATGGGAGGGAATAAGCAAGAGTAGCACAGACTGAGCAGTCACGGATGGGTTAAAATCTGTATATTTTGAAGTAATACCCAAATTGACAGTCCCTGTTCTTGAGGAGATCACAATCTAATGGGGGAACAACATGTAAATAACGATACAAAAAAGCTATATACAGGATATATTAGAATGCATCAACACAGAAAAGGCACTAGAATTAAGAGGGATGAGGAAGGGATTCCTTAAAGAGAATGGAATTTCAGATGGAACTCAAGGGTAGTCAGATAAGCCAGGTAAGCCAGGAGGTGGCTGTGAGGAGGCAGAGCATTCCAGGCATGGAGGGTGGGAAAGATAGTCATTGAGAAATACTGGGAATTGGGAGATGGATTGTCTTGTTCAAGAAACAGCAAAAAGGTATTTGTTAGGGTGTAAGGGCAAGAAGATTGGAAATATAGGGGGAGGGCCAGATTATGAAGGGCTTTGAGGATTTATATTTATTTGCTCTTAGAGGTTATAGGGAGCCATTGGAATTTATGAGAGGGAGAGTGAGCTGGATGGTCAGATTTGCAATTTAAGAAGATGACCTTGACAATTGCATAGCAGATGGACTAGAGTGGGGGGAGAGAATTGTGGGAGGCAGATCGGCCAGGAGACTCTTGAAATAATCTAGCTATGAGGTGATGAGGACTGACACCAGGGTGGCAGCAGTGCCAGAGGAGAGAAAGTGGTGTATACAAGAGAAGTTACAATGATAAAATTGACAGGCTTTGGCCACAGATTGTATATGGTGGAAGGAAAGGGTGGTTGTGAGAGAGAGTGAGGAGTTAAAGCTATTGTGGTGAGGCATCAACTGAATCATAGGATTATAGTATTTGGAGCTAGGAAAGACCCTAGAAGTCATCTAGTCCAACCCTATGGACCTTCAAGAGCAGGAGAAAGTTGAGGCCCAAAGTGGATACATCACTTCCCCAAAGTCATACAGATTGTGGCAAATAGTCTAGTTGAGGTTGTTAGAAGATGAAAACTGTACTGGATTGGTCATCATTGGTCTGACCCCTTGAGGTATTTTGTGTTGCTCTTTAGAACAGAGGTTTCTCTTTCTGGTATTTCTACAGCCAATCTAGTGTACTGTCTTTTGACTCAGTTAAGGTTAAAGTTAAAGTTTAAGATGGACCATCTTCTTAAGGCTTTAGACAGTGGACAATAAGTATTCATTTCATAAATAAGTCTATTTTAGATGAGCAATTTATTGAATGAGAAGTTTGTGTGGCCATAAGCAGAAATTTCGTACTGATGGGGACCCAGAAATAGTTATAGGGAACATTAAAATTCATGTTCATGGTGGCAGGGTTTACCATCTGGACCCTGAGTGTCCCCAACATGAGGAATGCCCCCAGATTCCCTTGGGTTATGACCCTGGGTTAGAGTTATCTTTTCTATTTCAACCATGTCCTGTTTGGAAGGGGATAATAGTGCCCTACAGATCTTTTGTTTAGTGCTTCTTATATATAGTAAAATACTGTAATTTAACAGCTTGCTAGGGGAACAAGAATTTGTTCCAGTTCCTGATTTAAATGTTTATGCTAATTGCTATTTATTGGCTCAGATGCAAATGATAGGTTGGCCAAAGTGAAATTTTATGACGAGCAAACTCCCCCCTTTTGTGCAAATTGAAAAAGTGAAACAAGAGGAGGATGAAATGAGCCGAAGATGGTCTTAATGGCTGCTTTTTAATGGGGAAGATAAAATTAAGACTGATTTACGTGGCCAACTCCCCTGTTTTCTCTTATCAGCTCATTTGGCAGGAAAAATGGAAAAGTAATTGTTCCTCTTTCAATGTGGGCCTCAAACCATTATTTATTGGCTGAAATTAATCGCTGTTTATCCTTCATTCACGTGGAAACCGCTCTATCAGCATTATGAACCCCAGCAACCCAACTAGTCCCTTGCAATTTAGTCGACAGCAAGCTCAGATCCTGATGAGGCGTGCCTTAATTTTCTGGGCTGTGGGAGTTAATGAAGACTCCTTTCTTAGGTGGACATATTTGTATTTCTACAACATTAATAACAAAGACCCACACTTTCTCTTCAGCAGCAAATAAACTTTTTTTCACCTAAAAAATGGGGGAAAAATGTGCCTGGAAAAAAATGGAGAAAGAAAGGGTGAAGCTGAAAGCTTACTGCTTCAAAGATATCTGGAACATGAGGGACTTAGTAGCCATGGGGGGTGGAAAAGGAAGCTCCTCTGGAAGGAAAATATCTTGAAAGCTCTAAACTGGAGGAGACGCTTTTCTTGATTGTTTCAGTCTTCAGTACTGATTGATTCATCTAATTGACAGCCTGCGGTTTATGTGGGACACCAACTCCTAGATCACCTCCCATGGTGCTTCAGAAGACCATCTGGGATTGGCAGGTCACACTCTGGGACTCAAATCTTTGCCTGCTCAATCAGCATCTTCACTGAATATGTACATACCCAATGTTTCTTCTTTTTTTGGGATAGTGAATAAATAGAATGATATTTTTATTGTGTTCAACTGGCAGTACAATTGAACTGTTAGAGGATTATATTGACTCTAGTGAAAAGGGTACCTTTACCCAGCATGGTTAATATAGATGCAGTCATTATTAAAGTTGATCTCTTCCATGTATTCTAAACAACAAGTGTCTCTGATCATAATTTCTGCCAAAACCTAACTCTGTTTTCATTTTAATTTTTTTGGGGGTGGGATAGACCTGGGATTTCCTTGGTATAGAGAATTTTCAGGCAAGAAACTCTATCAAATCAGATCTGCAACTTATAGTCTGAGAGAGTTGTCTGGTACTGAAGGGTTAAGTGATTTGCCCCAGATCACACAGCTAATAGGTATCAAAGGCAGGACTTTTCAGGGACACCCTGAAAAACATTTAGCAACACACTCTCGAGAAGAAAAAAAGTACATATGACACAGTTTTAAATTTAATCTGAATTATTGACATTTTCTCCATCATTTTCTCAAGTTTAGCCAATCAATAAAACAATAACTAGAAATCTAATTTATAGTGTTTGTTGTTTTCTTAGGTGTAAATACTCACAGAAAATTTAACAATCAACTTAACTATCACAAGCTGGCACAAAATGGCTCCAACACACCCCTGAATATATTTACTACTTCCAAGATGCTACTCACAACTCCCTTTCTTCACCAAACTTTCATTCTTAACTTCACACACATAGTGTAACGAAATGATTGGAGTTGGAGTAAAGAAGATTTGAGTTCAGGTCTTACGTCTGACAGGAACTATGTCATCATTGTATGAACCACCTATATTTCTAAGAGTCAGGCAACTTTCTAACATAAGCCTAAGTAAAATAAAAGTTGCAGTCTTCCTTGGGACAGGGAAAGCTCCCACATTAACGAAGTCATAGGTCAGAATGTGTTGACTAATAAAATCATTACATTATAAAGATCTGATTGGTACGGGTTCTTTCTGTATTGTTAACTCCTCTTCCTAACTTCGCTAACGTCCATTTTCTTGATTAGAAAAACTACAAGAAGAATAGGATATAGTTTAAAAGCTAAAAGGAAAAAAAGAGCTCACTCCTGCCCCTGTAATTCTCAACTTTCCCTTAGAAAGATTTTCTTGGGTTATACTTCACTATTGATTTTAGAGTCTATGGATTTTATAGGTTATCACTTTCTTTAAACTGTGTCCATTGATTGTCCATTAGAGTTTTACTGACCTGAAAAACAACCACCTTAAATCCTCTTTAAATCACTTGAAACTGGCTGTTGCAATAAACAAAACCCCATGTCCAAGCCAAGTTCTATTTAATGAAATAGAGAAGAGAGAAGCAAAAGAAGAAAATGCCATTAAGAAATGGTGTCCCATAGGAGATTCAGTAATCATACTTATATCACACTTTATGGTCACAAAGCAGTCTCCCATACATTATTTCACCTGAGGCTCATGCTAACCTTTTGTTAGACAGGAAATTAAAGCAGTATCCATATTTTACAGATGAGGAAATTGTGGTGGAAGAAATGAAACAATTGACTCAAAAATCACACAACTATTGAGTGGTTGAGTTGGGACTCACACTCATCCCTTCAGACTTCAAATCTGGTGTTCTTTTCACTATATCACACCAATATGTTGAGTCCTTACTTTTATAAAGATCTTTAAGAACATGATGGATAGGATGCTCTTGAGAGGCTCAGTCAGATGACCCTTAGGAGTCCCTGTCAAAACTTTTTAGCTTGTGATTTCATTTATTTATTTTTATGTTGCTCTTCTTTTTCAAAAGGCTAAATATGTATAAGTCCTTCTCCTTACTCTCTCTACTTAAGAATCCCTTAAAACAGCATTCAAATGTCAATGTCTAGTATGCTATGCCTGTCTTGACATTATATTACCTTTTTTATCCATAGTTATTCAGCTTTGGCAGGAGAAACCCTGCAGGTGACATTTATATTAACATTACTTTGACTTCTGTTGCCTTCTTCCAGTTACATCATTAAATTCTCCAAGACAGAAATGAACCAAGAATCAAACTTTTTCAGTTATAAAAAGGCTTCTGTAATATTATTTTTATGATTAAAGTGTTATTATGATATAAGAGTGTTCTTAGCCATTTGGGCTTGTTCTCATTAGTTTTTGTAATTATTAGAGTCCACTTAAGTAATTTATAGTTGGATCCTTAATGCAGACTGGCCAATAACTTAATGCTCTTTGGCCTTCCTGATGTTAATGCTTTTGACCTAAATTTCATAGATGATAGTGAATACATTCTGATATTACCGCTCACAGAAGACACCAACATTGTGAGAGGAAGCATAGCATGGCAGTTACAAAGAAAAGCCCACCTCAAACTCAGGAAATCTTAGGTTTGATTCTTGCCTAGCTTAGATATTGACTATGCCACTTAACCTCTTAGTGCCCTAGGCAAGTCATTTAACCTCTGGGCATACTTCTGGCAAACTTCTAAGCCTATATATTGAAGAATATTTGCCTATCTACATTGGTAGAAGGTATTCCCTTAGAGTTCCCTGCACCAAAGAAAACCTAAGTCTGAACCATTAAAAAAAAGTTACTTGGAATTATTGGTTGGATTTATGGCAAGTGATAATCAAACTGCCTTTCTATAGAGGCTCCATAAAACTAAAATTATCTTTTGAATTGTCAAAATAAGATTACTATAGTTCAAAATTCATTTCTCTAAAATGAAATGGTTAGTTATTCCTAATTTTATAAATTACATTCATTTTCATGTGTGTCTATCACTCTGTATTGTTGTTGTTGTTGTTCAGTCATTCAGCCATATTTGACTCTTCGTGACCCCATTTGGGGTTTTCTTGGCAAAGATACTGGAGTGATTTGCCCTTTCCTTCTCCAATTTATTTTACAGATGAGGAAACTTAGGCAAACAGTGTTAAGTGACTTGCCCAGGATCATATAGTTAGTAGGTATCTGAGGCCAGATTTGAACTCAGGTCTTCTTGACACACTTCTGGTGTGAGGGATTGCCAAGCCCTATTTTGGGCTGCTCATCCACCTTTGGCATTCACCTTCACCCAACTCTCACCTATGACTCTAAGAAACTGTAACATGTGCAGCAGTCACACCCCAGTGAACTTTCTAGGCAGATGGTTAAACCAGAGTAAGGGTAGCCAACAGTCTTTAAACCCATTGGTGAGTAGGGGGATATCTACCCCAAACATATTAAAACTCCCTGGCAGAATGGGTGTATGAGAACAATTTGTTCCAACAGCATAAAGGTGGCTGAAGGAAGGTGCTGTGGAGCACTTAGAGCTTGGTCAGGCTTCAAAGACACCAAGGTCATCCACTATATCCTGGGCCATCCTCAGTCATCTTGACTTATGTCTTGCCACTGGACTTTGATGACTCAGGAAGAGAGAATGAAACAGACAACTTTGTGCAACTGTGCCTTGCTTAAAGAGGATTCACATGCAAGTCAAGACATCATCCAGAAGGTCATTGGTCCTCTTCAAAAATGAAGGATAAACAACAACATATTCATTTTAGTAAATCTGTGATGCTATACACTCTGCCCTCAAGGAGCTTACAATCTAATATAGTTAATTAGTTACAAAAGATTCAGAAGACCTAAAATGAAATCCTGGCTCTGAAATTGTCTGCTAGTTGGTCGATCTGCCTCAAATCTCTCCTCACTCTAGACCATCCTCTACTCAGGTGTCAAATTATTCTTCCTACAGCACAGGTCCCCTAGAGTGTACCTCCTATTCAATAAAATCCAGGAGCTCCTACCACTTCTAAGATCAAACATAAAATCAAGTCTTCTTGATCCTTACCACCCCCCACATGATCTGTGTTCCAGTGACACTGTCTTCCTTGCTGTTTCTCATAGAAGACAATCCATCTCCCAACTCCAAATCTTTTCACCAGTTTTTCCCCATGCCTTGGAACTATCTTCCTCCTTCTATCTACCTCAGACCTTTTCTGGTTTCCCTCAGACTTCAGCTAAAGTATCACCTTCTGCAAGAAGCCTTTCCCAATCCTCCTTAATTTTAGTGCCTTGCCTTTGAGACTACTCCCAATGTATCCTGTACATATTTTGTTTGGATGCTGTTTACCTGTTAGGCTGTGAGCTTCTTGAGATCAGGGACTGTTTGGGGAATTTTTTTCTTTTTTCTTTTCCTTTCTTTGAATCCCCAGTGCTAAGCACAGTGCCTGACACATAACAGATACTTAATAAATATTAGTTGACTGACTAATGTACATATGTATTGACTCACTGTATAGTTAAAGCCCACAGTGACATCAATAAATCTATGTTATGTACACTGAAAAGATTTTTAAGGAGAATCAATTACAATCTCTCAGTATGGTTTTTTTTCCATGTGTGCTCATTTTTCTTATTTTCTCTCTCTCTCTGCATATGTGTGTGTTCTTGTTTATCTCTTTGAATACTTACATTTATCAATGAAAGTTAAAATAAAATTTATGTTAAACAGAAAACAATGAATAAGCAGCTATGGTATTCTATTCTTCCAATGGCTGTCACTTCCTGTGAATAAATTTCTTAGGAGAGTAGGGGACTGTTTATCATTCCACCATGTTTGAAAGGGTTAACATGACTTCCAAGTCATTCAAGTTACTACCAGAGGTTTACTGACTTTGGTAATAGTGAGAATGTTGCTTTTGGCAGGCTATAGCCTTTTGATCACCCTTCTTTCCAAAAAAACTTACTATTTTTATTCTTTGTAAGTTCCCATTCTATAGAATATGATTATCTCAATAACCCCAGTGAGCCAAGAGAAGTATTATTTCTCCACTTGGTCTGAGATTTGACTGCTACCATTCATATGGGATTATTTTGGTTATAGCCTCACTCAGTTCTTCATGGCTGCCCTTGTAAGGTCTAATAATAGAAGATCAAAAAGAGAGGATGTTCTAGAGAACTAATACGTTTCTAAAATTAGTCCATGTAATACCTCAAAGGAGTAGGGACAAGTGAAGGTGGTGAAGAAGATAAGCATCCATTCGACTGAAGGCCAAGAGGAAATGACGTATTAAATTATAGATTTCTAAATAGCTCCCTGCCAATGATCAAATGTCTATTTTCAGTTTACAGAACCAACTACGACCTAAAGAAGTGTCAGAAGATAAATTTCATACATACAGTGAAGGCCGCTGAAAAGGCAAGCTTCATTAGAATTCTTGCTGATGGGTTCTATGTCTCTCTTTCTCTCTCTCTCTCTTTCTCCCCTTATGTCTCTCTTTCTCTTTCTCTCCCCCCTCTCTATCTCTCTGTCTCTGTCTGTCTATATCTCTCTGTCTCTCTTTCTCTATCCCATGAACTGTTTCTTTGATTTGTTTTAAACCATTCACTGTACCTACCTGGAAAGATGATAAAGAATGCCTTAAGCCTATTGTGTTCCAAGAAAAACCTGCAAAGGCATTGCAAATGCTTGGGAAAATACATTCATTTTCTTCAGGGATATTTATAAATAGGAATTAGCACAGTGAGTGATTATGTTACTAATAAATCCTAATAATTTTTTTTAAGGTAGCGAGATTACACAATGAATAGAGTGCTGCTCTTGGGGTCAGGAAGATTTGAATTCAATCTGGCTTCAGACACTTAACTATGTGACCCTTTGCAAGTTACTTAACCTCTGCTTGCCTCAGTTTTCTCATCTGCAAAATGGGAGTAATAATAACATCTACCCTTCCAGGGCTGTTGTGAAGATAAAATGAGATGGGTGATTTGCCAACAGTAAAGTGAAATATAAATGCTATCATTAAAAAGACTAAGCACTCTGTACTTTCTTTTGCAGACAAAAATTAGCAAGTTATTTTAGTCCTTTGTCTCTCCAGATGCTTTTTAGAAAACCATAGCCTCTTCTCTTGGGAAGGTGCCAGTTCCTAAGAACTGGCCATTATTCAATAAGCCATGTGATGGAATATTTAACACTAATTCAATCAAGTCTATCCAAGAGCCATATGTGTCCTATCCACTGGACTCCATTCAGTTGTCCTGTTTATGGTAACATACTTAATGATCCAGACCATGAGGGCTCAGTGGCAAGATCTTCAGGAAACATTGCATGGTGTATGGCCGATATTATTGCAGTGAAACATAGAATGTCTCTGAGATTTGTTTTGTGAAGAAAGATGACAGAATTAGGATTAAATGTTTCTAAATTGGAATCTTTAATTGAATGACCAGATTATATATTTAGAGCTGGAAGGTTAAATTGATGAATGTAAATGGCTCAGAAGAACCAATGTGGTGCTGTGGATAGAGAGCTTGTCTCAAAGCTAGGGAAAGCTGGGTTCAATTTGAACTCTAATATATGCTGACTGTGAGACTGGGCAAATCACTTAATCTCTTACTACTCTAGGAAACTCTTTAAGACTCTAAATTGTGCAGAAGATATGCCTTGCATTGGGATAGGGAGTATACTCTCTTGGAAGTGCCCTATACCAATGAATTGACAAGTCTAGTCCCAAACCCATTTAATCATAGGTAGTTTATTTAGGCAGACATTGTTCTCCCCTGAACCCAGTTAATGTCTGGATTTGGAATCATATGACCTAGGTTTGAATCTTGGCTCATCAGCTTACATGTTTGATCTTAAGAAAATCACCTTCTCATTCTCCATATCATTTTCCTCATCTGTTGAGCTAGATGAAATTTAAGTTCCTTTCTAGCTCTAAATTTTTTGTTCTTTGGTCCAATAAAGTATTTCCAGACTGATGCTTTTCTCTTCAGTACCACAAGTAGCAATAATAAGCATATCAAGAGAAAACACAAATTTGGATGAGAAAATATATTAAAAATTAACTTGTAGAAAAAGAAATTGAATAGAATGAAGAATTTATGGCCAAACAAGATATATAGAGCATTACAGGATATAAAATGTATGATTTTGATTACATTAAATTAGAAAGGTTTTGCACAAACAAAACCAATGCAACCAGAATTAGAAGGAAAGCAGAAAATTGGGGAGGGGGGGAGAACACAGCAAGTTTCTCTGATAAGGGCTTTGTTTCCCAAATATATAGAGAACTGAGTCAAATATCTAAGAATATGAGTCATTCCCTAATTAATAAATAATCACGGAATATGAATAGGCAGATTTCAGATGAAGAAATCAAAGCTAACTATAGTCGTATGAAAAAAATGCTCTAAATAACTATTGATTAGAGAAATAGAAATTAAAATAACTTTGAGATATCACCTCACACCTATCAGATTGGCTAATATGAGAAAAGGAAAAAGACAAATGTTGGAGGGTTATGAGGAAAAATTGGGACACTAATACGCTGTTGGCGTAGTTGTGAATGGATCCAACCATTCTAGAGAGCAATTTGGAACTATACCCAAAGGGCTATAAAACTTTGCCTACCTTTTGACTCAGCATACCACTGGTAGATCTGCATCCCAAAAAATTTTTTAAGAAGCAGGGGAAAGGGCCTATATGTGTAAAAATATTTATAGCAGCTTTTTTTTTGTGGTGGCAAAGAATTGGAAATCAAGGGGATTCTCATCAATTAGGCAATGGCTGAACAAGTTGTGGTATATTATTCTGATGGAATACTATTGTTCCATAAGAAATGATGAGTAGCATGCTTTCAGAAGAACTAGAAAGACTTAAATAAACTGATAAAAAGTGAAAAGAGCAGAACCAAGAGAACACTGTACTCAGTAAAAGTAATATTGTATGATGATCAACTGTGGATGACTTAGCTATTCTCAACAATAGAAACATCCAAGACAATTCCAAAGCACGTATGATGAAAAATGCTACCTGCCTCCAATTAAAGGCCTTAAAGCATCTGAACATAGATCAAAGCATACTTTTTCTACTTTCTTAGTTATTTTTGTTTTCTTTGGTTTGTGTTTTCTTTGGCAACATGGCTAATATGGAAATGTTTTGCATGACTAGACATGTATAATCTATATGAAATTGCTTGCATCCTCAATGAGGGGGTAGGTTTGGGAGGGAGAGAGAGAACTTAAAAATCAAAAAATTTTAAAAATGAATATTAAAATTTTGTTTATATATAATTGAGAAAAAGTTAAATGTAAAAAAAAACACTTTGTTGGTTTGATGTTTCAGACAACATACAAGTTTAAGATTCTCTGTCAAATTTCTTCCTAAGAGGCTCCCATAGCTAGTGTTTAGAGGATGTTTTCCTTTCCTCAAAAGCCATATTGGAATCTTTTCCCTCTTGCTTAACATATTCTTAAGCTGAGAAATAGGTTTAGGTACTGGGTTTCCTATGTTATTAGGATGGCAGAGATCTATCTACCAAAAACAAAGAACTGAAATTTCTTTACATATCCAGGGGATGGGGAACTTCTGGTTAAGTAGAAGGTGTCCAAGAAAAAGCAAATAAAACATCCTTGAATCTGGAAAAAAGTCTAGAAAGAGCTCTTCATTCACATTCCTCTATCGATGTATTACTTATATTAATGGTACATAATAATGACAATAACAACAACAAAAATTAATGTCTGTGGAATACTGGTCTTAAAGTTTAATTTTGGGATTATAAAATAGACCAAAAACAGATTTGAAAATATATTAACAAAAATCTGTACAATATCCACAAAACACAGCATCCACCTCACTAAAGTAGCTAGAGGAAAATTAACACAACCAGAAAAGGAGAAAGAAGATGGATAGACATCTTCAGAGAACATGGTAAGAGAATTAACAGCCTATAGAAATACTTTTGGAACAAGCAGATGTGACTTCACTGAGAAAAATTAAAGGAAAATATCTCTACATCCTATTGTTGAATATATATTTTTGAATATAATTAAACGTGGCTTATTTCTGAATTCAGTCTTTGAAAAGGCTAAGATCCAATAATGGAATAAAAAAGCCCCCATTGGGTGATAGCCACATGAACTCAGTCAACAAAACATCAACAAAGAAATGTAAAACAGGTTTTCTTCCCAGCTCTATCCTTGATCTTCTGGACTTCAAAATCATGTCTCTATTGATCTCTCATTTTGGAATTTGTGTTAAGCCTCTTTATCCTGAAACCTCCTATGACCCTTGTGGCCTGCTCACCATGGAACATCCCTCGACAAAGCTCTCCCCTTTCTCTCATTGGTGAGTTTCTCCTGGAGACTCCATTTTGTGAGGAGAAGCTAGGCTGCCTCTGTTCTCCACCCTTCATAAATTTTAAAATCATGTGGATTCAATCATCTTTCCCACCTTCCACTTTTCAGTTACCTTTTGTGTGTTATCTTGCCCCATTAGAATATAAACCCTTTGAGGGCAGGGATTATCTTTCTTTTTGCCCGGCACATAGTAAGTATCAATAAATTCTTGTTCCTTCCTTCCTACCTTCCTTCCTTCCTTCCTTCCTTCTTTCCTTCCACAAATTTGCTTGCTAAAACAGAAAAATTTTAGGACCAGATTGTTAACACCAAAATTACAGAAAGGTTATCCTTAAGGAGACCAGACTTAGTAGCTGATGTAAATTATACAAAGACACAGTAAGAGCTGTGTAACACATCACTGCAATCTGCAAAAATTTAGCTCCCACAAAATACCTAGCAAGACATGATCTGAAGGCTAGAATTACACATTAACAGCTTGCAATCTTTCATTGACTAACAGATAAAAAGTCTTCATGCTATAAATACAAACTTCAAAATATCCTGGAGAATGCAACCAATAAACTGCAATGGAATTGGACCATTATTGCAGAGCAAATTGTTGTTCATAATTGCCCAGGTATATCTATGTGACCCTGGTTAAGTTACATAATTTTTGCCTGCTTTGGTTTCCTCAACTATATAATGGGGAAAATAATGGTACCTACATCCCAGGATTGTTCTGAGGATTAAATGAGATAATATTTAAAAAGTGCATTGGAAATCTAAAAGTGCTATAGAAATGTTAGTGTTGTTCTCAATGATATTTATAGTAAAAAATTCCAAGGGTATAAAAACAACTTTTTATTTCCCCACTAATTATTAAGCAAGCTGCCCAAATATGCTGATATGTTTGTACTTCCTTTATTATCACAATTTTTTTATTTAATTCTGCACTCATAGATTATTGTTGTGTTGCAAACATGAAATAGAACCAAGTTTAGTGAGTATACTAGAGTATTTGACATCCATATGGGAAACTTCCTTCTTTAAATCATTCCTCTACTAAAACAACCTCAAAAACAATTAATATAATTTTTTTCTCACAGAGACTATTTACACTCCTTATGGTTCTTCCTAGCCTATCATCCATTATCATCTATCCTAAATAGAACTGAGTATGGTTTCCAAATTAGAAAGGGGGCTAAATTAAAGTAGCATATTAATCACTTGATGTACATGGATACCATTAAATTATATGGCCCCGTTTTAAAAAAGCACATTAAACAACTTCATCTTGAGGGAACTTTTCCTATGGATTTTAAACTTTCACTTGTACTTGAAAAGTATAAAATT
The DNA here is from genome assembly GCF_900497805.2 of Vombatus ursinus. Taxonomy (NCBI): domain Eukaryota; kingdom Metazoa; phylum Chordata; class Mammalia; order Diprotodontia; family Vombatidae; genus Vombatus; species Vombatus ursinus. The sequence continues at coordinate 33,872,488 of NW_020954576.1, forward strand.
ATTAATGTACTCAGAGGAAAGATACAGACTGAATGAAATTTTGAGTTTGAATCTTGGAGTCCAATGGAATCAATTGTCAAAGTAATACTTAGAAATACCTCGTCATTCTCCAGGCAAGAGACATAGAGAATGAATCTATCAAACATAAATCCATGGTTAAATGTGATAAGAGACTTATTGGTATCCTAAAATGATAATTCAATGGGAAGAACACATTTAAAACAATTAATACCAGTATTAATATGCATTTTCAGAACTGTAAAATGAACTAAGAGTTCAGGATAATATACTAAGAAAAACTTGTATAATATTAACAACATAGAGAACCCATTGCTCTAAGGCAAGTGCAGAAAAATTTATCCATTACCAAAAATGAGAAAGAAAAATGACAAAAAATGTGAAAATGTAATAAATGGGTCAAAATCTAAATAATTTTGAAAGAAAAAATCACTTTAGTAAGCAATAGCAATGCTGATGACAAGTATATACTATTGGATTTGTTGAATGTTGCTAAAAGTGGTTTACCTCCAAATCAAACCTATGAAATAACTAAGATCTAACACTGAAATAAAAATGCATGTCTTTGCCCTTAGCCACCATTGGTAATACCCATGTGAATTCAACCAATAACATGTTGACAAAGAAGCACTGAATAAAAAGCTGAGTCACATGTATTTGTTTTTAATGGAAACAAATGGTTATCATGTACATTTATTTGTGGAAATAGAGGGATTTTGTGGTGGAAATTCAGGATCAGGTTATTGCCACCAGAAGAATTATCTTTAAGGAACCTGGACTACTCAATAGAGATTATTTCAGAAAACAATAGAAACTGAGTGACACATCATTGCAGGTTGCAAAAATTTAGTACCCACCCAATGCCTAGCAAGACACAAACATTTGGATAGAATTAAACATCAACAGCTCCATCTTTTATAAACTATCAAGCAATAATATTCTAGAGGATTCAACAAATAAGCTACTAGATCTAGGCTCTTGTTACAGATTGAACTATTGCCCACTATTGACAACACATTTTTCATAAAAAAATTTAGAACATTTTAAATAGATATCTCTATACCTAATACTTATAAACTCCAATGATGTGGAATAAATTTTTTTTTCAAAATATATAGATGTAACAGAAGAGATCAGAATTATGTGGGAATAGGATACGTTCATGTCATATCTGATATACTTCTGCTATGAGAAATATTCTGCAGATGCTTTTGGTGAGCCTACAGGATATATTTCTTACATTTTAATACTGCTATTTAATTCCAAGAGACAGCTATTTTATCTGTTTGGTCAATAGTACATATAGCTTTAAATATAAAAGAATAATAGCAAGATAGTAACTTGTGCCAGGACTATTTCTATCTCAACATTACCCTATAAAAGATGATAACAATATTCTAATAACTTCAATTCACATGATGCTTTAAGATTTGCAAAGTGCTTTCCATACATTGTCTCATTTATTCAGCAGCCCAAGATCATACAACTGAATATGATCTGAGTATGTAATGTTTTGCATACATTATCTCATTTGATTCAACAGTCCTGATCATACAATCTTATCAGAGCTGCCAAGGTTATCCTTTGAAGCAGCTACTGAATATCCACTGCCAGAGGAAAGGATGGAAGACTTTAGTATTCTCTTAAATTTATCACTTTCACAACTGTAGGACTTTCAGATAAATGAAATTAAATAGAGTACTACATCTGAAAGGAGACACTTGCTTAGAAATTATTTCAGAGACAACCCACTAAATTTTAAAAGATTTTGTTTGAAATTACTTATTGGAGGGTTTGAGTATATAAAACATTATATTTATTTAGGCAAATAAAAATAAAGAAAATAAAATCTAAATTTCTTTCAAATGACACATAAACAGATTATGGAAAGATTTAAGTGTGTGTGTCCAGGTTACTTGGTGTGTTTCACCTTGAATGTTTGAGACACAATTGCCCTTGACTTACCTTTTCTCTTGCCTCATCATTTCCCTTTGCCTGACCAGTTTGAGCAAAACTTTTCTCAATTTTTTTATCATTTAAAGATTGCACATAACCTATACATTTCATTTTAAAAACCCTAGAATTTGGTAATTTCTTTTCTGTAATATGAAGAGTTATAGAAAATCAATTTAATTACAGGTGATATAGGGATGAGTGAGAAGCATTGAGGTCAGTACATTTGAATTAATTATAGGCTAATAATAATTAGTCTATAGTAAGATCTATGACTAGATTTTCTCATTGGTTTCACATTCAACCTTCTGGAAGGCAATGCCTAGCACATGTTAGATACTTAAATACTTTTTGACTGATCCCTCTCCGAAACTCTAGTCCTACATTTTCAATCACCAAAGTCTACATTTAACAAATAGAACTCATCCTATTCCTACCCTCCCCCAAATAATTTTTTCCTATTTCTGTTAAAGGCAATAGTGGTCACACCATTAAAGATAACACCATTCTCCCAGTGCCAAAGTTGGAAACCAAGGATTCATTGTTGGTTCTTTTCTCTCCCCCTTTGAACATCCAGCCAGTCACCAAATCCAGTGGACTCCACCTCTTCATATTTTTCAAATAATACTGCCGTAATTCAGGATCTCATTACCTCTTCACTGGATTATAATGCCCTAACTGGTCTCTATGCCACCAGACTCCCCCTTTAATCCATCATATGCAATATCACTCTCTTAATTTTCCTTAAGTACTTTCCTGCTTTGAAATTTTCAATGATTCAGTAATACCTATTGAATATAATCCAAACTCATTAAATTGGCATTTAAAGTATCATGAATTGGCCCAAACTACTTAAAGGCTTATCTATCTTTGTGCATCTGTGAGAATACAACCATCACCCACCCAAAAAAAGAAAAAAGAAAAACTAACAAACCCTGGCAGCAGTAGGGAGCTGTCCACAGCTGAACCTCATTCAGAAAATTGAGAGGGGATGAGATGGAGTTATGCCCAAATAACAGGGCTCCAAAGGATGTTGGCATGGTCCCTGTGTTGAGTGAGTTAGATTGGAAATATAGTACTTAATAAAATCCAAACCAGTTTAAACACTTAGTTTCTTGGATTCTTGCCTGAATATAGACTATGTTTCCCTCTTTAGCTCTTTGGGATCCCAATACTGCCTACCACATTATTGAAGCATCTAGATTTTAGTCATATTCCTGCCTCTGCTCACTTCTTGTTTATTATCTAGTAATAACTGATGATTTTGTTTTAAACAACCCCATCAGTTGCTTCTGACCTCTTACTATTGTAATTTTTAATAGTGCAAACATTATACACAATCCAAACTCTCCCCCTGGTATGGTGGTCTTTAAAAGACTCAGTTGGCAGTTCTGGCCTTACTAACTCCTACCCCCAATCCTGAAAAAGCTATATATATTTTCCTTCTCTCAATCACATAGCCATTCTCTAGCCAAACTGTATTACTTGCTATTCCATGAATATCCCCCTTGTTTTCCTTCCTCTGCATCTTTATTCATGCATTTGTTCTCTCTGCCTTAACTTCTCTCTTTCCCATTTCTAGCTGTCAAGATCTCACCCACTGTCATGGCTCAGTTCAAACACTACTTCCACAATGAAATCTTCCTGAATATCCCGTGCTAAAAGTGGTCTATTCCTTCTCTGAACTAACACTGAACTTTGCACCACTCTTAAGAAACATCACAAACTCCACTACATTTTTTGCTATTTGCATACATAAACATCTTCTCTATCCTTTACTTGACTATAGAATGTTTGAAGGAAGGTACCCTGCCTAATTAATGTTTGTAGCTCCTACAGTGCCTAGTATACTGCTTTGATTTGTTAGTGTACAAAAATAAGTATTTGTAGAATGAGCAAAAGAGCAAGTTGTTTAGTGACTTGAAATAAAAATTATAGATATCAGGGGTTACATACTGAGTTGAGCACATTCCTATAGCTCCATGACGTGGTCCTATTAAAAACAGTAAATGCCAGGCCCAAGAATTATCATTGTGAGCAAGGTTACTTGAACCTTTGCTTGTTAGAGATCCAAGACACTGAGCATGGAATAATATGGCTCAGTATTTTTCCAGAGCTTGTGCAATACAAGGGAAACAGAGACCAGCCTCAAGGTAGATGTCAATTGTCCTTGAGAAATGTGAACTAACTTAGGTATCTCCAGGCTTTTTCAAAATTATCCTCTGATATGTATGTGTGTGTGGTAGGGGGGTTATGAAAAATGCCTATGTAGATTTAAAATCCATCATCCAGTGGGTACTAATGGGAGCAGGATTTGTGAAGGTAAATGCACCTTAGATGGGGTAATGTAAGGTTGCAAGTAGCTACATGGAAAAATACTATGGTACCTTAAGACCTAAATAAAATAAACTTTATCCAGAATAGCTACACAAAGAAAGGAGGCACTGGGGGAAGAGGGGTTAATTTCCTCCAAAGATAGAAATCAAGTTCAGTATCTATCTATGACAAGTGTTTTAATCCTGAGAGGTGGTCATTAACAAACCTTATTTGGTTATTAAATGTCATTCCATTTAGGAGGCTTTTTCCCTTTTGGTATTTTAAGTTTCAGAGAAATGCTGTTACTAAGACAACATGGAAGAGGAAAATCAAAAGCATTTAGAAACACCTTGGGGATAATGGGGTGTGGATGTGAAATATTCCCTGATAGCTTGTCCCATATCACCACACCCAGAAATACATTTTGAGAATAAGAAACAGGCCTAGGTCAGTTCTGTGTAAGGAAAACAGAAATGGAGTCAATGTCTGGCTCATTGAAGTTCTCTAAATTGTGTTGGTTGAAATACCCAGATACCGGAAGCCAAATTGCTTTGCATAGTGGAGTTGGAATTACTGAGGACAACTGTCTCAAGTTCCCAATTTGTACCATCCATTCAATTCAGCAAATATTTATTAAGGGCACATGCAAGGCATCATTAAAAATTGTGTGTCAAGTTTCTTTTCACCTACTATACTGCAGCTCATCATATTTAGGAGCTGGGCAGCCATACATCTATTGTATATTACCTAACCAATTTGGCCTTGCTTCTAAGCCACTTGTTTGAATGACTTCTAGTTGAATTGGATTTAAAATTAAGTATAGTCATAGGAATTTTTGATAAAATGTTAATCTATTTAAGGAAACTGCAGGGTACAAAGGAATAACTATTGGTTAGGGAACCTATTTTGTAGTCCCAGCTTTTCCACTAAGGAGCTATGTAATCTTGGCAGTTAGATGGTGCAGGGGATAGAGCACAGGACCTGGGATCAGGAAGGCCTAAATTCAAATCCTGCTTCCAACATTTACTAGCTGCATAACTCTGGACAAGCTATTTAACCTTTGTCTGCCTCAGTTACTTCATCTGTAAAATGGGGATAATAATAACACCTACCTCCCAAGGTTATTGTAAAAATAAAATGAGGTATTTATAAAATGCATCTCAATCCTTAAAGTGTTTTAGAAACTCTAGATATTACCTAAGTCAACTCATTTAACCTCTCTGGGCCTCAGTTTTCTCACATCTAAAATAAAGGTAGTAAAGTAGATGGTCTCTCATAGTAAGAGATGTACCTTCTAAATTTCTATGATAGTTGTTTCATAGCCTCCAATTGATCTGTGATTGCATTGATTTTTATGTTACCTCCAATGATGCAACCCAAAATAGACTAATTAGATAAGTTTTTATTGATGTTGACCATGTAGCTGCTAGATGTTAGATGATGTTAAGTGACACCTTTAACACACCCTTATTTCTTTATTGGGAAAGAAAATGGGTTGAACAGCATTATTATTTCTTGTATGACTAAATTACCTCAGTGTGTTTATCAACAATTTTGGGCATTTAAACCTGTTCAAGAAAGTTGCCAAAATCCAGGCCAATTGGTGGCTTAAATATTTTCAGAAAAGTAGAACCCAAGTGTTCAAGGTAGATTCCTGAATTTTCCTTGTATCTATCATGTTATAATGAACAGCTAGATGCATGGATAGAGTACTGGACCTGGAGTCAGAACACTCATCTTCCTGAGTTCAAATCTTGCCTCAGATACTTACTAGCTATGTGACCCTGGGCAAGTCATTTAACCCTGTTAGCCTCAGTTTCCACATCTGTAAAATGAACTGGAGAAAGAAATGGCAAACCACTCTAGTATCTTTGCCAAGAAAACCTCAAATGGGGTCATGAGGAGTTGGAAATGACTGAAAAATTACTGAACAAATCATTTTGTAAAAGTTATAACCACATTTCTTTATGATAACCAAAGGCAATGGATAATACACTAAGTAATGCTCCTAGAAACACATTTGGGGAACTATATAATTTGCTTTTTGTGTATGGATATTTTAATTTCTTTTTTTAAAAAGAATACAATGGAAGGGATTTTTTGGTCAGGTATAGATTAAATTAGATGACTCCAGGGGTCCAATCTTACACTTGAGATTCTATGACAGCTAACAGAGTTGGATTCTGTAGCAAGATTAAAATCATGTGCCTTGGAACCCACAAGGTGGAGTGAAACATATAACCTGACCCTCTCCCTAGAGGCAGCAAAGTAGCATCTCAGACACTTACCAGCTCCGTGATCCTAGGTAAATTACTTACTCTCTGTCTCAGTTTCCTCAACTATAAAATGGTGATAGTAACAGCATACCCCTCATAGGATTGTTGTGAGGGCCATATGAGATAATATTTATAAAACACTGAGCACTGTGCCTGGCACATAGTAGGTGTTTTATGCAGGCTTGCTCCTTCTCTTTCCTTCTCCCATCCTTGGCATAACATTTTCCATTTTAGACAAAGACCTCTGAGAAGCATAGGAATGAGAGAGTGACAGCATCCTCTTTTAGCAGGCAGTTTAAAATAGTGGGGGCAGGATACCACTTGATTTGTTGTGAGAGGGAATCAGAGGATCTGGGTTTGGATTCTGACTGTCCTCTTTACTACCTATGTGACCCTGGCTAAGTTTCTTTAGCTCTCTGGAATGAACTCAGTTCTTCATCTACAAAATGAAGAACTTTGCTTTAAAGGCCTCTGAGGTCCCTTCTGTCTCTGAATATGTGAGCCTATGTTTCTCACTCCCTCACCCTGAACCCCACACCTAAAGGAGGGACATCACTGGATCATAGAGTAGAGCAAGATACAAACTCACAGAAGTTAGAACTAGAAGGAAAATAGCAACAATGTCCCATTTTCTTATACCCCATGAGACATTTATTATAATTTTCTAGAGATGATGCATAGCTGTATGAGGCAGGAAAATGGCAACAACTGACTACACCATTTGGGGGGGAGCCAAAAAAAAAGGTGGCTGGGTCTTGCTGGAAAAGGCAAGGAATCTCATAGCAAGGAAGAGGAATTAGCAAAGCTTCAAGCAGTAATAGATTCTTCAGACATTCCATAAACTACTAAACCATTTTCAATGTATTCCACAGAAATCCAGCTGTGACATATACTAAAAAGCAAGATTGGAGAATAGTACTTGGTAAGACTCAAGGTGATATAATGAGTTGTTGTTGTTATTTCAATATATAAAATATTTTCCCCCATATCTATCAGATTTTCCAGCTGAATGAAACATCAAGGTAGCATTTCCTAATTTAAGAACTGTTGTAAAACTTCAAACTCTGTCTTTATCTCAAATAAACAGTGGAAGGGTTTTATCTTTGTTATTTTCCAACTCATGGTCTTTCGAAGGAAACTCAAACCTCATAGAAAATAAATATTTTTTGTACTTATTTCCCCCTTATTTCAAAACCAATGCCTTCAACACTCTTTGGATCCCTGCATGGGACCCACATTGTTCTCCTAATTTTACATGTTAATTGAAATTATGGTTTTTCAATATTCACAGGATCCTTAGTCACAACAATTATGAAAACAACCTGGAATAATGCAGATTGCAACCCTTTAGCCCCTTAGTAGACAGGTTCATTAATTACTTTGGATGAAAAAAGCAATCATCGCTTGTTGGCAAGTCTTAACAAAATGAAGGTCTCCAAGCTTAGTAGGCTGACACATGCAACAGTGTTGGGTCCATACTGAAATCTTTCTAGCTTGCTAGGTCCTCCTAGAGCTTATACTTTCTTGGCACAATGATAGAGAACCCTAAGTTACCTACATACCTTAATCAAATGTGCAAGTAGTTCTTTAAAGGTTTGTTCTCACCTCTCAAATAATCAGGATTCCTTTGATCTATAAATCTAAAGTTCCTAAACAAGTAAATTTGACCTGTAAGAAAATTTCTAGGGCAAAAATTAGAATCCTAGTAGACCACAAATTCTCCTCTCCTAGGTTAGTGATGTCAAACCAAAGTAGAGGCAGCCACTAAACTATAAATAAAGGTCCCTTCAGGCTGTATATTGACTTAGAAAACTGTATGTTTATATTATCTATGCTTTATTGTATTTTTATTTATTTTATTAGATATTTTACAATTCCATTTTAATCTGGTTCCCTCACCCAGGTGAGAATTGTAGGCTGCATGAAGTTACATGAGGTCTGCTAACTACCATTTGACACCTCTAGAAATCACCAGGGTTTCCTGGAGCTGTAAATCCAAAAATTCAAAAGGAATGAATTTGACATACTAAACATGATAATCAGTGGGCAGAAGTGAGAACTCTGGAATAGAAATTCTTGGGGTGGTAAGGAATTATGTTACTGCATCAGGAACTCTGTCTTGATCTGACCTTTTCTGGGATGGAAGAGTTCTTTCAAAATCAGGGAAAGGTCATTGTGGAGAAACCATTCCCAGCATGGCTTTTCAGTCAGTCTTTTTCCATTTCTGAGTTGGTACTGCATCTAGTAAAAGCAGCTGATGAAAAAAAAAAAAAAACTAGCAAACTAAAACAAAATAACAATAAAATCTCCCTAAGTGGATATTCAGCTTAGGGGAATTAATTGGATCCATTTGGCTTTTGCAATTTGACCATGGCATTTTCATTTCAACTAATGACTTAATTTTCTAAAACACAGGTTAGCTCACCCTTAAAGTTTGAAGATACCTGAACTCTGGTGAGAGTCAGACTCCCCCCCACCCCCTCCATCTCCTTCTATCTGATGCAAAAGGTGCTCTAGTTAATCTTCTTTAAGGTCTTATTCGCTTAATGGAAATGCTTAGCTGCATAATTGCTTCAAGCCTATTGCTATTGCAAATGGAAAATATAATAATCTAATAGTATTGTCTCTATAAGCGAATGAGAATTTCAGGAGTGGATGTTGGTGCCACCCATGTGATCCGGAGAGGTTAATGCAGTTAAAGTTATTTCACAGTCCATTAAGGAGCTTACGGTGACCCTGTGACCTTTGAGCCAACAACACGGAATCCATTATCATCACAATGGAGGAGCCCTGGGTTCGGCTGACTTGTCAATGGGCCCGGGAAATCCCAAGTTAATACTTAGTTTAAAAAAATGCACTTTTCTTTCTGCTTCTTGGGTATGGCTATTAATATGCCCTCCTATAATTTGTAACATTAACATTGCTGAAGGTACAGAAAAGGACATTGAAATGAAGATGTCAAAACTGCTGACTTAGTTCAGTGCATGATAATATTGGCTATGTATTGAAGGGGCAGAAATCTTAACAGGAAAGATAGAAATGAAGGTAGTCGAGGAACTGTAGGAAATTGATGAGAAATTATCATAGGTTGTGAAACTCATTTAGGCAAATAATTGTTTTATTCTATGTTTAATGTTATGTGGTATTTTAACTTTGAATATATGATTTAGCTAGAAAAAAAACAGGGAGTTTACAGGAGAAAATGATGTTCTAGCTTTGAAAATGAATGCAATTACGATAGTTTCATTAAAACACTCGACTTTTATCAAAATCTCTGAGAAATCTGACACAAGATTTACAAAGAAGCACATCTCAAACTGACAAATAATACCTCTAGACTGTAATGGACCATTCATCTTTCTGTTAGATTAGATTTGATGGAAAGTAACACTGTCAATCACAAATTAAAAACCAGATTTTGGACTGTCTCAGCTTAAAAAAAAACCCAGAAAATTATAATGCAATATTTGTAGCAGAAAAGTCAGAAGTTGATTAGCATTTTGCTTTCCAAGGTGTGCTTTGTCACATCCTTGTTGCTGTTTTTCATCCTTCCCTCTCAATCTTGAAGACACATAATTCTCCTTTGGAGAAATAGCAGGCATAGGAAATTAAATGAATTTTGCAGAATGCTCTATCACTAGAAAAGAAAGTATAGGTCAAACAGACCTTATGTTAAGAAGTCATAAAAATAAAACCATTTGTGCATGTGAAATTTGAAAATGTAAACATAGGCACTCATAGTGCAATTTATATCCCTAGAAATCAAAAGGGAAATATTTTAAAATAATTTAAGAAAAGGCATTTAAAGGTAATTAAAGACTCCTGCAGTACATTTCATAGATAGTTATTGCTGACATTAGTTAACACATCTTACCTCATTTAAACACAATAAGGTTTGAAGCACTTATTACTGCTCCAAATGTCTGTAATATAATCACAGTAAAATGGGAAGCATACATATCTAGTTAATTTTCAAGAAGACACTGTAATGATTTCTTTTTATGGTTTGCTATCTGAGCAAATAATTGAAAAAATGTATTACCTAGTTCTGATGATTCAAAAGAAAATAGCATGGTCAAGGAGTACCTCCTAAATAGATTTCTACCAGGGAACTTGTTGTGTTTGAAGAAAATTATTCATGGAAAATATCTCTTCTTTGAAACCTCATTGAAATATGTATTTTGCAGTTTGGGAAGTTGAGAGAAAAGTACATAAAGGTAGTTCATAGAAAGTTGAAATAATCATACTATAAAAATTGAGGCATTTCAGACATGTTATTATAGATGCTAGAGTTAATTGAGCACTACACCTATAGTGATCTGGAACCTACCAATTTTTTGTAACAATAACAACAACACTCATATAGGACTTTATTTTCAAAGTACTTTACAAATAGTAACCCATTTTATCTTTACAACAAGCTTGGGAGAGAGGTGCCTTTATTATCCTCATTTTAGAGATGAGGAAACTGAGGTAGACAAATTAATTGATTTGCCCAGTCACACAGTTAATAATTAATTGTCTGAGCCTGGATTAAAACTCAGATCTTCCTAAATGGCAGCTTTTGATTTTTGAATTTCCAGTTTGTTAATATGAATTTTCAGCTATCTTTCTGGTTCTCACATGTTTAGAACTTTATTTATAGAAATTGAATTCAGGATTATAAATAATTTAAAAATTCAGTAAGTGATGATAAGTAAGTAACTCTGGTTAGTTAGATCCATGAGCCTTATTGATTAAAAATGTTTCTTAATATATTTTACATTTACTGGAAGATATATTTCTTGTGTTAGAGCTAAATAAAAGGGATGCTTTTAACTCTCAGTTGTCAGTTCTTTTTTAATGGCAGAATCTATCTTTTTGATCTGGTTGTTTGTTTTGTTTATCAAGTTCTACCTTAATGAGCTAAAATAAGCAGAAAGAAAGGAAAATGTCCTGGATGGCAGGACATCAGGAAATCAAGAAAGAAACCATTGGCACTGGATATTTCACACTGATTATTTTTTTAAATGAGTAAATGACATGATATATTGATATTATTGGTAAGACAGAATCAGTTGCCCATAGGAGGCAATGATTAATATTCCAAATAATTTTTTAAAAATGCAAAATACTTGATGTTTCCCTCAAAAATCATAAATACTAAAGTTTATGCTTCTCAACTCCTATAACTGACAGATTCAGAGTACTTGTGAGAAGATGTAAAGTCAGACAGTGCACTTGCTTCTAATGCTTATTTTTTTAACTTTGGAGGTTTAATTTCCCTTGTGTTTTGTTTTCACGCAGACCCCTCCACTAAGAATTCTCTAGATTTTGATAACTAAAAAGTCAAATTAAATTGGAGATCCTGCCATGACATAAAAGGGGGCTCTTTGGCAAATGAAGTATCTAATCTGCATGGGGGGAGGGGTTGGACTGTAACTAATTGGTTATGTAAAAATCCTTGGAATTGCCTGAAGAGAAAGTCATCCCAGGAAGTATGGTGCATAAATGCTGCTCTGAAGTGAGTTGCAGACTACAGTCACCAAAAATAAACTGATTCTTGGCTGAAAGACCTAAGTGCTATTGTGAAATTGATATCCCTTCTTGGCTTACTCCCAGACAATATGTTCCCTTTCTGGGGGCTGATCAATGTGATTGATGGGATGTGTGAAATCCAGGAGAGAGTTCCCCTTTAATCAAACCACTGTCCTCAACAGAGAGGCAGCTGTAGACTAACAAGTTCTTTAAGCCTTTTCCCTCCAGGTCTCTTTAGAAATCTGACAGCCCCAAAGAAGAAAAAGGCAGTTGAGTGACAACCACAAAAACAAACAAACAAGCCTATCCACCATGGAAAAGGAAAGACAACGGGCTGGGTGAGACATATGATGGCAGTAAATGAACAGCTGATTCACTTTCCAAAAGAAACATTGATTTCTTTTAATATCATTACCAATTCACAAAAGATATCTTCATTAGCTATTTACTTCTTGGAAGTATTAATAGTTTCTCTCCTTCTAGCAGTAATCTAGAGTCTTTTCTCTTCGCCCCCCTCCCCCTATTCATTTTCATGTTTGCATAATACACTACATAAGATGTGGTACTTTGTCCCAATCCTAATATATGAAGATAAAGTCACAGTGAGAAAAATAACATAAAGACTTCTTGGAAATGAAATTAGCTTTGTTGACATAATGTGATTATCTGTATAGTGAATTCTAAATACCAACTCATTCATTTTACATGTCACTGGTTTATCATCTTTTGATTTTTTTTTCCAGTGCTGCTTGTAAATGAAGACATAGATGTCAAGTTGGAGATTTTTTTTTTTGCCTTTCCTGTGACATATTTCTTTCATCAGATAGCAATTAAATTGTTAATTCTCATTTCTTCTGCAAAGTGAAATGAATCAAATTGATTTCAGCTTAAAAGATTGACACCAGAGGATGATCTATTACTTTTTAAAGGCTTCCTTTAATCATTGAAAAGGCTTCCAAAGTACAAATCTAAATTGGTTCACCTTACTACAATTTACTGCATTATTGTAGTACTTGCATATGATATTCGGGTGCCAGATTGTGAGCTAATTATGTCATAAGCAATCAACTAACAAAGCACAGCCCATTTTTGCCTGGCAAATGAACCTTGTTTTAAAATTATTCAGGGAAAAGGAAAAAAAAAAGAAAAAAATGATAATCCTTTCAGAAAGACAGAGTAAGAGTTTTAACTATGAATTCCATTTTAGAATTTTTTAACTGATATGTTTTGATTGGTAATGACATAGGCTTTTCTATATATAATATAGATAGACATATACACACAAATATAAACATATCTAAATATAAATTTATAGATATAGAATACAGATAATAGAAAATATATAGGTATAAAATATAGATAAATATAAATAATACATAAATATGCACATCTATATACACATGTTTATGCACACACATACATATGTGTACATATTACGCATTATAGATATGTTACATATATATTTATACATTCATGTACGTATGAGCTTCATTCACAGACTTACCATGCCCTGTGGTGATACAACATGGAATGGAATCAAGTAGGAGATGGAATTATTTTCTGAATTTACATTGCAATGCCAAACTGGATAACACAAAATCCCCCTCCCTCAATCAACTTTTCTTTCCTGTACCCTCCAGAGAATTGCTGTAGCACTGTTCAGTGGAAAGAATATTGCAATGCTGAACTTAGTATCAACAGACTTGAATGGGCCTTCATTTCCTCCTCTTTAAAAAGGGGCAGTGGGTCTAGAATCAGTGCTTCTTAAACTGTGGGTTGCAACCCCATGATCTGGTCTAGATCACCTATAAGTTCCCTTCTAGCTTGAGTAATAGCAATAGTTGGTATAACCTTGGTTCAAATCTATGAAGCAGATTTATAAAATAAAGCCTGAATTCAGAATAATTCTTCATTTAGAAGGGTAGTTAGGAAATGGCTTGTGCTCATGTTCCCATTAAGAGAATATGACTCTCCTAGAGTGGGCTGGAGGTTGAATTCCCATCCTTGTTTTAGAAAAATTCCCTCTCTCCTGTACAGCTTTCACATGCCTTCATATCACAGACAAAGGGACCCTAGACAGCACAAGGACAGGAGTTTATGAGAAATAATATTTTATCCAGCCAATATCTTCTTTAACAGCACACATTTAAGAAAAATAAAAACAAAAGAAAGGCTGGGGCCCTTCCTCTCAGGTCCCCCCACCCCCTCCCTGACAAGTCTGATCTTGGGTTAGTGTTCTTGCTTCCCAAACTGGGAAGAACTAAAAATCCTAGTGTTTAGGGGCCAGTCAATACCTTCTCAGGGGATGCTACACTATCATAGCTAAAGTCTGTCAAGTGCTTTCTGTATGTTAATTCATCTGATCTACGATCTTACAAAATTTGTTTTTCACAATTAAAATATAAAACAAAAGAAAAATTATAATTCCTATCTAACTGCTTTCTGGAGGAGGATTATGACATAGTTCTCAAAATTGGTAGAATATAAACAATTCACATGTATTAGAAAAAAACACAATAACAAGTGTACTAGAGGCTTGTAATGGATTCTGTGTCCCTGACTTTACATATCTTTATGTACACTAATACTCAAAATAATGTGCTTTCTCATAACCTAGTCCAGTGTCTTAAATATAATGCTTAATAAATATTTGCTGTTAAGCTGAATTTCTTGTGGTCCCTATGCCTGTTTGGTGGTAGATGAAAAGGCAACAGAAATTTAGTCCTTGGCCTACATTTTGGTGGGGGTAATTGAGATTTGAAGATGAAATTTTGGGGATGATTATACTTAGCTATGAACCATGTTAATGATCAATTTATGTTAAATTATCATTTTCATTTAAAGGAGGAAAGGCACTGATGGTCTTGTTGAAGAAAGAACAAGATTATATATTACTACATGCTAAATTCTGTTATACTAACAATAAATGTAAATCAGTTTCACAGAATAGAGAGGTTTCTACTGAACTTTTCTTACTAGATTGCACCTCAGGAACGTAAAGCTAGTTGTGACATTAGAAAAAGTTGGAGGGTTATAGAAGGATAAGGGGAATATCAAATGCAGGATTTCTTAACCTGGGGTGTGAAGTTTTAGTATATTAAAATGTTTTTAATGTATTTTAAATATTTACACACAATCTAGTTTAAGAACTCTAATTCATTTACTTGGTTTCCTATAAAATTTTATATATTTTATTTTCTACACTTAAAAATATCCTTCTGAAAAGAGGTCCACAGGATTTGGGACACAGTCAAAGGGGTTAATGGTGCAAAAAAATCTATTTTAATAGGATATTGATAGCCTAAATACCTTACTATAACAGGAATCCAGAATTCAAATTACGATATACCAGATCAAAAATAAAATTTCTCAAAACTTAGCCATATATAATACTTTGAACGTAATAGGCTGTCAATTGATATTTTGTTGACTAGAATGAATGAAGGGAGAAAATCAAAATACTTTTCTCAGTCAATCAACATGCTTTTGTTAAATGCCTACTCTGAATCAGGCTCTGTCCTAGGTGCTGGGGATACAAGTAAAAAGAAGAAAACAATTCCTACTTTGAGGGAACTTACATTTTCCTAAATATTAATAATTACAATGTAATTGAATACATGGAAGTTAGGGAAAGAGGGCAATCAGGAAAGTCTTCATATGGAAGGTGATGCTTGAGCTGCATATTGAAGAGAAGGGGAGGCTGAAATGCAAAAGAATAGAGATGAACAATGGAGTGCTATGAGTGAACAAAAGAGAAAGAGCCAGTTTGACTGTATCTCAAGAGGGTGGGAAAAGGAATAATGTATAGTGTGGCTAGAAAAATGCATTGCATCCAGGTTATGAAAAGCTTTAAAGATTGAATAGAATTTTTTTTTTGTTCTAGAAGAAATAGGGAGCTAGACTTTCTCACGTAGGGGAGTATTACGCTTGAATCTTCTCATAAGGAAAATCAGTTTGACTGCTATGTCAAAGATAAACTGGAATTGAGAGAGATAAGAGGTAGGAAGACCAATTAGGAGTTCATTGTATTAGTCTAGGTGAGAGGTAATAAGGGCTTGAACTAAGGTGACTCTGTGAAGGGCCTGGGGAGAGGGATGTTGTAGAAGTGAAAATCTGGGTTTTGAGTTCTGATTGGATAGATGAGGTGAATAAGAAGGAAGAACTGATGATAACACTGAGGTTACAAGCTGGGACACTAGAGAAATACCTTGGACAGAAATAGAAAATGACCACATTAGAAATAGGGCTATTACTTGACCTATCTGTGAGCTTTAATCCATTATATTCACAAAGGAATACAGTTTTTCATGGTAATGAACAATTCCCTTTAAGCTAAAAAAAAAAAATACTAGTTTGCTTAAGGTATTAATGAGTGCTTCACTGAAAAAAAAGTGAGATTGAAAAACAGTAGGGAGCAAATTTGGTTTGTAATGAGAGCAAGAGAAGAATTAACTGTGTTACAAAAATAATCATAGCATTTTTGTAATGCATACTTTACACTCAGCTTCATTGACTACATTAAGCACCTTTAACCAAAGTGTTTCCATTAAGTATGGATAAATCTGAAAAGATGAATGGCAGCTTGAAGAGTGAATGGTTATACACAAGTCATAATCAATCAATCAATAAACAAATCAATCAATAAACTATTAGTCAAATAAACAAATGAATAAATAAAAAGAATATACCAATAGATAGAAGTTATGAATAACAAGGAATCATGAAATATGACAAGCAGAATGCAAATCAGTGATTTTTAAAAAGCAAGCTGGATGTGGAAATGCATAAATCAGATTAAATATGTAGAAATGATATATTAACCCTTTCATTACACTTGAAATTGATCAGAATCTTACCTGAGTCTGAGGTTTAATTCTAGGATCTGTAATTTAAGTGGGACCTGATTTCAATCCAGGTATACCATTTCAGAAAAATTCCAGAATCTAAATGCCCTCCTTCAATGTGAATCTTGAGTTTTCATATTATTGAAGAATTCTTGAGAATGGTGTAGGGAACAGAGAAGTTGGGTAAGTTGCTATGGTCACACAGCTAGCTTGTGTGCTAAGGAAGCCAGACTGGAATTTAGGCTGTATCTCCAGGAGAATTCATAGATTAGGACCAAACCAAACCTCAAGTGGGATTTGGTAAACTTAATTATGTTCTGAGTAAAGCCAAAAATGCTATGCATGTGTGTGACAAAAGCCTACAAATAAATTAAGATTATTTGGTGAAGATAAAGCAGAGAGATGTTTATGATCAGTGGTCAAGAATATTAAAAGTTACATAAAGAATAGTGTTCAAATGTTCCACTTTCCACTGAGGACAGAACAAGAGGAAATGGGTTTAAATGGCGTCAAGGAAAAGGGGGTTAAAAATGAGAAAGTCCTCCTTGACAGTGAGGGATTGTTGTAATGCCAAAATGGATGAGTGGGAAATATCTGGAAATATTCTTCCCTGGAGTTCTTTGAAAATAGAATAGTTTCCTCTTGGTCCCCAATGGTTTTGATGCTGTCCTGTCCTGAGGCAAAGGAATAGAGTAGATGACCTTAGAAAGTTTCTTCCAGACTTTTCAAACTGTCATTATTATGAAGCTTGTACAAATTGTGCCAGACTATCAGCAGCTACAAAGAGATGATTTTATTTTAGGTGGAGAAGTGAGCTGATCATTTTTCTTATTTTTCAATTGTACCTTTCCATTATATTTCTCTTGGGGCCCAGGGACAAACATGTAAATAGCCAACAGAGACCTCCTTTTTATATTGAGTCAAGTCACTTGTAACTTTGATGCATATGTGTTTATGTGTATATACATACTCACAAACACTACACACATACATATGTGCATATATCAATATCACATCTCTGAAGCTGGGTTTCTCATTCTTGCCTTTACCCTCCCTAAACTTTTGATATTTGATCTTTGGAAAGGAGTTAAGGCATTATGTAAGAAAAATGTGGTGGTATTTTGAGTCATCTTAGATCAGTGGTATCTTAACATTTTTTTTGTGTCATGGACCCCTTTGGCAATCTGCTAAAGCCTAAAGAACCATTTTTGAAAAGATGCTTTTTTAAAAAATATATTTTATTTTTCCCCAATTATGTTAAACAATTTTTAAACATGTTTTTAAAGTTTTGAGTTTCAAGTTCTGTTTCTGTGTTCCTCCTTCCCCTCCCCCGTCCCTGAGATGGTAAGCATTCAGATATAGGTTATATATATGCAATCATGTAAAACATGAAACGATGTTTTTAAAAGTATAAAATAAAAGACATAAAATTACAGAGGAAACCAATTATGATGAAATACAGTTATCACAATATGAAAATTTTAAAAAAAGTTCATTAACCCCAGGTTAAGAACCCCTGCCTTAGTCAAAACAAATACAGTAGATGCAAAGTACTATATAAAATAAAAAGCATTTGCTATTATTTAGTTGAAATTATAATCTGATAACCAAAAATAGAATTTTGAGTTCATGAGTTTAGCTCTTTTCTGATAAGAAGAAAAGTGACACAACATGGCTTAATAAATGTAATTTGGAGTTTGGACATGGGTTCGAATAATTAATTTACCACTTCCTGCCTTAAAGTTTGGGTGTCATCTATGTTCTCTGGACCTTAGTTTCTTCATCTATAAAATAATGGCATTGGACTAGATGATTTCAAAGTTTCCTACCAATGCTAAATCTGTTACACTAGGACAAGAAGCAAGTATTTTATAAAATTTTATTAAGGGAAATATTCATTTCTTTGTTTTGATTTTTTTTTGAAGGAGCAACATTACTGTCAATGTGGAAGAAAAAAATCCCTTTGATTGTGTACTCAAATATTATGTAAATTATGTAACAGAGGTCAAAGTAGATTTGGGGAACAGGGAATAATATTGTATTGATCATTGGGAAAGCTCAGGGTAGCTTAGCTTCAAAACATAATAAGCCAAATTTTTGCTGGTGCCTTATTTTATTTTGTTAATATATGTTTTGCATATTTAATTTTAATAAAAGACTAATTTAGCTTCATTACATCCCAGAAATTTTGGTATACTCTTTTGTGATTATCAATGCCTTTCACATAATTAATATTTCTACGATTTGTTCTTTCATGCACTCATCATTTAGGATTTTATTTTTAAGTTTCCATTTAGTTTTTTGTTTATTGTTTGCTTGTTTTTGTTTTTTTTAATTTATTTGTTTTGTTTTTTAATTTTGTTTGTGCTTCCTGAGCGGATTACTATTTTTATTGCATTATGGTCTATAAAGGTTGTATTTAATATTTCTGCCTCTTTATGTTTATTTGCAATTTCTACAGGCCCTTCATTTTTCTAAAAGTTCCATTTGGTGCCAAGAAATATGCATATTCTTTTGTGGTCATTTTTAGAAGATGTAAGTCAGTTAGTTCCAAAATCTTTGGCAATTTGTACAATTCTATATTTTCCTCTTTTCTAAATCTTTTTCTTTTGTCCAACTTTGAAAGAGAGACATTCAAATCTTCTGCTAATTTTTGTGTTAATAACTGTGTCTTCTTGCAATTCATTCCATTATTCCTTTATGAATTTAAATGCTATGGCATTTGGAATATATTAATTTAATATTTATATTGATTTGTTTTCTGTTTCCTTTTAGCATAATATAATTTCTGTGTTTATTTCTATATTGTGAATTTTTGTTTTTGCTTTGTCTGATTGTAACTTCTGCTTTTTTTTATTCACTTGATGCAGTCAATTTGGTTCCATCTTCTAATTTTATTCTGTGAATTTTTTTTACCTTTTTTTCAATGTGTTTCTTATAAGCAACCGATCATGGGCTTTTATTTTCTTATCAATCTATTATTCCCTTTTGTTTTACTGAATTTTTAAACCATTTACTTATTTAAAGTTATGAGAGATTAATATTTTCCTACATTTATGTGTTTAGGTTTTTTTCTTTAATTAGGATTTTGTTTCTCCTTTTTTTAAAACAATATTTTGTCCATGTAATTGTTTTTGCTTAAGCTACCTGAAGGCAATCATAATTCCACAGGCTCTGTTCTTCTTACCTCTACCCTATGCCCATATTTTTGTTTTTGTTTCATCATCCTTTTCTTTAGCTTTGGAGTTTTACTTCACTAATTGGTTCCATTTTCTTTCTTTCTTTTTTTAATTTAGTAATCTATTTTCCCCTTCTTTTTTTCCTTCTCAGTTAAATGTTTAAGATCTTTCCTCTCCAACTTCTTTGTTTTCCACTTTCTGTGTCTTTTTCTAAAAAAAGGGATTTCTTTATTTTCTTCACTACTTTTCTTCCCTTGCTGTCTATTTCAAACTTTATTCTTTGACTCATTGTCCTTATACATATTTTTTAGTCTATATGTTCCTTGTGGAATGACAGCTTCTAAAGTACCAAATTTGAGTTCTGTATTCTAAATCTGTTTTATTTTGGTATCTTAATATTAAAGAACAAAAATCAGACCTCACTTCTAGCATCTGACTCATTAGACATGGCTTCTTTGAGTAGTCTCCACCTCTTACTGTTTGAACACAACACACGCACACACACACATACACACACACATGCGTACACACACCCTTCTGGGCATTGTGTATTTTTTGAATCTTGTACTAACATTTAAAAAACTCTTTCTTTAGACTCTGTCAGGTTCTCTCATTAGAATGTGAATAAATTTAATAACCACTCAACTGTACTACGTATGCATTTAGCTCATTTGCATGTTCATTGATAGTGCAAGTTAGCACAACAACTAGAGCATAGCAGGTGCTATATAAATACTTATTCCTTTCCCCTTATTTTATGTATTTAAAACCATTATTTTGAGAAGGGTCCCAGATACTTTACCAGATTGGCAAAAGGGTCCACAACACATGCACAAAGGTAAGAATCCCTACTCTAGGCAGTTTTCTAAAACTATAAGCTATAGAAAAAGTACTGATCTGCTTTGGTCAAGAAAGTGCCTCAACAGGACTTTCTGGTGTTGATAAAATCTCAGGTGTGTATGTAGGGGGGGATGTATGGGTGGGTGTGGGGGGAAATGTAAGTGAAACCCATTGGAAATGTGACTCTGGAAATAGACACAAGGCACAGTCCAGCCATTGTCTATTCTTCTACTTTTAAGTGGACTTCATTGAAAGTATTTCAGAGGGAGGCATTAAGCATTTTTTAAGACGTCAAGGAAGGAAATTTTTTATTCTATAAAGAAAGACAGAAAATAGATGTATGAAAGTGGAAAGTTGATATATTAGGGGAAATGTATTACTTTTAACTGAATAGAGATCCTATTGAAATAACTTTTGCCCTTACAAAATTCATTTTCTAATTGACTTTGGAGTCAGGCCGACTTGGCTTAAAGTCCTGCCTCTGATCCATACTGAGCTATGGGACTCATGCAATTTTTTAAAGATTAGTTATAGAGAAGCTGATGATCTACAAGGGTGAAAGGGATCTCATAAGTCTGGACCATATACGTGTGTATATTTATATGAGTGTGTACAAATATGCACACACATACATATAGATACACATACAAGTATTCACATATATATATCACGTGTGTATTATTTACACATTTACACATTTATGTAAAAACATGTGTCCATACCTGCTTACATGTATATCATAAATGTATATATTGAAAGAGGTCCAAATTTGGGACGTAATGAGCCCTTGGAAATACATACCACATTCACTGAAATTACATCTATTTTGAAAGGGCACCTAAGCTTCAAATGCAATCTATAGTGCTTTTTTTTTTAAATGGATTCTTTCTAATCCTTAAAGGCCAATATCTACCTTATTCTATAAGGGTTAGAGTCAAATTTTCCTGGAGAGATTCACTTTTTTTAAGGAAAGGGAATGAGTCATGCAGATCCCTTTTAAAAAAAAAATAATTCTACAATTTTATGTTGTCCAGGACATGAGGAAAACATAGATTTTAAAAATAAAATGTATTCTGTCTGTGTGTGTGGCCAAGGGGTGGGAGGGATTATATTTAACATTATGAGCGATCTCATAATAGCCATATAATAAAATGTTTTACAAGGTAAATAAACATTTCAAATGTGCATCAGTTCACTAAGCCACATATGAAGAGTAAGCTGGCAGAATATGTTTTCAGCAATTGTATGTTAATAGTAATGTTCACGGCACTGTTAATACAGATTCATTGAAAATGCTTTCTGGGTGAATATCCCATTAAATCCAGTTTCAATAGAGTCACGCTGAAAGATTCCACACTCTGATATGAGGTGGCACACTTGGGTGTGCTCTACAGATAATGTCTAAGGCACAAAAGCTGAACAGTGCGTAGATTGCCAAATTCCTATTTGTCCTTCACATGAAGCCCATATTGACTGCTTCAAAAACTCTTTGTATGAGCCATTACTTTCAAATTGTTTCCCAACTTATATCACAATTGAAAATTGGACAGCTTTTCAATTGTTCTTGTATTCCAATTGATTACCAATACAGTTTTTCAGAATTAAGAATATTGCTCTATTCTCTTCCCGGGCATCATGTTGACTGTGCAGTATTCATTTGAATATTGCAGTACAGTTGAGGTCTGACTCCAGTGTTAAGATAACACATGAGGAAATCAATTAGATTTATTATCTCTTCTCTTGACTCTACAGTATGTTTCAATGTGAAAAGACAACCCCTACACATAATGTTGCCTTAGCTTCAAGGACTTGACCGATTAGCATCCAGATGTGGTTTGTGCTGCCACAGACAACAGGCTCAAGGTTTCAGATTTCTACTCCAGGAAAAGGCAATTGTTATGTGCTGGTGACATGTGTTTTCTAAATAAGGGTATCCGAACACCATTGGGAAGGATAGCAAACCAACAAATATTTATTCAACACTTCTTATATGCAAGGCACCTCACTAGGTGCTGTGAGGAACACAAAGGGGAATATTTTGTATCTCATAATTTGAGTAACTCAGAAATTGCTCAGAAAGTGGAATAAATAGAAGACATCTGGGATGGCCAGTTTGGGGGTTTAGAGAGTCACTTAACATTTCTAAAGCTCTTCTAAAAATTTTTTCAAAGTACTTTAAAAATCATTCAATAACCCTTTCAGGAATCTGTATGTACAAATAGTAGCCACAGTTTATTATAGGGGCAATTGAACAATGGAGATTAAGTGCCTTTCTCAAGGTCACACAGCAATACAAATGTAAAGCTGTGCCTGCTACTTTTAAGTTTCCTGCTCTTAGTTCTGTGTTTAATCAACTGAACTACCTTGAAATACTTTGTGTGTGTGTGTGTGTGTGTGTGTGTGTGTGTATGTGTGTATGTACATTTTTCAAGGGTCTCATTTTCTAGGAAAGAATTGGCCATGTTTTGTTAATTGGTTGTTTATGATATAATTAACTGATATAAAACTGCTGGGATTCAGGCTGAAATAATGTAACTGGGCTTCCGCTATAGGCTTAATGCTGTTTATGTAAAAATGATTTTAATTTCTCTGTTATTATTTTGTTAAAAAACAGAGTGGTCTGTTTTGAAATATCTCCATTTAAAGAGCGAGGTGCTTTTAAATAGTGGAGAACGTTGTTGATTCATGAAAATATTTGCCCAGCAGTTCCCTACTTTTCATTTCTTCATGACCCATAACTATTCAGTTCTTCATAATCATACTGGTTTTTTTTAAAACTATTAATATTTTATGGAATCACAGGATGTCAGAGCTGGAAGGAACTTTAGAGATAATTCAGACCAAATTATTTATTTTATACATGAGGAGACTGAGACCATGCATATTATCCCTGCTGCTTTTTTGTAGTATTTAAATATGACATGGCTGATCCTGTTATATGTGTGTGTTGTATGGTTAAAAACTCAGTTTGTGATTACTAATAAATAGGCAAGACAACTGGGTTGTGCAGTGGATAGAGTGTTGGACCTAAAGTCAGGAAGATGTGAGTTCAAATCTAGCCTCAAATACTCACTAACTGTGTGACAACCAGCAAGTCATTTAACCACTGTCCACCTCAGTTTCTACATTTGTAAAATGGGAATTAGATTGGCACCTATCTTCCAGAGTTGTTTTGAGGATCAAATGAGATAATAGTTGTGTATAAATTTGTAAACATATACCTTATAAACAATTGTAAACAATTATAAATTATGTAAACATAATATATATACTATATATACCATAAAGTATAGAAATATATACTATATAAATGCTACCTGTTTTTAAAAGTGTCTTGGGTGGCACTGGGGTGAGAGCATGGGGCCAGATGGAGGTTCTTTCTTTCTATCTTGTATGATAAGCAAAAATGTCAGAGGATATAAGGAAAAGGTTTGAATTTCCTAATTCCCTTAACCAGTCACAGGCTGTGAGTCACCTTATTGTTGCAGTACTGAAGGAAAATAGCTGGTCTGAAAAGAATAGCCAATCTACAAACCAGATCAATATTATTGCCTTCTGGTAGTCATAGTCAATGAACATTAAACTCTTGTGTGTCAGACACTGCACTAAGTTAGTGCACCGGAGTTACAAAAACAAAGACAGTTCCTACCCTCAAGAAGCTTACATCCTACTAAGTGACTCCTGCTTTGAATCTCTTGTGGGAGAAGTGTTGCAGTGACAATGTCATGGTTTGAACTGCTTGCTGCTAGGGTCTCATGGCACTTGTGCAGAATCATGCTGAATTCACCTTTGTTCTTATTGGGATACTCAACCTCACTCCTTCAACCAGAAATACACATGGCTTAGTAAAAGCTGTTGTGAAGTTAACTACAAATGCAAGTACTCAAAGAAGGAAAGGATGGAGAGAAGGCTGTTAAGGATTTGTATGGTATCAGAAACCATCTTCATCCTCTCATCACTGTGCTTGAAAATAAGTCATGTTGTTGGCCAGTTCTTCTACAGCAGCTTACAGCTTTTTTTCCTCAATGCCCAGAAAGGTCAGAGATTTCTTGCCTCTCTTTCATGGCCCCATTTCTCCATTACCTATATTGTGAGCCATCCCAATTATAGGAGTATTCCAAACTGAAAAGGGGCTTGCTTAAAGTGTTACTCCAACCTCAGAGCACTTGTGATAAAGAAAAACCCTCATTACTGGGAAAAAAAAAAACATATCCTCCAGATGTTTTGCGACTTGGTTCCATATTTACAGATTTGGTACAGACAACAGAAGTGACACGATTTCTTCAAGAATTATTTTTGAGTCTTTTGTGCCGCCCTGTTTTCTGGGGAGAGGAGCTGGTCAAGCTAAGCCTGCAAATTCTGTGTGTTTGTGAAGTAAGCCTAAAGACAGCTGGAGAATGTTCATCTTTAATTTACCTTTTAGAAAAAAAAATGAACTTCTGAAAGTGATTTCCTGTTGAACAAGGCATAATTGGAATGGGTTTTCTTATCCTACAGATACTGACAAGTCAACAGAAGCCCATCTTAAATCTAGCTATGAAATTTCTCTCTTCTGCTGGGACCAAGAACACCCCAACCTCCTCCCTGCTGCTGGTGATGTCATCTGCATACTGCAGATTTTGTCATCTATAGCCTTGGAGGATTGTATTTCAGCAGAAGATGTCAGCCCCTCTAGGCAAGAGCTGGCTGGAACCCTCTTGAAAATAGTGCAACAAGAGGGCTCCAAAGACCAGCTGATGTCCTTTAAGCTTGCTTTCCCTGTAACCAGCATGTATTACCCAATGTTTATAGCCTGGAGAATTCTTGGACAAATGAAAGAAGAGTCCACAGTATGTGATTGGCTGTCTTCTGTGAAATCATTGCCACCTATCACCACTCATGTACTTGTACATGTTTTCCTTCTATTGGTTCATTTACTTGTTCAAGAAAAAGAAGAGAATCTTCGCAGTGTACTGAGGGCCACCACGAAAAGAGCCAAAGCTGACTCCTCTCAGGTATCAAATCTAGTCCCTGCTTTGATGTTCAAGCTTGGAAGACCACTGGAACCTCTTTTGTACATTGATATTTTATATATTCTACCTACTTTGGATGTACATAAGGTTTGTGTTGCCCAAATACTGCGAGTAATCCAGGTTCTGGGAAGCACTCCCCAACTTAGAGCTGTCACTTTATACCCAATGACATCTTTGTAGGAGGAACAGGATTGTGCGTACCCTGAACTGCAGTGGTTCATGGACTGTCAGATGTGCCATCTTTGTGGGAGAAACTGATTGCCAAAGCAGCCTCCATCAGGGATATATGTAGACAAAGACTATATCAGCCGTATCACAGGTGTTGAATGAATGCACAAAGCCCAATCAAGCTACTCCAGCAACCTTAGTATCACAAGGTCTTCATGCACTCTGTCAAGCCAAGTATTTGTTCACAGACATCCCCCTAACTCAACCGTGGGTTTGAGGCCCGTCGGTTACCCTCAGAACACACTTACTATGTGATATGTGTCAGCAGAAAAGTGGCAGAAGAAACTACAGATAAATAAATACATATCCAGAGAGTGCCATACATGTACTGAGAAGATGAAGGCTTAGAAGAGAAGACTAACACAGGCCTCGTGCTGAGCTCTGGGGATTCAAAGAAAGGCAAAAGACAATTTCTTGTCTCCAGGAATTTGCAATCTAATTTTTGAAGCTGCCATGCTGGCAGAATTGTCATTTCCTTTAACTTTCCCTAAACACAAAAACAAACCATGAAATAAATTGTCTCATTTATGGAACCTAAAAAAAGAAAAAAGAGTGTCGTATGGCTTTTGGCTATATCACTGTTTACAGTATCTGTCCCAGTGTTCCAGTTCTCCTCCGTATGCTCCACAAACCTTTTACTCAAACATCACTTAACATCTATTTAGTCATACTAACAGATTCAGAGGTGGAAGGGTTCTAAAAGATCATCTAGTCCAATATCTTTATTGTACAGACAAAGAAAGTGAGCTTTAGAGAAGTTAAATTGTTTTCCCAAGGTCACACAGGTAATAAGTAGCAGAACTGGGACTTGACCCCGGCCATCTGGCCGCAAATTGAACAATCTTTCCAATGTTCCACACTGCGATTTTCAAGAAGCTTTACTCTATGTTGTCTTATTTAACTCTGACAACAACTTTCTAGGTAAGCAGGAAAAGCTTCATTTTATATATTAAGAATTTCAGGCTCAGAAGTTAAGTAATCTGCAAAAAGAAATAGAGTTAGTAAGTGGAAGAACTGGTACCAAAACTCAGCTTTCTGATTCAGAGGTCATTACCCTTCCTACCACATGCTGTTAATTCATTGTTGTATCGCGACCAGAGGAGGACCAATATCGGTAAATGATTGAACAAATGATGACCCTGGGGAGAAGGTAGTCCCACCTAGAGAGAGATATGGAGCAGGGTCCAAAGTGGATTCAAACAAGCATTAACCATATGGTCAAGATAAGATAGTACCAGAGGTTCTTCAGGGTGCTGAAATACAGGGGTCGAGATGACTAAGAAAACTGTTTGTCAAAGCAGGAATTCAAGTCAGAAATCAGTCCAAGAAGTGTACTCAAATCAACATGTCCATTGCCTCTGCACAGGAAATGCCAATGGACTGTCCTATTATTTCACTCTATCTCTGGAACTTCTCACACCAAAATACTCTCCTTTGGCCACTCCTCTCCTATATAGATTTCCAAATTAGAATGCAAGCTCCTTGATGCTAGGAGAAGTCTCATATTTGTATTTATATCCCCAGTACTTAGCATGATGTTAGCCAGAGAGTTATTAAAATAATTTTTTCATTCATTTATTCATTCATCTGTTAATTTATTCACATATTCAATTATTCATTCACTTTCCTGTTTTCCACTCAATTCAAATTGCTTAAGCCCAATCTGGGCTTTCTAATCTTTAACATCCCTCTATCTTCTTATTCCCTCCCTGTTGCCTACACACATACCCCACTCCTGTATCCCTTCAAAATCCCCTCTTGATCCATCTACCCTCTCTTGTATAGTTCTCCTTCCTTCTTGGCTAAGGTCCTTGAACAAGCTGCTTACACTCAGCCCCTCCACTTCCTCTCATCACTTTTTTTCTTAACCCTCTGCGATCTGGCTTCTGAATGCATCATTCAACTGAGACCACTGATCTTTTAATTGCCCAATCTAATGTATTTTTGTTGATACTAATCTTTCTTGGCGATAGCTCAGTGACACTATGGTTAGAGCCATGGACCTGGAGTCAGGAAGACTCATCTTGAGTTCAAATCCAGCCTCAGACACTTATTATGTATGTAACCCTGGGCAAATAGTTTAATCCTGTTTGCCTCAGTTTCTTCATCTGTAAAATGAATTGGAGAAGGAAATGGCAAACCACTCTAGTATCTTTGCGAACCCTAATGGGGTTTGCATGAAGAGTCAGACATGACTGAAATGGCTGAAACGACCGAACTTGACTTCTTTGCAGCATCTGAAACTGTTAATATTCCTTCTTCTCTAAGTTTACATGACATTCCTCTCTCACTATTCTTCTCTTACCTGTTAGACTAAGCCTTCCCAGTCTCTATTTCAGAGACTTCATTTAGGTCATACCTACTAACTATGGGTGTTCTCCAAAAGTCTATCCTTGTCTCCCTTCCATTCCCTTTCTGTTTCCCTCCCCTCCATTCCCTTGAGAAGGATATATGGTTTGGGAGTAAGATGATGAGTTTGTTTTGGGTTATGTTATGTGTTATGGGACAGGGTGATATTCAAATGTGAATGCTAAGTAGCATGTTACAGATACAAAATTAGAGCTTGGTCAGGGTTTGAAATACAATTAATATAATTATATACAGTACAATTACAGTTGAAGTCAAGGGAATAAATAGTGTCTCCTATCAAGAAAGTATAGGGATTTGCTACCAGTATTAAGGTAAGAGGCACAATGAACCAATTGAATCACTGAAAGATATGGAAAGAGTCACTGAAGCAGCATGTTAAACAATCTGGTGTAGAATTATAATAGCCACGAAAAGAAATTTTGCTAAGGAGGTAGTAGCTGATAGTTTTGAATTCCTTTAAAATATCAAGAAGAATGGGCATTGAATAATATAATATTTTTAAGGAGAATTAAGAAAAATATTCTTATATTGATACATATACATATCTAAACTGAGATAACTTTAGAGAATATTTTGGAAGTGTATCAGGTAAGAATCATGTTTCAATAAATCGACAGAAAAACAAAGAATGTAACTTCTTGACTGGTAATACTGGAAGTGCTATATAAGGCATAAAAATATGAAAATGCATTTTTGAATCATTGCTCATGCTAAGTGTAATTCATTCTTTAACACTGTAGGAAAATTCTACTCTATATATGCCTTGTATGTGCCTGGTTCTTTTCATGTTCATCTCCTCCTTTAGAATATAAGCTCCTTGAGGGTAGGGATTATGTTTGCCTTTCCTTGAATCTCCAATGCAAAATACAGTACCTGGCACAAAGTCAAAGCTTCATAAATGCTTGTTGACTGAGGGACTCCTTCTGTCATAGTTCCTTCTGACTAAAAAAGACTGCAGTAAGATCAGAGGTTCAGGTGCCTCATCTAAGGTCTAAATCAAGGATTCAGAGGCTTCAGTGCAGTTCAACACCTGCATATTAAATGTCTGTTGTTGCACTAGATGCTGGAGATACAAACACAAAAGCAAAAACAAAACAAAACAAAACAATAACAATGCCTGCCCTCAAGGAGCTTACTTTCCACTGGGACAGTTAGGAAACTCAATGAAAAGAATGCTACCTGCTATTGGAATCAGGAGAAGCCGAGTTCAAATCAGGCCTCAGATATTTATTAGCTGTATATTTCTGAGTGAGTCATTTAACTTCTCTCAGGCTCAGTTTCCTCATCTGTAAAATGGAGATAAAATAGCATCTACCTCACAAGGTTGTTTTATTTAACGAGATAATGCATGTAATACACATAAAACACTTTGCAAAACTTAAAATACCATATAAATGTTAGTTATTAATAGGATACATAAATGGAAAAATAAATACAATGTAATTTAAGGAGGGAGGACTCATATATTAATAGTAGAAATAACTCTCAAACAGCAACATCCCAGCCAATTTCATCTTTACCCAGGAATCTGTACAGTCCTTTAGCCTAATCACTGAAGGCCTCAGATTTTCTGCGGAAAGAAAACAAATTGGGATTTACTAGAGAAGCAACCCAGGATAAGGAGGCAGTAAAAACCATTGGCACTGGAGTAAGAGGACCTGGGTTCAAATCTTGCCTCTGATACTACCTGCAGGATCTTGGGGAGATCACAATCTGCCTGGGCCTCAGTTTTCTCATATATCAAATCAAAGGGTTAGAGGTCCCTTCAAGCTCCAGATCTGTAATTCTATGAACCCCCTTCCCATAAGACCTATACCGCTCAGATGACTCATAGTAATCACACAGGACCAAGTCCAAGTTTTGTCTTCCATATTGTGGTTCATTCCTTTTTTGTGGCTCAGACCTAGTGTGCTGCTCCACCTGCTCTGGGGCCATGTGTTGGATCTTCAGTTCAGGTACTCTTTCCACTCCTCCAGAAAACTGGAATTTCAGGAATTCTACCATAATGTTTTTCTCCTAGTGCTATTCCCTAACATTCTAGAGCTATAGAGTATAATCTAATAATACATATTAGATTATTGTCATAGTATTGTTTCTAGGGTGTTTGTGGTATCCACCTCACCTGAAACAACTATCCTTCTGCACACGTATAGTCTGTATTTTGTTTAATTCTGCCAGTTTCTAGACTTGACCCTCTTGCCCCCAGAGATGGCAGCTATAATCAACATGACTGAATGTTAAAAGGTCTTGAACCCCCAACCTTTTAGAAGAGTGAGAATTTGGACTGAACCATAAAACAGATGACAAAATTTTACTACCACTGAGTTCTTTTGATGGCCTATGTCCAGTGGGAAGAAGATTGCATTTGTAGCAACTCTGATTTTGTTTTGCTTTGTGTTCCTCTGAGAGTCTAAATACTAAGGGAAGTACTGTAAGGATGGAGGATTGGATATGTTAGTCAGTCAATAAACATTTGTTAAGGACCTACTATGCATCAGGCACTATGTTAAGCACTAGGCATACAAAAAGAGTAAAAAAGAAATCCACGGTGTATGCCCTCAAGGAGCTTACAATCTAATGAGAGAGACAACAAGCAAACAACTATATACAAACAAGCTATGAACAAGATAAATAGGAAATTATTATTAACAGAAGGAAGATGCTGGAATTAAGAGGGGATGGGAAAGACTTCCTATAGAAGATAGGATTTTAATTAGGACTTGAAGGAAACCAGAGAACCTAGAAGGTAGAGATGAAGAGGAAGAACATTCCAGGTATGAGGGAAAATGCCCAGAGCTGAGAGTTGGAGCATCTTTCTTTGTCTTGTTTCTGGAACAACAAAGAGGCCGATGTTACTGGTTTGCAGAATATATGAGGGGTTATATT
Organism: Vombatus ursinus; assembly: GCF_900497805.2. NCBI lineage: Eukaryota > Metazoa > Chordata > Mammalia > Diprotodontia > Vombatidae > Vombatus > Vombatus ursinus. Next base: position 33,903,927 of record NW_020954576.1, read on the forward strand.
ACTGTATTACTTGGAAGTAATTACTGACTTTTTTTTAATTCAAATTTCAGCCTTGCCTCTAACTCTGACAAAATCAAAGAGGGTTGAAAATGAAATTGGAAAGGTAAGATTAGGCTTTCAAGCAACTTGGTATAATGGATAGAGTACTGGATTTGAGATCAAGAAGACCTGGGTTTGAATCCTACCTCAGATATTTACTAGCTGTATGACCACAGACATAGTATTTAACCTTTATGGGTTTATAAAATAAGGGGATTGTACTCAATGTCCTCAAAAGTCTCTCCTAGTTCTAAATCTATGATGCTACGAATGTTCTTTTCTCTTTTCCTCATTTTTAAGTAGCAGATCTGTAAGGGTTTTTTCGCTCAATCCATGACAGCTACATAATGAGTCATAATCATGATATTCCATTATGTTGTCCCATTTTTAGCAACTGATAACACTCCATATGCCTCAGCTATTTGTCTGAGTACCCTGGTTTTTTTTCATTTTCAAGATTTAGAAGGCCATTTAGAACAAATACCAACCTAGACAAGGATCTCTTCCTCAACATCTTCAACAATGGTCATCCAACCTTTCCTTGAAAACCTCCAGTGAAAAGGAATCTTCTACTTACCAAGGCCCCAGATCTGTAAGTTTATTAGCTCAATCAATGACAATTACATAATGACTCATATTTGTGGTATTGCATCATAGTGTCCTTATTTTTAGCAACTAATAATATCCCATACATTGTCTGAATTCTTTTCTATTTTTTATACTTACTAAGGCACTCTATTTAATTTCTGGATAGCTTTGCCAGTAAAGTTTTCCTTATATCCACCCTAAATTTGCCTTTTTAAGTTTCTACCATCACCCTGTTTATGCCTTCCTGGGGTCAAGCAAAATGGGTCTAATCTCCTTCTCCTTGAGAAACCCTTAGATACTTATATTATCATATCTCTTCTAAATCATCTCTTCACCTGACTAAATATGCTTAGTTCCTTCAGCCAATCACAGAATGTCTTAATCTCTAAATCCTTTACTATCCTTATCTCCCTTCCCTTGCCACCTTAACAATTCCCTTCCCAAAATATGGAACCCACTAGAGTCCACACTATTCTAGATGTGATCTGAAAAAAAAAATATGGTACAAGGAAATTAACTCTCACATTTCTGGAAATTATGACTAGATATAATTTAAGGTCACATTACCTTGTTTTATACCATTTATAGGTGGCACAGTGTACAGAGTGCTGGGTCTGTAGTCAAGAAGACTCATCTTCCTGAGTTCAAATCTGTCCTCAAACACGTAGTCCTGGGCAAATCAATTAACTGTGTTTGCCTCAGTTTCTTCATCTGTAAACGAGCTGGAGAAGGAAATGAAAAACCATTCCAGTATCTCTGCCAAGAAAACACCAGATGGGGTCATGAAGAGTCAGATACAACTGCAAAACACCTAAAAACACACTACCATTTCATACTTCTGATACACATTGAGCATTTAGTACACCAAAATCCCTAGGTTTTGCTATCTAGCTATACCTTCTTCACATTTTACTTATGAAGTTGATTTTTTGACTCAAAGTGTTAGACTGTGCACTATTCAATTATATTTTATTTCACTCGAAGTTCTAATTGGGAAATTTTTTGGATCCTACCTCTTGTAATCACATGTGTTAACTTTGCCCTTTCCAGTTTGTATCATTTACTATTTTATATTCATATTACCTATGCCTTTGTTCAAGTCATTGTTAAAAATGTGAGAAAGTAAAATTGTGGAGTAGCCTCTAGGACACTGTATTAGAGAACTTGTTCTATGTCAACATCAAGCCATTAATGACTACTCTTTAGGTTCAGCCATTCAACCACTTCTGACCTATCCTATTATCCAATCCAATTCCCCTCTTTACTATTACCTAACTGTAATGCTGTTTCATCTAATTCTCTCTTTCCACAGAAGTGACATGAGAAATATTTTCAAATGATTTGTTAAATTTTAACAAAATATCTACAGCATTCCCTTGACCCAAAGGATTAGTAAACTTGTCAAAAACAGAAATGAGATTAGTTCAGCAAGGTCTCTCACTGATGAGGTCATTCTGGGCCTTTGTGATCACTTCTTCCTTTTCTGTATGCTCACTACCCATTCCTTTAATATGTTCTGTTTTTCCCCCAGCAAAGTTAAACTCACTGGATTATAGTTTGCATATTCTACTCTCTCCCTTAAAAAAAAAAAGTCTGGATATTTTTCTACCTCTGTAGATCCTCTCTCATTCTCCACAATCTTTCAGAGATCACTGATGGTCACTCAGGAATCACATCTACCATTTCTTTCAATGCCCTGGGATGATATGAGTTTGAACCAGGCAACTTGAATCCATCAAAGGCAGCCAGGTATTCTCAACTCCCTGCTGACCTTGGATTTCAACTCTCTATCAGCTGTTTTTATTTTGTCCTTCCCAGTCCAGAGATCATTATCTATGGTAGAGTAAAAAATAAATATAAATATTATCTAGTTCTGCCTTCTCTGTCATCTTTTACCACTATCTCATCCAATAGAATTTAAGGTCCTTGGGAGAAGGAACTTAATATTTTTGTTTTTGTATTCCTAGCACAATGCCTAACACAATGCCCTAAAATGTGAATTAAAAAAACAATGATCTATAATTTCATTAGCATATGGGAACTCCCTTCACTATAGTAGATTGCAACCTATCAATGACAATGGATAAATACTAGAGTTACCTGGAGCATTTAGAAATCGAGTGACCTGCCCAGCACCTCATAGTAGGTGTCTGAGGCAGGATTTGAACAAAAGACTTCCTGGTTTCAGACCCAGTTTTTTATTTTATTGCTCTGCTACCTCCACTAAATAAATAGCTAAAGAAATGTTTTGTGAATGGAATTGAATCTAAGACCCTGTGCCTTCTTTGATATTCTTTTTTTGTCCCTCCCACTTAAAACCAACCTTTTAGGAAATTGCAGATGGGGAGGTAGAGAGGAGAGAGGGAGAGAGAGGTTCCTTAACATCCTTTGCCAGTTTCAGTTCTTTCTGAACTTTAACTCTCCTGACATTGTTCTTATGAGGCCACACTAAACCTTTGTATCACTCTCTTTTCTATCTTTCGTATAAATTTATTAGAATGAGTACTCTATGAATTCATCTCGTTCTCTTAAAAAAAAAGCCTTTGCATTGGATTTCTTCCATGATGTCTTCAGAAGTTCATTCATGACAACTTCCCATACCTCCTGGGATGACTTCACCCGAAGAATTTTAGCCCATTTAGCTTTCTCCAAAGCCTTTACATCCATTTTCCTTAAATCTAGTGTCATGCCAGAGTATGCCTACCTTTCCTCTATTTCTCTCTCATAGATTCCAAAATGGAGTAGTCATTTCTTGCCATCAGTTCCTTCTTGTTGGTAAGAATCAGTTACAGAATAACCTTTCCTCTCATCATTTTCTTCATCTTTTGAAGGATGAAACTAGAATTCAGGCAAGCCAAGAACTTGTTAATTGGACTACTACTTTTCATAGAGAGGAATCTGTACAAGATAACTAGATTAATGAAGTTCTATAATATTGCTCTATCATGCCTCCATGATAGACTTGTGAGAGACAGTGTAATATAGAAGAAAGAGCATAGAATTTGAGGTCAAAGGACATAGGTTCAAGGCCCAGCTCTGCCATTCATCTCTGTTATGTTAAGCAAGCCATTTAAACTCTATGGACCTTTGCTCCTTATCTATGGAATGAAGGGTTTGGCCTAAATGATTTCTAAGATATCTCTGAACTTTAAATTCTATTATCTACGTTTTTCCTAAATCCTCATTTATTTCTCTTATCTGTCTAGGTGGTCTGTAGTAAATTTCAATGACAATATCACTTTGGGGTCTCTCTTCCTTGATCTTTAGCCTAATGACTAACACTATATTTTCCCCCCTCTGGTTCCTAGATTTGCTCATATGACTTTATCTTTTTAATGTAAAATGCTATGCCACCATCCTTTTTGAATGAATGGATTTAAAAGGCATTTATTAAGGTGACAGGCCCTGTGCTAAGTACTGTGGATTCAAATCTAAAAAGAAAGCTCATTCCTGCCCTCCTAAAGTTTACACTTGAATAACAGAAGACAACACAAATAAAGGAGTAGTGACGTGAGAAGGAAAGGTGTTTTGGACAAGAAAATCATAGAGAGATGTGTGTAGCCATAACACAATTGACTGGCAGATTCTTTCCAGGAATAGTGGCGCTGATTCCAGTAATAATAGCAATGCTTTCTGATGAAAAGAGAGTAACAAGAAAGCATGCATAGGAAGTGGAATGGCATCAAGATGGCTGGAGAGAATTACCTTAGTCAGTCTGTACCAATTTATCCTGTTACCTTTCAACAAGGTGTAACCTTCCTGAGGCAGTGATAAGGTTGTTACGGTTGTTAGTCCTGTCCAGTCCTGTCCTACTCTTTGTGACCCCCATTTGGGATTTTCTTGGTAAAGATACTGGAGTGGGTGGTCTTTTCCTTGTCCAGCTCATTTTACAGATCAGGAAACTGAGGCAGAGTTAAATGACTTGCCCAGGGTCACACAGCTAGTAAATATCTGAGGCTAGATTTGAACTCAGGTTTTCCTGACTCCAGGCCCAGTTCTCTATCCACTCCAGCACCCAGTTGCCCATAGTGATAGGCTGTAACCTGTTAAATTTCAATGAGCCCTGTGAGGTAAAATTTGTATGCTTGCTTGAGAATCCCTAGTTAACCTGACTTAATATCCATAATTGTGCACTTATAGGTAGGCTATCTGAGGCTCAGGAAGGTTAAATGATTTTCTCATGATCACACAGCTATATAGCAAATGGTAGAAGCAGGATTCAAACACTGGTCTTTACAAACTCTAGTCTTTTTAAATTACATTATTCTGCCTTTCATATTTAGATTATATAGGCATCAGTCTTCCATATGATTCACAAACCTTTAGCCTCTTTCTTTTCTTACCCTTGAAACATATTTACCAACATATTTTTTACCTGCCTCTTCCTATTTCTACTTTTGCATTAAAGTCACTGGATATTAAAGTCTATGATGATTTAATTTGGAAGATCGTAATAACTTTCTAGTGGAATTCCTCTACCTTATTATCCTCTGCAACAGATGTTGGCAAATAATTATCTTCATGATAGTTTTTTACAAATGTGTACTGTAAGTAGGAGGTGACCAAATATCCTATTAAATGATGCTTACACAGCCCATAAGTATCACGGGCAGGATTTGAACACAGAATTCTCCAGACTGCAAATGCACACTCTTTCCACTATACCCCACTTTGAAGATACTTTCAAGTCAACTAAACTTTTAACAGCCCTTGTTAGTCAATGTGGTCTCCTGGACTGAAGGAGCTATGGTCTGACCTATATTGCCTAATTGATGAGCAAGAATATGTATGGAAGTGTAACAACAAGAACTGCTGTGGAATAAAGGGTGCTGGGACATTTCCCTTCTCGCTTTCCAATATGGTACCCCTTTCATCTCTGAACCCATACATGAAGATCAGATTCAGTTTTGGGGGAGCCTGGTCCCCCTGATTTCAAATCACCCCTGATAGACTTACTAGCTCTATGACCTTGAGCAACTCACTTAGCTTCTCCTAGCCTCAGTTTCTTCATCTGTACAATAGATATAATGGCACCTGTGTCACAAGGTTGTTGTTAGGATCTAATGAAATTAAGTGCTTTAAAAACTTTAATAAGCTGTAAAAGTGCTAGCTATTAGTATTGTCACTAATTATGTGACAAAGCAAAGCACTTAATTTCTCTGGGCTTCAATTTCTCCACCTGTAAAAGGTGAACATTTGATCGGTTGTCTTGCAAGGTTCTATTTGACTCTAACATGTCTCTAATCATAGCATTACAGGTTAAAAATAATCAAACAACTCCAGGTTGTTGGATCTTGTAAGGAGATATACCTTTAAAGTATATGATTAATTGAAGAAAAGCACTATAAGTGATGATGAATTCACTACAATCTGGATTTAAGTAATGATGGTAATCTGAACTCTTCCAGTTTTGTTTTTATTAAAGGCCAAGGGAGAAGAAACAGGAAACTTGTCTCACAGGAACGCAATAAAGATTTTTTTTTCAAACCCACACTAAATGTTTATTAACTAGTAAAGAAATAACATGGGCAGCTAGGTGGGTGCACTGAATAGCATTCCGGGCCTAGAGTCAGGAAGAACTGAGTTCAAAGCCACCTTCAGACACTTGCCAGCTGTTTGACCCTGGGCAAGTCACTTTACCCTGTTTGCCTCAGTTTCATTATCCTTAAAAGTTGAGCTGGAGAAGGAAATGGCATACCACTCCAGTTTCTTTGCCAAGAAAATCCCAAATGGGTTCACAAAGAGTCTGACATGACTAAGAAATGACTGAACAACAAGAAAAGAGATAGCATGGTACAGTGGAAAAGACTGATTTTGAAATCAGAGGACCAGAGTTAAAGCCGCTGACAACCTGTGTTACTTTAGATCCTTCCAGCCTCAGTTTCATTAGATATAAAATTAGGGGATTTGACTAGATGATATCTAAGGTTCCTTTCAGCTCCAAATCTATAAAACTAGAAATTGCAAATGACTTACACAGCCAGGAAGGCTTTACCTTCTTTTTTTCAGCAATAAAGCAAGCATCTTTGTCCCTGGAAAAAAAAAAATAAGGCACTGAAGGGGGCCTGTCTGGTAAATGGGTTCCAAATGGCAACCATTGGTTACATGAGTAAATCTTAGATAACAGAGTTGTTGTATTTTGGGGTTTTTTAGTTTCTCTGTGATCTATACTGCAATCTGTTTTGTCTGTTGCTGCTGACAGTATCACAAGGAACTAGCCTGGCGAAATTGATTGGTACCTCCAACTTCTCCATTCCCTTACAGAATGGATGCTTTCTTCCCTCTCTCTACTTCTTCCTTTTTCTTTCTTTCTTTCATTTTTTTTTCTTTGCCTAATGATGTTACATTTGTCCTGCAGATGATGTAGAGCATGCTGCCCAGGATGAACAGCCCTGCTCTGCTCCCTCCTTTCTTGGCAAGCACTCACACTTCACACCAGCACTCCTCGGCACCATTAATATTATATATAGATACCCTTGTCACAGATTTACATTCAGTGATCCGAAATCGGGACAGGAAGGGGGAAGTGTGCTTGTGAGGAGGGGGTGGAGGAAAGCCGGCTGATTTATTGAGAAGAATGTTAGAGAATAAAAAGGAGGTGATCAAATTTATATTAATGCCCTGACCTATATTCTTAAAATTGCTTTTCGTTCATTTTTGCCCTGAACATTTTGCTGCCTGCAGGGGGAGAAATTAAACACCATGGTGCCTTGGTATTTATTTATCCTCCTTATTTACTGGAAAATCATTCAAGCCATCATCATTTTGTACGCTTATAAGCATGGGATATATAGATGGTTACAGAGATAGACTGATAAGAGGTATATCTATCTATCCTCGTGAAGACATGTGCTAGATGGGGATGTGCTAGAGCTGGGATGAAACTGTCTGAGACATAGCCTTACTAAATTCTGTTTGCTCCTGGTTTCACACAGTCTGTTTTATCTATATCCCAATATGACCTTTTGGTCGGCAAAAAGAATCTTGTAATGTCAAAAATACAATGCAACATACAACAAATAAAATTTTTAAAAATACAATGCAACATTAACAAATAAATGGTTTTCTAAGTCAATATTGGGATCCCTTTCCATATGCGTTTGATACCACTGCTCAAGTAAAAAGAATTAATGATAAATTTATGAAAGTAACTGATGGTAAGAGAGAATGCATAGTTTGGCTCAATGCTTAGCATCCTATAATCATTTTGATGCTTCAATTTTTCCCTTCTGAGTCATTTTTCAGTCATGTCCAACTCTGCATGACCTCATTTGGGGTTTTCTTGGCAAAGAAACAGGAGTGGTTTGCCATTTCCTTCTCCAACTCATTTTGCAGATATGGAAACTGAGGCAAACAGGGTTAAGTGACTTACTAGGAAGTGTTTAAGGTCAAATTTGAACTCACCAAGATAAATCTTCCTGACTCGAGGCCTGGTGCTCTATCCATTGTGCCAGCTGGCTGCCCCAAGAATTAATGCAGTCCCCAATCCATCCATACTTCCTCGTATTATGTAACTCTTTCCTGTGTACTCCTGTGACTCTTTAACAAAAATCTGCCCAAAGTACTAGAAGACTTTTTCTAGACCTTTCAACATTTGAAGGATACCAGTTCAGAACTCCAGCAATTCATCCATATCTCTACATAACCAGCCTGCCTCCTTTTCTGACCATACATTCCCTTACATAGATAATACATAGATAATACATACATAGATAATGATATCTATCCCTATGCCATTTCTTGACATTCAAAATGAGCACTTAACTATTATATTATATATATATTATACTTTCTCCCTAGCTGTCAGGACCATTAAGCTGTATGAACTAAAAGGTGATATTCCAAGGCAGACTCTGGTTCATTACTTCTACTTTCTCAATAGTTGAAAACTTGATAGCCATGTAATATAAGCAGTGCCAGATCTGGTGGCTGTTCATTTGGAGTTCCCGGTGTGAGTTTAAAGGCAGGTGGCTAATGTTTCCAGCATTCTGGTCAGTGAGGAAGCTAAAGGGTTCAGTGGATAGAATACCCAGCCTGAAGTCAGGAAGACTCATCTTCATGAGTTCAAATCTGGTCTCAGAATGTTACTAGCTGTGTGACCTTGGGCAAGTTATTTAACCTCTGTTTCATTAACCAAGGAAATGTATCTTTGCCAAGGAAAGCCCAAGGACAATATTGGTGTGCTATAATCCATGGGGTCTTGAAGAGTCAGACAGGACTGAACAATTGAATGACAATCTTTTTTTTTTTTAATAAATTTATTTATTTTTAGGTTTCAACATTTACTTCCACAAGATTTTGAGTTCCAAATTTTCACCCCATCTCACTCCTTCCCCCACCCCAAGATGGCATGCATTCTGAATATCCCTTCCCCTAGTCTGCTTTCCCCGCTATCTCTACCCCCCCTTATATTATCCCATTCCCCTTCTATTTTCCTGTAGGGCAGGATAGATTTCTGTACCCCATTTCCTGTATTTCTTTTTTTCCAGTTTCATGTGAAAACATTTTTTTAAACATGTGTTTTTAAAACTTTGGTATCCAAATTTTCTCCCTTCCTCCCTCCCCACCCACCCTCATTGAAAAGGCAAGCAACTCAATATAGGTTATACATGTGCAGTTACGCAAAACACTTCCATAGTAGACATATTATGAAAAACTAACTCTATTTCCCTTAATCCTATCCTGCCCCCCATTTATTCTATTCTTTCTTTTGACTCTGTCACTCCTCAGAAGTATTTGCTTCTGATTACCCTCTTTCCCAATCTGCCCTCCTCTCTATCATCCCCTTACTCCCTTGTCCCCTTTCCCCCTATTTTCCTGTAGGGTAAGAGAGATTTCCATACCCAACTGAGTGTGTATGTTATTCCCTCCTTAAGTCAAATCCTATGAGAATAAGATTCACTCATTCCCTCTCACCTTCCCCCATTTCCCCTCCACTGTAAGAGCCTTTTCTTTTCTGTTTTTTTTTGTGAGATAATTTACGCTGTTCAACCTCTCCCTTTATCCTTCTCCTAGTATAATCCTCTCTCACCCCTTAATTTTATTCTCCAGATAGCACCCCTTCATCTTCAACTCACCCTGTGCCCTCTATCTATCTATTTATCTATCTATATCTATATCTATATCTATATCTATATCTATATCTATACATACATTTAATTTTTTTCCCTCCAACTACCCTAAACTGACAAAGATCTCATGAGTTACAAATATCATCTTTCCATGCAGGGATGTAAACAGTTCAACCTTAATAAGTCTCTTATGATTTCTCTTTCCTGTTTACCTCTTCGTGTTCCACTTGAGTCTTGTATTGGAAAGTCAAATTTTCTATTCAGCTCTGGCTTTTTCATTAAGAATGCTTGAAAGTCCTCTATTTCACTGAATGACCATTGTTCCCCCTGAAGGATTATACTCAGTTTTTCTGGGTATGTGATTCTGGGTTGTGATCCTATCTCCTTTGCCCTACGGAATATTATATTCCCTGCCCTGTGGTCCCTTAATGTAGAAGCTGCTAAATCTTGTGTTATCCTGGTTGTGTTTCCACAATCCTTGAATTATTTCTTTCTGGCTGCTTGTAATATTTCCTCCTTGACCTGGGAACTCTGGAATTTGGCTACAATATTCCTAGGAGTTTCCCTTTGGGGATCTCTTTCAGGAGATCGGTGGATTCTTTCAATTTCTATTTTGCCCTCTGGTTCTAAAATATCAGGGCAGTTTTCTTTGATAATTTCTTGAAAGATGATGTCTAGGTTCTTTTTTTGATCATGGCTTTCAGATAGTCCAATCATTTTTAAATTCTCTCTCCTGGATCGATTTTCCAGATCAGTTGTTTTTCTAATAAGATATTTCACATTGTTTTCTAATTTTTCATTCTTTTGGATTTGTTTTACAGTGTCTTGATTTCCCATAAAGTCACTAGCTTCCAATTGCTCTATTCTAATTTTTAAGGAACTATTTTCTTCAGTAAGCTTTTGGACTTCTTTTCCATTTGGCCAATTTTGCCTTTTAGGGCATTCTTCTCCTCATTGGTTTTTTGGTTCTTTTGCCATTTGGGTTAGGCTATTTTTTAAGGTGTTATTTTCTTCAGTATTCTTTTGGGTCTCCTTTAGCAAGCTGTTGACTTGTTTTTCATGATTTTCTTGCATCACTCTCATTTCTCTTCCCAGTTTTTCCTCTGCTTCTCTTACTTGCTTCTCAAAATCCCTTTTGAGCTCTTCCAAGGCCTAGGACTGATTCATACCTTTCTTGGAGGCTTTGGATGTAGGAACTTTGACTTTGTTGTTTTCTTCTGGTTGTATGTTTTGATCTTCTTTGTCACCAAATTAAGATAATATAGTCTGACTCTTTTTGCACCGCTTGCTCATGATCCCAGCCAATTACTTGAGTTTTAAACTCTTTGTTAAGCAAAGAGTCTGCTTCCAATGTGGAGAATGTCCCAATGTCCCAAGACTCTCCAGGGTTTGTACAGCTGTTTTCTGAGATACTTCTAGGGACTTATAAATTTTCAGTTCTTCCAAGGTGCTATGATAAGGGGCGAAGTGTTTCCTTTCCACCATCACAACAAGTTCCACCACTCCAGCTCTCCTCCTTGCCCCAGGACCGCCCCTCAGAACAGTGACCCAGATCCAACCATGGGCAAAGCAAGAGAGATTCCTGCCTCAGCACTGACAAAGAGATCCCTGCAATCCCCCTCTGATCAGCCACTCAGTTCCCCCTCAGTCTATGGGCAGGGAGCTGAGGAAGCAGCTGGTGCCCCAGAGGCCGTGCTTGGGACTTGCAGCTGAGACCTAGCTCCTCTCTCACTGCAGTCACAGACTTTTCCCACTGACCTTCTAAGTTGTCTTTGGTGTTCATGGGTTGGGAAGTCTGGAACCCACAACAGCTGCCTGCAACTCAGTCCTCTGAGGCCTGCTCCAGATTCACTGCAGCCTGCGCTCCCACACCAAACTGTGTTCCTCTCCCAACCTGGTGCAATATACCTTTCTAATCAACCATCCAGGTTATCTTGGGCTGGAAATTTGTTTCACTCTGTCTCTTTGTGGGTTCTGCTGCTTTAGAATTTGTTTAGAGCCATTTTTTACAGGTATTTGGAGGGGTTTGGGGGAGATCTCAAGCAAGTCACTGCTTTCGCTCCGCCATCTTGGCTCCCCGAATAACAATCTTTTGATCAATATTCTCACTGTGGGGGGGGGGGAATATCACATATATAAACTGTAGCCATCCTCCACAATCCATTTACTCTGAATTCTTTTGCAAATTAATCAATGTCTTCCTAAATGAGGGCGGAGAAACAAGTCAAAAATTATAATAGCCCACATTTATTTAGCATTTTAAGATTTTCAAAGCACTTTACAAATGTTCTCATTTAATCCTAACAAGAACTCTGTAATCTTGGAGCTGTTACTATTCCTGTTACAGAAGAGGAAATTGAGGCAGAAAAAGGTTGACTCATCCAGAGTCACATAGCTAGTAAGTATCTGAGGCTAAATTGAACTATGATCTTTCTGATTCCAGGTCCAGCACTCTGGCCACTGAGACACCTAGCTGCCTTTATTAAGCAGTTACTATGAGCCACATGTAGTGCTAAGTGCTGGGGATACAGAAAAAGGCAACAAGAGTCTTTACCTTCAAGGAGCTCACATTCTAATGAGAATGGTAACATGTAAACAACTATGTATATTTGAAATATATAGAGGGTAAATTGGAGATGATTTCAGAGAGAAGTCATTAGCACTGTTGGGACTAGGGATGGAAAAGTCTTCTTGCAGAAGGTAACATTTGAGTTGAGCCTTGAAGAAAACCAGGAAAACCAGTTAGGCCATGGAAAATTGATTGTCATTCCTTTATAGTATTAAGATGTCTTTAATGTTCATATTATTAAAATGTCTTGAATATTTAGTTTCATTTTATCTTTTTAAAAATGTTTTAGATAGTTTGATAAAAACTAATCGCAAAACAATGTTATCTTCCTTCTTACAATTTCAAATTAATATCTTGTATGGTTAGACTGATTCATAGCTGAATTAACAATATGTTACCATGTCTGTCTTTAAATAATCTCTCTAGTATTGACAATGTCAATTTAATGAGTGTAAAGTGAAATTTGGGTGTTTTTTTAATTGAATTTCATATTAGTGATTTGAAGCATTATTTCAAAGAGTTGTTGATAATTTGCATTGATTCTTTTTGTTTGTTTGTTTGTTTTGTGTTTTTAGGCAATTGGGGTTAGTGACTTGCCCGGGGTCACATAGCTAGTAAGTGTCAAGTGCTTGGTCTGAGGCCAGATTTGAATTCAGGTCCTCCTGATTTCAGGGCCAGTGCTCTATCTACTGCACCACCTAGCTGCTCCCTGCATTGATTCTTTTGATGGCTAGTTGATCCTGTCTTTTGACTACTCTTTTGGGAGATGGCTCTTAGTCATATATGTGCATAATTTCACTATTGATTTTCGATGTCAAAAATTTAACAGATACAAAGATTTTTTTCTTAAACTATCACTTGTCTTTTTATTCTAGCTGCATTGATTTTGTTCACGCAAAAGATTTATTTTTTTAATAATCAAAATTGTCTGTTTTGTCCTTTGTAATCTTCTCTATCCCTTGCTATGTAATGACTTCTCTTCCTAGCCATAATTGTGAAATATATATCCTTCCATTTTTATCTATTTTTTTAAAAGTATGTGACTTTTATTATTTGCATCACTAAGCAATCTGTACTTTATTGTAGCATGTAGGGTAAGATAATGGTCCAAAGCTATCTTTCAACAAAGTACTCTCCAGTTTTCCATTGTTTTTTGTTAAATATGTAATCCTTCAAGAAGGAGATTGTGACCTTAGGTTTACTGAATTCTGAGCATTTAGGGAGCAGATTTCTTGTGTTGTCTATTCCACTATACTTTATTGCCTATGCTTATTACATTTGTGACTTTAGACAATTTACCTAATCTCCCTTGACCTCATGTTTCTCATGTATAAAATGAGGGGTTTGGATTACTAGATAACTTCTTAGATCTAGCTAGATGTATGATCTTCTGAATATAATCATGAATATTGTTTAATACTGGTAAAAAAAATTAGAAAAGCAGACCAGTTAAATAGACTAGGTAGAAGCAAGTGAATACAGTAGCACAGTTCTATAGATATGTGTGGGCAGCTAAATGGTTCAGTGGTCAAAGTGCCAGGCCTGAAGTCAGAAAGACTCATCTTCCTGAGTTCAAATCCAACCTCAGACACTAACTATCTTTATAACCGTGCGCAAGTCAATTGACACTGCCTCAGTTTCCTCATCTGTAAAATAAGTTGGAGAACAAAATGGCAAACCATTCTAGTATCTTTGCCAAGAAAATCCCAAATTGGTCATGAAGAGACTGAACAACAACAACATAGATATATGTGTATCTGCTTTATGATGTAATTGGAGATCTATTTGTAATAGGTTCCCTTGAATTCTATCTTGAAAATTTGACAGTTTTTTCTTCTGTATGAATTTTATTATTTTGTCTAGTTCTATAAAGTAACCCTCTGGTTATTTTGTAGCATTTAAAGTGAATTAAATTAAAATAAGATTTTAAATTAGCATTTAAATTAGTAAAAATAGCATTTACACTAAATTAAATTAAAATAAAAAGCATATAAATTAATTTAGAATATAAATTTTTAAAATTACATAAGTATTTTCTAGTCATAAACAAAAAGCAGGACCGCAATTCTCTACCTTCCTTCAGATACAATATCAAATATTGTATAGTTGAATGTATATATGTCATGTTTGTTAGTAGATAAATTATCTATGAGGTTATAGTTATTTTGAATGGAGTGCCTTTCTATTAATTGTTTTCTTTTTTGATCTTGCTACTTTGCTTAAGGTATTAATTATCTTGATTTTTTTTCTTTGCTGATTCTTTGAGGTTTTCTAACTGAAACATCACATTGTCTGTAAATAGGAACAATTTTGTGGTTTATTCCTCTAATTTATTTCTCTTGTTTTACTTCTATAGGGAGCATTTATAATAAAATAGCTAGCATGTGTATAACACTTTAAGATTTAAAATGGACTTTACATATGTTATTTTATCTGATCCCTCTAAAAACACATTGATGTAGGTGTTATTATCCCCATTTTGCCTGTAAGGAAACTGAAGCTGAGCAGAATTAAGTAACTTCCCTAATAGCTAGTATAGGGTCACAGGCTGAATTTGGACTGCTTTCTTCCTTAGTCTAATATCTACACTGCCACCTAGCTGCCTATGTCAAATAATAATGTAGAGAGGGGACACCTTTATTTTATCATTTAAATTATATAGGGAAATTATATAGTGAAAGCTCCCAGTTTTTCTTCTGTGTAAATAATACTAGTTCCTGGTTTTAAATATGTGCTTTTCATCATATTAAAGAAGGGGCATTCAATGTCTATACTTTTTTGCGCTTTTGGCATAAATGAGTATAAGACAATATGGCACAGTAGATAGCTGGTCTATGCATCCCTGGGCAAGTCAATTTACTCTCAGTGTCCCAGGCAACTATTTCTATGCCTACTACCTCTCATGCCAATCTGTACTGACATGTGGAGTTTCCTCACAAGATCTTCCTTATTCCATGAAAACACAGGCCTATTTAAAAGAAAAATGTAAATGTTGATTTTATTTTGTTGAAGAC
This sequence comes from Vombatus ursinus, assembly GCF_900497805.2. Classification (NCBI taxonomy): domain Eukaryota; kingdom Metazoa; phylum Chordata; class Mammalia; order Diprotodontia; family Vombatidae; genus Vombatus; species Vombatus ursinus. Next base: position 33,919,208 of record NW_020954576.1, read on the forward strand.
TTTTCCTTCATCTTTTCATATAATCATGTTTTTTTGTTGCTTTTAATTTTTGTGATTAGTTATGCTCTTTTCTTGATGTTGAATCATTTTTGTATTGCTCTTTAAAATACAACTTGTTCACAATGGATTTTTTTGCTATATTGCTCTACTCTAATTGCTAAAATTATATTTTAAAATTTGGCATCAATAATCTCTTGTGATTTTGGTCCATAATTCTCTCTCTCTTTGTCTCTCTCTCTCCTATATCCTTTTGCAGTTTGGTTATCAAGAACATGTTTGTTTCAGGAAATGAATTTGACAGAGTGTCTTAGCATTATAGAGAACAATTTTAGTAAAAAAAAAAAGGTATTAATTTACCTTAAAATGTCTGATAAAGATCACTTAAAAATTCACCTTAACAAGCATTTCCCCTCCCTTTTTGGTAGTTTTTTTTTTATTGGGCTAACCAATTTCTCTTCCCAAGATGGGGCTTCTTGTAGTCTTGTTTTGTTCATCTGGTAGATAATTACCTTTAATATATCCCTTAAATATCACCATAGATCTTTCCCATCTAATTTTCCAAACAATCTGTGGAGCTCTATATTTCACATATTGTTTATGTATGTTAGATTTAACCACATCTGAAAAAGAAATATTAAAATCTGAAATCATTGCTATTATAAACCAGAGTCATAACATTTGGTGTTAGCATCTGAGTCAACAGCTAAGTGGGGCAAACAACATGTATTGGTGAAGAGCACGAAATGTACTATAAGGTCAACTTTTGCAATTCTTAGTGAGAAAATAATTTGATCTACATGTAGTTAATAAGGACATTATTTCATTGTCTTTGTTGCTTTTAAGTATTATATGTTTCTTCATTTAATCACTGTCAATATTATCAATTTTAATTGTTTTATTTTAAATAATGTTTTCAACTATTCCTTTTGGGGAATCACCTTATACATAGTAAAGTTATTGCCCCCCTTATTTTAATTCATTTTATATCTTTAAGTTTAAATTTTATTTCTTACATACATCATATTTCTAGATTTTTATCCTCTCCATTCTGTCATTGTTTTTCATTGTATTGAGAAATTTAATCTATCTATATTTAAGAGTGAGATTGCTGAGTTTCTATTTTCCTACAATAAGTTTTGTTATATTAATTTATTTTTTCTCTATTTTAAATCAGCATTCAGTCCCAGTGTTTTGGATTGCTTACCCTAATCAGATCATGGCCTCCTCTCATAGATTCTTTCTCCTATTCTATTTACCCTAATTTAGCCCAAATTACTCTTATTAAATCTTGTCATTCTTTCCCATTTTTTCTTTTATTCATCTCCTCTTTCTCAGTCTAGGCAAGGATGCAATAGCATAGATTCCTCTCTCCTCAGTCTCATCATCCAATATCTTAGTCTGACTAACTCTACCTATAGAATCTCCCTCGAAAAAAATTTTAATTTAATTCATTTTCTTCTTTAACACTGCCTCTTTAGAGGATACTAGAGAATCTAACCTCCCATTCAAAGGTTTTGAACTTAAATATTCTTTCTTTATTCCCCACATGATCCTCAGATAAATTGGGGCTTCTAGGAGACAAAAGTCCCTTCTATCAATCCCAATTATTAAATTAAATCAAGTCAACAAACATTGATTAAATGCTAACCAGTCACAGTGCTAAGCACTGGGGATTCAAAGAAAGGCAAAAATAGTCCCTGATCTAACTAGCATTTACATAGTGCTCTAAAGTTTGCAAAATACTTTTAGAAAGATCTCATTTCATCCTCACAAAAACCATGTAAGGTAGATGCAATTATTATCCCTTTTTTACAAATGAAGGAACTGAGGTAGGCAGTGGTTGAGTGAGTTGTCCAGTGTCACACATCTAGTACCACAAGATGTATGTAAATTGGCAATGAACTGAAAAAGAAGGCGCTAAAATTAATTTCTTTCTATACCTATTTAAAGAGGAAATGTGTTAAGGATAAAAATCCAGAATAATGGCTAGTTTCACCTTAACCTAAACATAATGTTTCACCAAAACTCGTAACCAAAAAAACAAACAAACCACAAATTCAAAAAACCCCATTGAGATGTCCTTTTCCATTGTATGCTTTTGCATCTTTGCCTCCCATTGATATTTAATTTTATCCTCTTTTTTATATCAGGGTTGGATTCCAAAGTCCATATACTTTCTTCACATTCTAATAATTCATAAACCTGGAGTTAACCTACAAAATCTGGAGACAATTTGAGACTATTTCTAAAATATCTCTTCACTCATACAAAAAATTCAACCGTAAAAGCCACATAATAAAGATATTGAAAAGGAAAAAGGTTCATGGTAGGGAAGGAAACTATCAGCAAATGGATTCCCAGAAAGAAAAGAATACTTGAGATGGGAAATTAATTGCCTGTAAATATAATAATAATAATAATAAGCTAGCATTTATATAGTACTTTAAGGTTTACAAAATGCTGTACAAAGTTATTTAATTTTTTCATCACAAAAACCCTGGGAGTTAGATGTTACTATTATTTCCATTTTACAGATAAGAAAACTGAAGCAGACAAAAGTCAAGAGATTCGCCTGAAGTCACACCATTGGTAACTATCTCAGACAGGATTTAAACTTAAATCCTCTTGATTCCAAGTCCCATCTCTCTTTCTCTCTCTCTCTCCCCCTCCCTCCCTCCCTCCCTCCCTCACCCCCTCCTTTCCTCCGTCCCTCCCTCTCTCCCTCATTCCCCTCCCTCTGCCCCGCACTCACTCTTAGAAATAGGGATTCACATTAGAAGCAGTGATGTGGTATAAAGGTCTTTATATACAAATTCAGTGTCCAATCTCACTCTAAACACCTTCACAAATATACTCAACTTCCTGAAGCCAAATCCTTGTCCTTCTGAAACTGTCTTCCTATACACTCACCTTCCATTCTGACTGTAGAAATCAAAATGCATACCCCTGTCCCTTAGAGTGGGAGGCGGTCCTGAGAAGCAAGATCCTTGAAGAATGAAACTCTCTGGAATTCACCACTAACTCTGAATAGATCCAACTATGAAGTTCCATTTTACCCCTCAACTCTGAAGGATGATGTCATGACACCACCCAAGCATTCCTCCTGAATGAGTGGAATCTAATTCCTCTTCTCCCTAGTTACTGTCAATTAGTACTCCTTTTCTCCTCTCCTGAGGTCCCCCAAGAATGGTATGTCATGCCCTTCCCCCAATTCCTATTTCCTCTTACAACTAGACCCCGCAGTCAGCATGTCTGTATTCCACTTATAGCTCTCCTCTCTCCTTACCTGAAAGACTTCTTTCTTTAATTTCCAACCCACAAAATATTTACTCCCTAATAAGCATATGAGTGTCCAAAGAAATATTAATTTAATTCTTATCCTACTATTGATGTGATTTTTAAATTACCTTTGATATTTCTCTTTGTTGTCTCAATAGCCCTTAAAGAATATGAAAGTTTTTTTTTAAGTGACAGCCTTGTCTAGCCCTATAAACATGAAAGTATTGATTTTATTGCCTATTTTTTCTTGATAACTGTATGTATTTACTTTGTCTCTTTTGAACGATGAGCTTGAATTTCAAATGCTTTGATCAATTCTTATTTCTTTTGAAGAAATGATTTTCCTTTTGCTAAAAGTTCATCCTTTACCAAATGATGATTAAGTTCATCTTAGTAGTATTTGTTATTTTGGAATAGAAATCAATCTTCTTTGCTTTCTTGAAATATTCCAAATTGTCCTTTGATGTCTCATAAACAAAGTGTAATATTTTTATTTGAAAGGCAGTCTTGTAACTGCCTGTAATATCTATTGTTTGATGTCAAGGTCCTGAAATTTAATTACCATGTTGCTTAGGGGCTTAAACTGGGTGCTTTCCCATGTTTGTTTCCTGTGGAGTCCACCAGTCTGTATTTTGTGCTCTATTGCCAATTTGTCAAGGGGACTGTGGTGGCAGATAATTTTTTTCAATAACTTCCAGAAATAACATATTCCGGATTTTTATCCCATCATATTTTTCTTGAAGACCTGAAAATCTGAGATTATCTCTTTGCATCTTAGTTTTGAATTCAATTTCTTTTTCTCTTCATTGTTATAGTACACACACTTTAGCTCATTTGGTGCCCTTTTAGCTATTAGAGGGTGTTGAGGTTTGGGATGGTGGTGTTTTTGGTCTATATCTAATTTTTCACTCTTCATTCTTAATTGTAGGACCCATTACCAAGTCTCTCTCTAAACTGAAATACTTAATGATTCACCTTTGAATTACTACCCGTATTTTCAAACCCACTAGAAAAAGTACAGGTCTTTCTCGAGATTCAATTCAGTAAGCACACTTTATGTGCAAGATATAATTTGTTGGTGCTGGAAGTTGCAAAGATGAATAAGACACGATCTTAACAGATACAAGACAAACTTCTATAATGCAAATAAGAATGCAAAAAATACATGGGAAATGTGTCAAAAGCAGAGATGTTTGAGGAGGTGTGTTGTGTTGTCATGTGAACTGGACATTGAAGAATAAGACAGATTTCAATAAGCAGCACTGGAAGAAATGGAGGTGGGGATGAAATTGAGGCATATAAGCTAACATAAGCAAATATAAGAGAGTAAGAGAAAATGGGATAGGTTCGTGGTACCATTATTCATCTACCTGTCCTAGAATACTGTATGCATAAATGAGAGCAGAGATAAATTCCTAGTAAGTTGCACCTAGAATGTAGTGGTACAAGAAAGCAGTTTGTACCTTACTCATAGGAATGAAAAGCCATTGAAAGTTATGAAAAAATGATGAGTTTGTAGATATTTAGTGGGATGATCAGAGTATATGATGAAATGGATTCAAGAAAATCTTTAAGTAGAGAATCCAGTTAGGAGACTGTTATAATAATTTAAGTGAGAGGTAATGAGGGCTTGAATTAAGGTGTTGTAGAAGTGAAAAAGATACCATGGAAGAACCTTTTAATAATTCCCTATTATGTACACAGTAAAATTCAAACCCCTGAGCCTTCAAGGTTGTTTACAAATTTGGATTCAAGGTATTATACATACACACACATATATTTATGTATATATAGATATACATATACATATACATATACATATATATACCCTGACCTGTTATATTGATGAGGGTAGGGACAGGGACAATATCTGAGATAAATTTTGTACTTTCACCAGTGCACCAGTACTTTATAGATATTGGTTGAGTTGAATTTAATTTTTGAGGTAACAACTGATCACTTATTTGGGCATGTGTAAGATAGGGAGAATATGAGTGATAGCACAAAAGAGATTCTTTTACATTTCTAGTCTAGGTTCACCTAAATGAGCCCTATTTAAAAAAAACAATGAAAAGAATTTACAAATGAGTAAATAAATTATTGTAATTAACCAATAGCTACTGGCCTTTTTCAAATACTAGCCCCTGAACTATTAATAAGTTCCCTCCATGTAGCTAATGGTGGTTAGTTTTAAATTAATTAGTTAATTAACTAATTTTAAGCCTTTATTATTTATCCCTTCTTTTGTTCCATCTTGTTGATCAATTAAAAAATGAAAAATGAAACACACGTGACAAATATGCACAATCTAGCAAATTCCCCCAATGTCCATATCTAACAATGTATGTCTCGTACTGCATTTTAAGTCCATCATCTCTCTGTCAAGAGATGTTTCATCTTCAATTCTCTGGACTCATGGTTTATTATTGCATTGATTAGTGCTCAAAAGTCTTTTAAAGTAGTTTTTATCAATCATATTATTATTGTATAAATTGTTCTCCTAGACCTGCTCACTTTATGTTAGTTCACAGAGATCTTTACAGTTTCTTTTGAAACTGTCCATTTTCATCATTTGTTATGGCACAATAATTTTCCATTATACTCACATACTATAATTTGTTTAGCCATTCCTCAGAGGGCACTCCCTTAGTTTTCAGTTTGGGGCTATTTTGAAAAAATCAGCTACAAATATTTTTGTATCTATATATAAGTAATTTTTCTCTTTCTCTGATTTCTTTGGGGTATATGCCTAGTAGTTGTATAGCTGGGTCAAATGGTGTAGTTCAAAACTATTTTCCAAAACTTATTTACCATTTTATGGCTCCACCAAGAGGTGTGATTAGTGTGCCTGTTTTCCCAAAGCTCCTGCAACATTTATAATTTTCCTCTTTTGTCATCTTTACTAATCTGATGGGAGCAAGGTTAATTTGCATTTCTACAACTATCAATGATTTGGAGCATTTTAAATGGTTATTAATACCTTAGATTTCTTCCTTTGAAAACTGCCTCTTAATATCCTTTGATCATTTTTCTATTGGGGAATGACTCAGTCTTTCAAAATTTGCATGAATTCCTTATGTATCTTGCATATGAGAACTTTATCAGAGGAACTTGCTACAAAGACTTTTCTTTCCCTTCTCATTTTAAATGCATTAGATTTATCTAAAAACATTTAAATTTTATAGAATCAAAATAAAAAGAAAACAGTCCTCTTTTTCACTGTTTCATATTTTGTTGCTCAATACTTCACCACTGTGCTCATTTGATACTACTTAATAATGTGATGGGGCAGCAAGTTAACACAGTGGATAGAGTCCCAGGCCTGAAGTCAGGAAGACTCACCTTTGTGAGTTCAAATCCAGCCTCAGACACGTACTTTGGGCAAGTTACTTAACACTGTTTGCCTCAGTTTCCTAATCTGTAAAATAAGCTAGAGAAGGAAATGGGAAACCATTCCAGCATCTCTGCAAGAAAACCCTAAATAGGGTCATAAAGAGTCAGACACAGCTAAAAATGACTGGACAATAATAACAAATAGTGTGATATCAAGGAAGACAAAGGTTACAACAAACTACCAAAAAAGGAGATTATTGGATCTCTACCCCATAGCAATGCATTGCACTATGATATATAGCTGTGACATCAGTTAGATCATCCTAGATCTAGTTTTCTTTTGAATGTGTCCAAGATTGTCCATGAACATGTGAAATGTAACTCCAACTCTCAGACCAGATGTAGATCAAATGACAAAGATTCTCTTCTTTGATGACTCTAGTATAGTGACACTACAACATTTTAATTATGGATTTCAAAGAGGTTATCTTCAGGAATCACCATTGCTTACTTGTAAGTAACCTGTAAGTAAGGGAGAAGGGTGGGGGAAGAAGAGGTTAGAGATGTCTATTCTGCTTCCCTTCAAGCCACACAGTGACACTCCCATGCCGTAAACATGGGAGTCTCACCTCTAGTCTCTGGTCTCACCTCTACTCATAGTCATACTTCTAGCCTCTTCCCTGCCTACCCTTCTCCAAGGGAGGCTTTCATTCCTGCCAGAAGGGAGGTCAGAGGCAGGAGATTGAGGTAGAGGGCACTCAGGTCTCCTCAGAGAGATGACTAGAAGTATATCTATCTGATTCCTTAAATATTATAAGGGATATTTGTGGGTTCAAACTAACTTCTGATCATTTTGTCATTATTATGGGAAGTATGCACCCACGCTCTGCTTCCAAGCCTGAATCCTTTCCCATAAAACACCAGTTCTATAATGAAAATACATAGTACATAGACAAGAAACCCATTTGTCAACCTTAAAGTTTGCTAGACAAATCAGAGAAGGCATACATGAAAGAATATATACCAAACAAGGCACTGTGAAGGAGCTCTCCCATAGGGAGATAACAGCCCAAGAGAGAGAGAAAAAAAGAGAGTTCTAGATTTCACTTAAGGGAAAGTCCCTGAAGTCTTTATTGTAGCAAAATAGGGATAGGGCTATGATGGAGACCACCAGCTCCTTTTATGTCTGTCCCAGAATCTTTTCCTCCAGCAACCTGAAGTGGGGTAAACTTCTTCCATCTTCCCTTTCAAAGCTGGAAGGCAGGAGAACCTGAAGCAATTGACCCTTGAAGAGTTCCACAGAAGACCTGAAGCTGAAGAATCCTGAAGAGGACTGAAGAAGGCTTAAGTTCTCCCACTCTCTCCAATTCCACCCCATAGGGAAGGGTAGTCATTACCACCAATAAAGGGAGAGTCCTATAGTAAAGGGCTTTGGGACAGGGATTACATTTTCATATTATCTTCCAATTATATCTCATATCTTGAATGTCTCTAGTTATTCCCCTGTTGTCTCCTCCGTTAAAATGTAAGTTCTTTGAGGGCAGGGGATGTTTTCTGCCTTCCTTTTTATCCTTAGTTCTCAGTGAAGTGCTGGGCACCTAATAAGTGCTTAATACATCCCTATTGACAGAGTAACCGGCAAGGTACTGTGCTAGGTGATGGGATGTAAAGAGAAAAGCACTCCCTGCCCTCAAGGAGTTTTAGTTCTACTTGGGGATACAGCATATAAACAGATGAGGAAGCACAATCTTAGTTATTATTTATGATTTCAAAAAAAAAGCTTCAAATATTTTAGCTTATTTGATCTTCAGAACATCTTTGTGAAGTATGTCCTACGGCTATCATTCTTCCCACTTGACAGAGGAAGAAACTGAGACTAAGAAGTTGGATGACTTTCCTGTGGTCTTATGGAAGTAACAGTCAAGGGAAGCAGGAACCTGGTTCCCTCCAGACTGCAAGTACGGCCTTCTTTTCTTGTTACCATTCCTGCAGCCACCTTTGGTTCCTTCTAGAATGCAGTAATTTCCAAAGCCATAAACAGTCCTGGATTCTTTCAAGGAGAAATGATTCACAATGACACAACACACCTATTAAAAGAATGTGACATTTTCCTTGGTGCTTGGCAAAACATATATTTCAAAGTTTGCTTGAGTGTAGCTATGATCTTTTAAGAAGTCTGGAGGAAGATTAACATCTATTTGCTAAATATTTCTTATAAAATTAATTTTTCAATCGTGTTCTTTATATCGCTACAGTCTACATAACATGATTTAAAATTCTGGTCTCACGCGGCTAGTTCCAAAGTAGAGTTTTGATTAATCAGAGAATTGGTTTTAATCATTTGTTGCAAGGAATAATAAATGAGTGCAGCTGAGGACTCTGCAGCTGCCTCATGAGTTCTATTGGCCTCGCCCGGCTTCTCAGAATTTGACAAACTGTACGCGCTGTGTTACTGTGTTCACCTAGTATTTAATTACAGGGAAGCTCAAGAATGAAAAGTAAAACAACGGTTTGGAAATGAGGAGTAGGAAAAAATACAAATTCAATTAACTTGCTAGTGTTCAGTGTAATGTAAAAAGAACAAAATGAAAAAATGGTGGCAAGATTCCAGAAGACGATCGTGGATCGTTGTAGGATAACCAGGTCTCAAAATCAGAATTTAGACTTCTGAAGAACATGGGATGCACCAAGCTCATAAAACTGGCAGGCCCAACATTGTTCTAGTTCTGATTTACATACAGGCATCTGCTATGCAACACAGAGAGGCTATCTTCTATGTAAAGCCTATAATTCAATTCAACATTTATTAAGTGCTTACTGTATGCAGAGTACTTTGCTGAGTGCTGAAGGAGAAACAAACTTAGCTAAGACCCACTTCTCCTCCTCATAAAACTTTGCACTTAAAATACAGCAGGACACCTTCTCAAATACCTATGATGATTATTAGCATTAAGTATAATAAACATTTTGGTACAAAAAATGTATTAAGGTAAGCTTGTTATTGCCTTTCTTCTCTACCTGCCTTGCTTTTATTTTATATATTCTGCATCTATTTATATATGTACACATGGTCTCCCTGATAGAATGTAATTTCCTTGAGAGTAGACATTGTTTCATTTGTTCTATATGGATCTCTAGCGCCTAGGACAGTGCCTGGTACACGTTGGTTAATACTCTGCAAGGAGCAATTTATGTGCAAGTCAAGATATCACCCTCATGATGTCATTGGTCCTCTTTGAGAATGAAGGACAAACCACCACAACAATAATTTTTCCTCACAACATATCTGGTGAGATCAAAGAGAGATCAAAGGATCATAGATTTACATCTGGAGGGACCTCAGAAGACATCTAGTCTAAGCCTCTCATTTCACAGATAAATAGCTGAGGTCCAGTGATTTACCCAATGTCACAAGAGGACCTTGGCAGGTCTCTAATTGGAGCCCAGTTCTTCTAAGTCCAAATTCAGCACTATTCCCATAGTACTTCTCTGAATTACCATTTTAAAGAGATTATGCAACAATGAGAGTATTGCTGTACCTAGGATCATTTCTTTTATGATTCCATTAGAACCTAGCACTAGGCCACAAAAAATGTTGTTGTTTTTATAGTCTGAAGAGGTAACAGGTGGTTGTGAGACAAGGAAGGGAGGGGTGGATTTCTTTTGAGTTGTTAGCTGAAGAGTGATAACATTGCCTCCATACCCAACCTCTAGTCAGGTTCACATGATGGGACTATGCTTCTGGGTATATATGACTCCTCACACCTGTCCAGGGGAGAGAGGTTTCCCCTGAAAGTTTCTAGGTTCCTATTGGGATGGAGCATGACTGCTCATGGGCATCAGGCTCACAGCTAGGTAGGACCTCAGAGACTCGTGTGTCCCAGTCCTTCATTTTATTTTTTAAATTAAATTTTATTTATTTTCAAAGAAAAATCTGTCTTCTCTCCCTCCTATTTTCCCTCTCCTGCCACTTCAACCTTGAGAAAGCAAGAAAAGCTAAATCCCTACTATAAACATATGTAAGGGGCAGTTAAGTGGCACAGTGGATAGAGCGCTGGCCCTGAAGTCAGGAGGACCTGAGTTCAAATCAGGCCTCAGACCAAACACTTGACACTTGCTAGCTGTGTGACCCTGGGCAAGTCACTTAACCCCAATTGCCTAAAAAACAAACAAACAAAACAAATGTGTAGTCAGGCAATACAAATTTTTTCATCGCCCATATCTAAAAACATACATCTCAATCTGCATTTTAAGTCCATCACATCTCTAATAGGAGGTGGGTAGCATATTTTATCATGAGCCCTCAGGAACTATGATTGGTCATTGTGTTGACCAGAGTTTATATATATTTTTAATATTTGTTTTAATCAGCCAAGATCTGTCTTTTCTCCTTTCTACCCCAATCTCACCTTCCTCTCCATTGGGAATACAAGAAAAAGCAAAACCCATTATAAACATGTATAGGCAATCAAAACAAATTTCCACATTGGTCAGTCCTTAAAAAAAAAATCTCATTTTGCATTCTGATTTCTTTACTTTTCTATCAGGAGATAGAAACATGTTTCATCATTAGTCCTCTGGAATCCTGCTTGATCGTCGTGCAGATAAAAGTTCAGCATAATGGTATTCCATCAAATTTATATATCATAGTTTGTTCATCTATTCCCCAATTGCTGAATACCCTCTCAAATTCTCACAATTTGCTAGAATTTGTTTTGCTTAAAATAATCCCCTCCCTTAATCTACATCTAATGCCCTCCTCCCCACCTTCTCCTCTTTCCCTCCCTTTTCTGTGTTAAGCAAGAGTGCAGGAAATCTAAATCACAATTTCACACTATGAGAATCAGTATAATATAGGGAAGGGGGAAGGGAACACACATTGTATGCCTCGTACTGTGCTAAGCAATTTACAAATATTATTTCATTTGATTCTCACAACAGCTCTGGGACATAGGTGCTATTATGACCCCTATTACAGTTGGAAAAAAAAAAAAACTAAGGCAGAAGTTAAATGATTTATCCAAGATTACTCAGATATTATGTGTCTAAGATTGGATTTGAACTCAGGTCTTCCTGACTTCAGGCTTAGCCAGCACTCTGTCCACTACCCCACCTTACTACATCCTGAATAGAGGGCTGACTTTGGAGTCAGGAAGCCATGGGCTTATGTCCTGCCCCTCACATACACTGGCTATGTGATGATAGTCATATCACTTAATCTCCAAGTATCCTCAAGACACTCTCCAAAATAATCTTTCTAAGGTTACAGACAAGTTTCAGATTAAAAGTTGCATAAACTACCAGTCTGCTTTTGTAGATGGAGTTCTTCACATGGGAGTCCCCTAAAGCATGAAATCACAGATAAAGAACAAGAAAAAAAAGTGCAAGACATTGTGGTACATGTTGAGGAGATAAGAACAAAACTGAAAAAAAACCCAGTAACTACTCTGAAGGAGTTTATATTCTCGTTGGGGGTAGGAGGAGTATAGGAAAGAAATACAACATATTCACAAATATCAGGGACTGGACAATGGAAACCCAGTCCTGGGTGCATATTCAGGTGCCTGCATGAATGTTGGTGAGCCTGCTTCCATAGATGCATAATAGAGAGTTGTTCTTTAATTCAAACATGTGCAAGTATTTTATGACTCTCCTATTTGTTTACTATGTAGTGAAGAGGTGTCTTTTGATTTTCTACTGAGCTGAAACTGAATGTACAAATGATAGACCCCAACAATTGGACCAGGGGTGGGGAACTTGCGACCTCAAATCACATGTGGCCCTCTAGGAGGTTCTCAAGTGCAGCCCTTTAACTGAATCCAAACTTCACACTTCATTTGTGAAGCTTCACACTTCATTTGGATTCAGTCAAGGGGGCTGCACTTGAGGACCTAGAGGGCCACATGTGACTTGAGGTTGCAGGTTCCCCACCCCTGCATTGGACTGTCTCATTCCTCTTTCTTCAAATGAGAAGGAAGATCAACTATGGGCATCTGGATGAGAGAGGAGTCTTGTGTCCTCACTCCCCTGTTAGCTGCCATGAAGATGCTGAGGAATGGCCTAGGAAAGACTGTCCATCTGAGATTGGGCCATCTTCTGTTTATGTCTTCTTTTCCTTGGTATGGAGTTCTGTGGGAGCTTGAAAGGTACAGGGACTAGAGTCCATACCAGTCTGTTAGCCACCGAGCCTAGTGAGGAAGACAGTTCTGAGAAGTGACCTTTGGGATCCAACCCTATGAACTGACCTGGCCAAAAAGAATCTCCTTCTTCCATTGGCTATGCTGGGAATGAATTTGATGGGCCAAATGCTTTGCAGTAATAACCTTAAAATGGATCCCACACTTCCCATGGTCTGAAGTAGTCAGAGGGGAGAGTGCCTTACTCCCCACCCCTACCCAAGAGTGGTGAGATGTATTTGAACTTACTATGTCTTTTTAGTAAGTATCACTTTGTAAAAAGCTAATTGATGGGAATAGGTCAAATTGATAGTGGTTCAGCAATCACCGGGTCATTGAATGATATAGAAGATATACTAACAGTTACAGGCATTTTATATCAAGGAGAAAATACTGGAATAAGGGTTCAATCTGATAGCATTAAAACCCCCTTCCCTTCAGAGAGAACCCCAGAGCCCATAGCGGGAGATATAGCTAGTCATCCCCCTGGGGACCTGACTCATGAGTGAGTGTGAGTTGGTATAAGTAACCTCTAGAGCTGATAAATATTACACACAGAAAAGTAAATACAAGGTAATTAAAAGGAATAAACACTAACAACTGAGAGGAATCAGGAAAGTTCTTTCTTAATGGGAAATAAAACCTGAATGGAATCTTAAAGGATAACTAAGTATTCTAAGCACAGAGGTAAGAAGAAAGTAGTTCTTGATACACTGCCCCACTATCAATTATCAATTAGATTTTTACAAGGTGATATATACTGAGAAAATTGAACAAGAACAGAAGTTCAAGGTTATGCAAAGGTACAACAGTAGAAGATGCGATTTTCAGGATTCTCATAGAATTGAAGACTTGAGTATCAAAGAAAAGCTTTGAAACCAAAGTTATTGGTATGTTACCTTATAATAAAACTAATAATGTTAACAAAGGCAACCATCTTTTGAATTTTCTTTAGAATGAAGGGAAAAGCCAGGAGGCAAAATCAACCATGGCTCCTTCCGTCACTCCCAAGTTAAAAAAGAATTATTCAGAAGACCATAGTACATAGTTAAATTTTCTATCCTGAGAAACTCAGAAATCCTTGGAAAGAAAGTTTACTTAATTCAAACAAACAAAAAAGCTGTTTCTGCCAAATAAATTTAAACTGTCAATTCTTAGTGACTTACCACAGAAAATGAATACCAACTGCTGTTATATATCACACACCTTTTTATAAAGAATTTTGTTTCCTCTGATGGGTCAAATCTATAGGAACAAAAGGACAGGAAATCAATGACTGGAGTAAGAAATGCAATAAAAAGTCGACTTTGTCTTCAGTGTAGTGTTCCTTCACTTTAATCATTGCTATCAACTGACTTCTTACCATCTGTGTCCATTGCAACATGCCCTCTATAACTTGGTTGTATCCAAGTGTAGTCCAAAATTCCCCTGGGGAGTACCTGCCTGGGTTATTATCAAGAGATCTCTTACAATGGTACAATAAGGATCCTGTGCTGAAGGTTCTCACCATCCTTACTTGGAACCATCCTCTAGAAAAATCTTCTTGCCTGCTGTCCTACACTGCTCATAATTTCACTGATCACCATGAAACCCTAGTATCCAGCTTTCCAATGATAAGTCACTCAGCACTTAATGACAATAAGTGATACTTGTGTCAAACATCCTAAGTATTTTATATACATTATCTGATTTGATCCTCATAGCAATCCTGGCAAAGGAGATGTTATTGTTATCCCTATTTTACAAATAGGGAAATTGAGGCTTACTGAGGCTACATGATTTGCCCTACAGGGTCAAATTGGTTAGTTAACTAACTAGGTAACTAATTGGTTAGTTACCAGTTAGTGTCTGAATAGAGATTTGAACCCTGGGTTTCCTGAGTAGACTCCAACATACTTAACCCCATTGACTTCAGATAGATGGACTAGTTGTAAAGCACCACAGCCAATCTACAGGCATGCCTCAGAGATATTGTGGGTTCAGTTCCAAACCACTGCAATAAAACGAGTATTTCCATAAAGTGAGTCACACAATGGCTTTGGGTCCCCATTGCATATAAAAGCTATATTTATACTTACTGCAGTCTATTAAGTGTGCAATAGTATTACTTGTAACAAACACAATGTACAAACCTTAATTAAAAATACTTGCTGGGGCAGCGAGGTGGCGCAGTAGATAGAGCACCAGCCCTGAAGTCAGAAGGACCTGAGTTCAAATCCAGCCTCAGACCAAACACTTGACACTTACTAGCTGTGTGATCCTGGGCAAGTCACTTAACCTCAATTGCCTTAAAAAACATTTTATTGCTAAAAAAAAAAAGATGCTGACCATTATCTAAGCCTTCCGTAAGGCACAATCTTTTTGCTGGTGGAGGTTCTTGCCTTGATGTTCATGGCTGCTGACTGGTCAGGATGGTGGTTTGTGAAGGTTGGGGTGGCTGAGGCAATTTCTTAAAATAAGACAGCAATGAAGTTTGCCACATGGATTGACTCTTCTTTCATTTGAACACTTAGAGGTCATTGTAGGGTTAATAATTTGTCTAATTTCAATACTGTTGTGGCTTAGGGAATAGGGAGGCCCAAGAAGAAGGAGAGAGAAGAGGAATTGCCAGTCAGTGGAGCAGTGAGAACACATATAAAATTTCTCAATTAAGTGTGTCATCTTATATGGGCCCAGTTTGTGGGGTCCCCAAACAATTACAATAGTAACATCTAAGATCACAGACCACCATAACAAATATAATAATAATGAAAAAAGTTTGAAATATTGTGAGAATTACTAAAATGTGACACAGCAGGAGTGCATACTGTTAGAAAAATGGTGCCAATGGTCTTGGTTGAAGCAGGTTTGCTACAAAACTTCAATTTGTAAAAAAAAATGCAATAACTGTGAAGCACAATGAAGTGAAGTGCAATAAAATGAAGAATGCCTGTATCTCAGAGGATATCTCAAAGCTTTTCTCAGGTTGGTAGAAACTACCAGAGCTTGTATTGTGACATTATAGCTTTTGAGAATCCAAGGATACTTCCATACCATGGACATCAGAGTAGGATTTTTTTTCTGTAGAAAATTTTAATTATAGGCCTTTAGAAAATGAAAAGCTTTTCACATAGGTCTTAAGAATTCTTTGGTCTGTGACTTCCTTCTCCTCCTGAATTTCCCAGTAGGGTTCCAATATATGCAATATACACACATTTGCTTCTCTTGACTTTCTCTCCTTGGGTCATTTAAGACCTGATTGCCCAGGGTGTATTTTAAGCTTTGTAGTATGGTATGTGGGGTGAGGGGGTAGACATTGAAGGGAGGAGAGGAAGCATGAAGAAGTAAAGATATGAATGGTCGATTCTAGAATGATTGTTGGGTTTTTATATAGTTCAGGCAACCCAGGAAGAGATGATGGTGGATAGACTTATAAACCAGGCCATTGGTTTTTCATACTTGAAATAGGAATTTCATTAATAGTCTATAATGTCTTCAGTTTTAGTAAAATGACTTCTATTTTATCATATTATCAAATTAAGTAATCATACACAGTATTGGATCTAGGTTCAGGAAAGCTTGAGGTCAGATCAAACCTTAGACACTTACTAGCTGTGTGACCTTGAGCACCTCACTTAACCTGTTTGTTTCAGTTTCCTCAAGTGTAAAAGGGAGATAATCATAGCACCTACTTCACAGGGTTGTTGTGAGGATCAAATAAAATATTTGCAAAGTGTTTAGAACAGTGCTTGGCACATAGTATGTACTTAAATGCTTGTTCCCTTCTCTCCACCAAAGTTAGAATTTTCTCACAGCTTTCATGAAAGATATTTTTCTATTAGCACATAGGGCTGTCTGGCTTTTGCCATCTGTCCTCCTGAACTAAAAATTGAATTAAAAATGGAGGAAAATGCATTAAGAAATACCTTCAGGGGTTTGCGTATGGATGAGGGGATGCCTCAGTGTAGAAGATCTTATTTAGAGAATGATATTTCTTGGAAATCATAATAAACAGCATCCCTGTTTTAGAAATATAAACAGCCAAAGGAGTTAGAGGAAATACATTTTCATGAACCATGTAGAGAAGGAAAGGAAGCCACAAAAATTTCCCTAAGAAATCTAATCCTGCTTGAGATTTTGGTTGTACCTTTTTTTTTGAAAGGGGGATTAATGTGATCAAATTCAGTCTTTAAAGGGTGAGTATATTTATTTTATTCAAAAACATTTTTCAAGTATGCTGCTCAAAGAAACTATCCCTTTTGGAAAGAGGGGAGGCAGGTTAGCACAGCTGGGATTAAGAGGAACCTATGGCTGTCTGTGTGTTAGATATGGAGAGTCTTGAGAGGACAAATGGCTAGCTCATCATTCACCTTCGTTGAGATTGAGTCGCTCTAGACGTCAGAGCATTTTGACAAACTTTTGGTTAAGGAACACATCAGGAGAAAGCTCTATGTGACAAGCAGCAGAAGGCTTTGTTAAGCCTCTGCTTTTTTCTTTAGTTTTCAGAGCCATGAATTACTGAACTTATTTCTGATGTTCAGAAGCTCAATAGCACCTCAAAGAAGAATGAATCTTTCCCAAAGTCCATTTCTGTCAGACTTCATGAATTCTTTTCCCCTCTTCCCCAAATTCTAGTAGCAACATAGCAGGTAGTTAAATTAAGAGAAAACCCTTTTGAATAGGAGTTAATCACTAGTATATGTAAAACAAATATGACTGGCATTCAAAATTTTAATCAAAAAGCTTACTAATCTCTCACTGTGCTACAACTTCACCAAGGTAACTCAGTCCTCTTCCCCTCCTCTTCTCCTCTCTGTCCTGTTTTCTCTCCTCCTTCCCCTCCACCCTAACTTTCCTCCCTGTCCCTCACTTTGCAATGTTCAGGAAAACCCATTAAGGAATGCTTAATCCAAGAGGGTCTAGATGATCAAGAAAAATTAAGCTCCTAATAACAGCAAAATCGAAAGAAATTTGGACAAAATGACTCTCTGCATCACAGATTTTGTTTACTAGTGGGTAATTAATTCTCCACATATGTTGGGAACATCTGTCGCAGTGACCTGCCATCGTATCTGTGAAATGACTGCTGTGCTGTTCCCCCGCAGGTCATTAGCAACACTCTGAAAGGAAGCTTCTTTCTCCTACCCCCAGCCTGGGCAACTTTCTTTTAGCCATGTAGTTTCTCCATGTAAGTTCTTTGGCATACTTGCCCTCTACCAATTCCCTCCCTGTCCCCAGCATCTTCCACACCCCCTATTCTAAAGGCTATAGATTCTGAGTCAATAAAAGATTCTGGCCACTGGAACAGAATGGGAAATGAAAATGGGCTGGTAGATGACAAGCCCACAGATTTTTTTGCAGATGTTTACAGCTTTGCTTAAGCCTCTTTAAATCCCATCAAGCATGGTTGAATTGGAATGCTTGCTAATGCTTCTGACTATGGCTTCTACATCTAATTTGAGAAAAGCTGACCCCTTGTACCCAGATGTTTTTATGACCAAGGAGTTACTTTATATTTAGGAACAAAAGCAACCAAAATTGAAAAAAAAAAGAATAGCAGTAAAAATGAATGAATTATAAAACAAACATAAAAATGTTGTTCTTTCTACCAGTCATTCTATGGTTGGAGATTTGATAACCAGAAAGCAGAAGAAGGAAGCCTCAAAAGATTCCAATCCACACTTAAACAAGAAAATCCCCTACAACATATCTGCCAGGTAACCATCCATCCTTTCCTCAAAGACCTCCAGGAAAGAAAACTCTCCCTTCCAAGGCAGAGTGGCTGCTTTTGGCTAACTCTAAAACTTGGTAGTTTCTCCTTAAAGTTAAGCTAACTGTAACTCTTTATTTCAATTCTCCCCTCTAAAATCAAGCCCCCCCAAATTCTATTCCTTTTTTTCATGATAGCCTTTCAAATGTTTGAAGTCAGCTCCCATGTACTGGTTTCTTCTCTTCTTCAGGCTAGACGTTGCAGTTCCTTCAACCAGTCCTCATATGTCAGTGGTCTTGGGGTTCTCATCAGCCTGCATTATCTCCTCTAGATACTCTCCCTCTTATCTGTGTCCTTGCTAAAATGTGACACCTAGAACTAAGTATAACACCTCAGATGTGGCATGACAGCATGGCTATGACAGAGTATAATGAGACCAAACCTGGAAGCTATAGTAGCCGTCCCTAGGTAGAATTTAAAAGCACATTAGTTTTATTGGCTGCCTTATCACACTCTTTACTAATATTAAGCTTTCTGTTCCCTGAAATCCTAGTTTGTTTGTTTGTTTTTTCATATGAACTCTTGTCCAGCTATAGTTCTTCTATCTTAAACTTGCAGAGTTGATTTTTTTAACCCAAGTGTAAGACTTTACATTTATCCCTATTAAATTTCATCTTGATGGATTTGGGTATGTGGTTCTAGGTTGCTGTGTACTCTTTATGGACCTCTATTGTAGGAATGACCACTATAAGTGTCACTAGGGCTGTAGAGCTATCAAAGTGGAAGGGGGGTAGAAATTGTTTTTAATTTACATCATTCAGTGGAAATTGTGAAATGATAGTTCCTGACTTGAAAGAAATGGCTTAAGGGTATGGATTAGCCATCCCTTGAAGTTTTAGCTTTGAGCTATTCTGGTAGGCTGCCTCATTAGCTTGTCAAAATGGCCCCCCTTATAAACCTTCCTTTTCCTAATAAGACTTGGGTTTCTCTCTGTAGAACGTTTCCGGAAGACTCAAAGAAAAAGGGTGACATAAATACCCTGCTTAAGAAACATACCTTCTTATATAATTCACCATTTATCCTTAGTTCTGGCCTTTTGAGCAGGCAATACAAATCTAATCTCTCTTCTACATGATATTACTTTAAATACTTCAAGACTATTAGTTATCACATCTCACAAAGTGAAGAGTTCTTTAATCTGGAATCTATGACCTTATGATAGTTCACAGTTTCATGTGCAATCATTTCTTTTTTATTTTACTATGTTAGGGAAATGCTTGCTTTATTTCATACATTAAAAATAAAATCAATGAAAAATAAATATGTTGATAATTCTTTCAATATAATTAGTTTCCTTTGTAATCCTCTGTAACTTATTTTATGCATTTAACATCCTTATTGTGAGGAGTGATTTTCTTCTAGATTGCCAAAGGGATCCATAACACAAAAAGATTAACAGCCTCTGCCCTGTCTTCTCTTCTTGAAAGTAAACATCTCCAATCCATCAACTGGTCCTTGAACAGTATTCTATTCATTCTGGTCAATCTTCTCTGGATGTGTTCCACATATCCTTTCTCAAATGTGATTATTCTGGACACTATTCTTCTATTAACATTGTCTAGGATCAAACTAACATTTTTGCCAATCACATCACATCACTGGCTGTATTGAGCTTAGAGGTCCTTAAACTCAGGTTTTGTGCACATAGACTATTGTTTAGCTACACTTTCCCCATTCTGTACTTGTGAATTCCTAAACGAACAAACAAACCCATATTTAAGACTTTGCATTTCTAGTACCAGCCTAGCCTTTACTTTCATAATAGCCCATGGTATTTTCAATGACACAGTTCAATTTGCACAATTAAAAATTCTGCTTTGGCAAGGGAGCTCATGCTTCAAGTTTTGGGGATTTTGAAAACAGCTCAAGATTTCTTTCATCATGGTAATTGATGACTCTATCTCTACCTTGGAATAAAAGTCTTTCATTTATTTGCCAAGATCCTTTCACACTCTGTTATTATCCTTTTGCTCCCCAGCTAGTGAGTCTATAGCAAAAGTGACTATGGAGGAAACTGGATGACTTATAGAAGTCATGTTGAATTGAGATAAATGAAACTAGAGAAAGCAGAAGAAATAATTTGACAGTGAGTTTCAGCTTTAAGCCAGGTGACAAAGTTATGGACTTTGGAGACATTATTAGCAGTAAAGAGCCAGCATATCACTTAAAATGGAGGAGCACCTTTTGAGCAAGAGATTGAGGCCAATCACAAATCAGAGCACATTGTACAAGCACCTTGGTGGTACATGGATTTCTGCTCCTACCTTCCCAATTATTAACATTCCCTGCCCCTTGAAATGACTTGGTATTGCTTTATTTTGACTTACATTCCACTTCTACTTCCCCAGTAAAATGTAAGCTCTACGAGGACAGGGATTTTTTTTGTCTCCAGTGCCTAGCACAATATCATAAACACTGCAGATTGTTAATAACTATTTGTCATATTGTACTGGCCTTTTAGTGGGCAACTAGGTGCCACAATGGCTAGAGTGAGAGGTCTGAAGTAAAGAAGACTTATCTTCCTGGGTTCAAATCTAGCCTCAGACATTTATTAGCTGTATGAACCTGGGTAAGTCACTTAAGGCTGTTTGCCTCAGTTTCCTCATCCGTAAAATGAGCTGATTAAGGAAATGCCAAGAAAATACCAAATGGGGTCATGAAAAGTCAGACACAACTGAAAAATTACAACAACAACAACATTGGTCTTTTTTCAGCCACACATATACACAGACTACAATCACTTTCAGCTTGGATATAGGATCATAAACTCATTGATTTAGAACTAAAAGGAATGGTAGAGGAAGTCCAACCTTCACATTTTGCAGATAAGGAAATTGAGATTGAGATTAATTGACTTGTCCACTTTGAATGGACATTGAGTAACAGAACTGAAATTTGAATCCAGGTCTTCTGACTTCAAATCAGTGATTCTTTCCTATTCTGCACTGCCTTTCATCTTTGAAAATGGACAACTAGCAAACTACTTAATGTATAGCACTGATCCACAAATGAGTTAGTTGTGAGGAATAGAAGATTTCTGCTCTCAAATGAAAGGTTTATTTTTTCAGATGACAACTTTCACATTCATTAAGGGTTTTTAATATATCAAAATGGCACCTGTTAAGTCTACATAGTCATAAATTAATAAAGTAATTTATTCACTGGATGTGTTCTCACTCAACAGGGATACCAGGGCAAATCCACCTAACACCAGAATGAACAACCTTGAGAGGTGGAGCAAAGATGGCGAAGTAAAGTTGGGACTAACCTGAGCTCTCCCCCAAACCCCTCTGAATACCCCTCCAATTTTAAAAAATTACTGTAACCAAATTCTAAAGCAGTAGAAACCACAAAAAGATGGAGTGAAACAAGTTTCTAGCCCTAGACAAGTTGGAAAGTCAGCAGGAAAGCTCTGTTGCACCAGGGTAAAAAAGGAGCACAGTCCAGCACAGGCCTTGCCAGCACAACCCCAGCCACAGCAAACCAGGAGCAGGCCTTGGGGTGACTGAATCACTGGCAGCAGTGGAGATTTCCAGACCTCTCAACCCAGAGATGCCAAGGACAACTTAAAAGATCAGCAGAAAAAGTCTATGGCATCTGGGTGAGAATGAAGCACAGTTCAAAACAGCCACAATAGCACAGCCCCAGCCCCAGCAAACTAGGAGTAGGCCTTGGGAGTGACTGAATCAGCAGCAGCAGCAATGGCAGCAACTGCTTCCAGAGCTCTCAGCCTACAGTAAGGTATCAAATGTGACTGGTCAGAAGGAGATTACAGTGGTCATTTTGCTACCACTGAGGCAGGATTACATTGCTTTGTCCATACATGGATCTGAGTTGCAGTCCTGGGTGGCAGTTCCAGGACGAAGATGAGCACTAGCATACCAGAGCTTGTAATCACGTGGAGAGGGGAGCCTTGTCACAATTCCAGGCAGAAAAGAGTGCTTGTGGTTACTCACAAACTAGAGCACAGGCCAGGAGAGGAGTAAACACGTCTCCTTAAAACACACCTCCCTGGAAGAACTGAAAACTTACAGGTCCCTAGAAGTATCTCTGAAAACAGGTTTATGAACCCCCTGAATCATGAGACAGTGTGCCCTCTACCCTGGAAGCAGAGCCCTACTTTAACAAAGAGTTAGAAGTCAGCAAATAGGTTGGGGAAATGATCAAACAACAGAAAAACACTCTGATTATTGAAAATTACTATGGTGACAAGGAAGATCAAAACACACATTCAGAGGAAGACAGCAAAGTCAGAACTTCTACTTTCAAACCTTCCAAGAAAAATATGAATTGGTCTCAGGCCATGGAAGAGCTCAAAAAGGATTTTGAAAATCAAGTAAGAGAGGTAGAGGAAAAATTGGGAAGAGCAATGAGTAATTCAAGAAATCATGAAAAATGATTCAATATCTTCAAAAGAGACACAAAAAACAAATACTGAAGAAAATAACACCTTAAAAAACAAACTAGGTCAAATGGTAAAAGAAGTCCAAAAAACCAATGAGGAGAAAAATGCCTTAAAAAGTAGAATTGGCCAAATGGAAAAGGAGATCCAAAAGCTCACTGAAAAAAATAATTTCTTAAAAATTAGAATGCAGTAAATGGAAGCTAATGACTTTATGAGAAATCAAAAACAAGAAAACAAAACCAAAAGAATTAAAAAATAGAAGACAATGTGAAATATCTCACTGGAAAAAGAATGGAGCTAGAAAGCACATCCTGGAGAGATAATTCAAAAATTATTGGACTACTTGAAAACCATGACAAAAAAAAAAGAATCTATGCATTATCTTTCAAGATATCATCAAGGAAAACTGCCATGATATTCTAGAACCACAGGGTAAAATAGAAGTTGAAAGAATACACTGATCACCTCCTGAAACAGATCCCAAAAGGAAAACTCCCAGGAATATTACAGCCAAATTCCAGAATTCTCAAGTCAAGGAGAAAATATTGTAAGCAATCAGAAATTAATAGGTACCAAATTAAAAAAAAAATTTCTTAATCTCTAGAGCAAGAGCGTGAGGTATTATGTGTAAAAGAAATTACCTCCCCCCACCAAATAATAAGACAGACGGCACAAAAATGAAAACTCTTCTGGTGATGGAGCCACAGTCAAGATAACATAAGATTTAGCACTTCTACATTAAAGAATTGGAGGGCTTGGAATATAATATTCTGGATGGCAAAGGAGCCAGGATTACAACCAAGAATCACCTACCCAGAAAAACTGAGTATAATCCTTCAAGGGGAAAAATGGATATTCAATGAGATAGATAACTTTTAAGCATTCTTGAAGAAAAAAAAACAAAGCTGAAAAAAAAATTGACTTTCAAATGCAAGACTCAAGAGAAGCATAAAAAGATAAACAGGAAAGGGGAATTATAGGAGACTTAATAAGTTTAAACTATTTATATTCCTACATGAGAAGATGGTATTTGTAATTCATAAGACTTTTCTAATTATTAGGGTAGTTAGAAGGAGTATATATATATATATATATACATGAAGCAGAGGGGACAGATGTGAGTTGAATATGAAGGGATGATATCTAAAAAATAAAACTGAAGGATGAGAGAGGGATATACTAGGAGAAATGGAAAAGGAGGGGTAGAATGGGGTAAATTATCTTACAAAAAAGAGACAAGAAAAAGCTTTTACAATGGAAGGGAGGAGGTGGGGGAGGTGAGGGGAAGTGAGTGAACCTTACTCTCATCATCAGAGTTGTCTCAAAGAAGGAATAACTTACACACTCAATTGTGTATAGAAATCTGTCTTACCCTACAAGAAAGTAAGAGGCAAAGGGGATAAGAGAGGGGTGTGTGTGATAGAAGGGAGGGCAGATTGGGGGAGGGGTTTGTCAGAAGCAAAACATTTGTGAGCAGGGACAGGGTGAAAGGAAAGAGAGAATAGAATAAATGGTATGTGTGAAGGGGAATAGGAGGGAGGGAAATATAGTTAGCAATAGTAACTGTGAAAAAATTTGAAGCAAGTTTCTCTGATAAAGGCTTCATTTCTCAAATATATGGAGAACTAAGTCAAATTTATAAAAATAAAAGCCATTCCCCAATTGATAATTGATCAAAAAATATGATCAGTTTTCAGATGAAGTAATAAAAGCTATCTATAGCCATATTAAAAAAAGATACTCTAACTCACTATTGATTGGAGAAATGCAAGTTACAACAATTCTGAGGTACTACCTCATACCTATTAGATTGGCTAATAGGACAGAAAAGGTAAATGACAAATGTTGGAAGGGATTTGGGGGAAATGAGACTTTAATGCATTGTTGATAGAGCTGTGAACTGATTCAACCATTCTGTAGAGCAATTTGGAACTATGTCCAAAGGGCTATAAAACTATGGTTACCCTTTGACCTATCAATAACACTGCTAGGTCTGTATCCCAAAAGAGATAAAAAACTAAAAGGAAAAGTACCTATAGGTACAAAAATATTTACAACAGCTCTTTTTGGGGGTAAAGAATTGGAAGTTGAGGGGATGCCAATCAATTGGGGAACAAGTTGTGGTATGTGATGATGATGGAATACTATTGTACTATAAGAAAGGATGAGCAGAATGCTCTCAGAAAAAACCTGGAAAGACTTCTATGGGCTAATACAAAATGAAATGTACTGTGTACAAAGTAACAGCGATATTGTAAAATGATCAGCTGTGAAAGACTTAGGTATTCTCAGCAATACAACAATCCAAAACAACTCTGAAGGACTTATGACAAAAATGTTAGCCATCCCCAGAGAAAGAATTGATGGTGTCTGAATACAGATTGGAGCATACTTTTTTTAACATTATTTTTCTTGAGGTTTTTTTTTTGTCTATGTTTTCTTTCACAACATGACTATTATGGATATTTTTTGCATGAATACACATGTATAACCTATATAGAATTGCTTGCTTTCTCAATGAGGGGGTATGGAGAGAGAGGAAGGGAGACAATTTGGAACTCAAAGTTTAGAAATGAATGTTAAAATTTGTTTTTACATGTAACTGGGGAAAATAAAATACTAAATAAGGGAAAAAATCAACAACCTGACATTTACCTATTTCCATATGTATCTGAACAACTGGGGCTTTGTCTCATCACACTAAGTATCTAGCTTCTTGGTTGGCCACTTACAGCCCATGCAATCTAGTCTATAATTTGGGCAGGTTATTCTTGCTATATGATCCACCCAGTGTCTTTCTGCAAGATAAACTGTCTCCACCAGGTCTACCTCATTTGACCTGTGGAGCTATCATGCTAAGTTTATGGAGGGTTAAATAAGAAAATAATTAGGCTGAAAACAAATCTCTAAGTAGCCATCATCTACTAGAGAAGCAATATAGTATAGTGTGAGGGGGAAATCCTTGCATCATCACAAGACTTAGATTCAGATATTAGCTCTGCTGCTTACTACCTGTGCAAACTTAGGAAAATCATAACTTCTTTAGCCCCCAATTTCTTATTTGTAAAATTGAGTACATTGAATTAGATAATCTCAAAGAGGCCTTCTAGCCCTAAGTCTTAGGAGTATGTTGATTACTTAAAGTTATGTGTTGTGACATATGTGCTCCAACACAAAACAGTTATTGAGATTGGTTTTCTTACAGAAACCTTTCTTAACTCATTCAAAATAATGTTGCATAGCAAATAATCTTTAATGCCATTCATGGGCAGTTCCCTCAGTGAGATTCCTTTGTAGTTTCTCTCCAGCTGCCCTGCCATGAATGGAATATCACATGAGTTTTCACAATCTTCAATCAATAGCTCAATCTTCTCTGGGAATGGCTTCCATTTGTTTCTTGTCACATGGACATTTATGTCACTTCCCTTGTCTTCTAGCATTCTTTGTGTGGTACCAGTTGCAAGAGGTGTTTAGAGAATATCTTGTTTATAGAGCCAAAAGTGAAGGCATGAAGTCAGAGTTCTGTTATTATTTTGCCCAGATTATTCCTCTTCTAGGAATATAATGACTATTTCCTCTGGATGGGAAATGCCCCTCCTTGTTCTTTATTCTATGGACTAAATTAACAAGGCTTCACATTCTATATGGTTCTCTCTGAATATAAAAAGGCCACCCCAAAAGATATTCTCTGAACTAGTATTTCCCATCTTTCCCACCCTCTCCCAAACAGAGTTTCAGCCAAACTAAATACATGCATTTTAAATTATCTTTGTGTTCAAGGGTATTCACAGAGCATTTATTCTGTCATGAAATACTTCTCCTTTCCTTTCCCCTCCCCTTGACTTTGTAGTAGAACTAAATATTTGAGCCAGGGCAAAATATTTTAGTTTCCTACTCTATTATCAGTTTAAGTTTTTTTCCAGTACAATTAAAGAATGTTGTACCCCCAAATTACAAAATACTTAGGAAGACAATGTATGGTATAATACACTTGGAGGAGGGGTGGGCAATTGACTTTAGAAGACCTGGATCAGTGGCCAAAGACTCTGAACAAATAGTTTTCCAGAAAAGAATCAAAAATTAGGTCAGTCAATAAACAGTCAAACAGTAAACATTTATTAAATGCTGACTATGTGCTAGGCATTGTGATAAGTTCTAGGGATACAAAAATAGGCAAAAGATAGTCCCTGTCTTCAAAGAGCTCAAAATCTAATATGGGAGACAAGCAAACAAATATGCACAAACAAGCTAGACACAGGATTAATAGGAAATAATTTAAAAAGAGAAGGCACTAGGATTAAGAAAGTCTAGAAAAAGCTTCCCACAGGAGATTAGACTTCATTTGAGACTTTGAGAAATACAAGGAAACCAGTAGGCAGATATGAGGAGGGAGAGCATTCCAGGAATGGGGGATTCAGAGAAAAGGCCTGGAAATGAGAGATGGAGTGTCTGGTTCATGGAATATCCAGGAAGCCAGTATCACTGGTTAGAAGAATAAATGACAGGGGATAAGGTGTAAGAAGACTGTAAAAATAGAAAAGCATTAGGTTACAAAAGAATTTAAATTCCAAACAGAGGATTTATATTTGATATTGGAGGTGATAGGAGCCACTGGAATTTACTGGGTAGGGTGATGACAAAATCAAACATGTGCTTTAGGAAGATCACTTAGCTAAATGGAGGATAGACTGTGTGGGAAGAGACTTGAGGCAGGCAGATCCACCGGCAGGCTATTATAATAATCAAGGCATGAGGGGATGAGGGCCTTCACTAGATTGGCAGCAGTGCCAGAAGAGAGAAGAGGGAATTTTTGAGAGATGTTTCAAAGATGAAATAGATAGGCCTTGGCAACAATTTCCACATGGGTGAAGAGGCAGTAAGAGATAGTGGAGCTAAGGATGACACCTAAGTTGTTAGCCTGAGAGACTGGATGGATGGTGTTGCCTTTGACAATAATAGGGAAGATAGGAGGTGGGGAGGGTTGGGGGAAAAGATAATGAGTCCAGTTTTGTGTATATTGAGTTTAAGATATCTACTAGACATTCATCTTGAAATGTCTGAAAGGCATTGTAAGTGTGAGATTGAAGGTCAGCAAAGAGGTTGAAGCAGGCTAGATAGAGTTGAGAAGCAACAACATAGAGATGGTAATAAAATCAATGAAAGCTGACGATATCACCAAGTAAGATAGTATATAGGGAGAAGACAAGAGGGCCCAGGAAAGAACTCTGTGGGATGTGTGATCTGGATGAAGAGATACCAAAGGAGACTGAGTGGTCAGATAGGTATGAGGAGAACCAGGAAAGAGTAGTTTTCTGAAAACCTAGAGTAGAGGGTATCAAGGTGAAGAGGGTGATCAATGGTATGAAGGCTGCAAGGAGGTCAAGTAGAAAGAGGATTGAGAGAAGGCCATTGGATGTGTCAATTAAAAGATCACTGGTATCTTTGGAGAAAGTAGTTTTGATGGGATGATAAGGTTGAAAGTCATATTGTAAGGGGTTAAGAAGAATGTGAGAGGAGACAAAGTGGAGGCACCTATTGTAGATTGCCTTTTCAAAGAGTTTAGCCACAAAAAAGCAGAAGAAATATAATCAATGGAACCATCAAGTGAGGGTTTTGTTTTTGTTTTTGAGGATGGACATATCTGTAGGCAGTAGGGAAGGAGCCAGTAGACAGAGATTGAAAATAAGTGAAAGAATGGTGATGAAAGAGGGGGAAATCTGTTGGAAGAGATGGAATGAAATGAGATCACTTGAGCAGGTAGTCTTGATATGGAGTAAGGCCATCTCATCATGTGAAACAGGGGTAAAGGAGGGCATGGTGACAGAAGGCAAATGAGTGATTTGAGATGAACCATATGAAAGATTGTTCCAAATCACAAATGGGAGAAATGCAAATCAAATAACACTGAAGTTTTCACCTCACCTCCAGCAAATTGATGAAAAATAGGAATCATTCATGTTGGAAGGACTGTTGAAATATTGACAAACTTATACACAATTACTGGAATTGTGAATTATTCCAACCATGTGGCAAAGTAATTTGGAATTATTCTGAGAAACTGAAAATATCAATACCCTTTGAATGAGAGATCTCCAAGGAAGCCAAAGATGGGGGGGAAGTCTTGTGTATAGTAAAATGTAACATAAGCTTTTATATTATCAAAGAATTGGAAACATATTAGATGTCCACTTAATGCAAAATTACTAAGCAAATTGTAGTAAATAAATGTAATAGAATATTAATGCACAGGAAGAAATGATAAATATAAAGATTATAGAGAAGCATAGAAAGGCTTATATGAAATGATGAAAAGTGAAACAGAACCAAGAAAAAAACACATGACTCCAACAATGTAAAGAAAAAGACCAAAAAAAAAAAACTCAGAGAATGTGTTCATTTGTTCACTGTAATGACCAACTTGGCTTAAAAAAATATGAGAATATATCTCTCCTTTTGCAGAACAAAGGGATTATGACTATGGGTATAGAATGTAGAACATTGTATATACTATAGGAGTTGGTTAATGTGTTCCTTAGTCTTTCTGAATTACTTTTCCTTTTAAAATTTGTGAGTGTGTGTGTGTGTGTGTGTGTGTGTGTGTGTGTGTGTGTGTGTGTGCTGGTGGTGGGGTGGTTGGGGAGATTAATATTGGGAAGTTAATGTGATATGAAAATAAATGATAGTAAAATAGTGTTTTTAAAAAAAGAAGAAAAAATACAAGCTTTAAAAATGTTAAGTGGAAGAAAGCAAGCTCATGCTTGATTTTGTGGAAATAACCATTGAACATTTCATGAACATGCAGAAGAAGGTGGCCTAGCCATTCCAGATCTTAAATTGTATTATAAAGCAGCAATCATCAAAACTGCTTGGTACTGGCTAAGAAATAGAGTGGTGGATCAGTGGAATAGGTTAAATATTCAAGACACAGTAGTCAATGACTATAGTAATCTATTATTTGATAAGCCCAAAGACCCCAGCTTCTGGGATAAGAACCCACTCTTTGAAAAAAACTGCTGGGAAAACTGGAAAAGAGTATGGCAGAAACTAGGCATAGACCAAAATCTCACACCATATACCAAAATAAAGTCAAAATGGGTTCATGATTTAGATATAAAGGCTGATACTATAAACAAACTGGGAGAGCAAGAAATAGTTTACCTGTCAGATCTATGGAGAACAGAAGAATTCATGACCAAACAGGAAATAGAGAACATTACAAAAAGCAAAATAGATAATTTTGATTACATTATATTGAAAAGTTTTTGCACAAACAAAGCCAATGCAACTAAGATTAGAAGGAAGGTAGAAAATTGGGAAATAATTCTTACAACCAGTCTCTCTGATAAGGGCCTCATTTCTAAAATAGAGAATTCAGTCAAATTTATAAGAATACAAGCCATTCCCCAATTGATAAATGGTCAAAGGATGTGAACAGACAGTTCTCAGATGAAAAAATTAAAGCCATCTATAGTCATATGAAAAAATGCTCTAAATCACTATTGATTAGAGAAATGCAAATCAAAACAACTCTGAGGTACCACATCACACCTATCAGAATGGCCAACATGACAAAACAGGAAAATGATAAATGTTGGAGAAGATGTGGAAAAATTGGAACACTAATGCATTGTTGGTGGAGTTGTGAAATGATCCAACCATTTTGGAGAACAATTTGGAACTATGCCCAAAGGGCTATAAAAATGTGCATACCCTTTCACCCAGCAATAGCACTTCTAGGGCTATATCCCAAAGAGATCACACAAATGGGAAAAGGACCTACATGTACAAAGATATTCATAGCAGCTCTTTTTGTGGTGGCAAAGAATTGGAAATTGAGAGGATGCCCATCAGTTGGGGAATGGCTGAGCAAGTTGTGGTATATGATTGTGATGGAATACTATTCTGCTATAAGAAATGATGTACAGGCTGACTTCAGAAAAACCTGGAAAGACTTATATGGTCTGATGCTGAGTGAAGTGAGCAGAACCAAGACAACATTGTATACAATAACAGCCATGTTGTGTGATGACTAATATTGATAAACTTAATCCTTCCTGGCAATACAAGGATCTAAGACATCTCCAGAGGCCTTGTGATAGAAAATGCTATCCACGTCCAAAGAAAGAACTATGGAAGTTGAATTGCTATTTTTTTTCTCTTCTGTTGAGTTTTGTTTCCTCTTTCTGATGGTTCCTCCTATTGGTTTTAATTTTTACTTACAACATCACTAACGTGAAAATATGTTTAATATGAATGTAAATGTATAGCCTATATCAGATCGTGTGCCATCTTGGGGAGGGTGGTGGGGAGGAAGGGGGAGAAAAATTTTAAGCTCAAAAGCATATGGAAGTGATTATTGATAAATCAAAATAAATTAATTAAAAAGAAGAAGAAAAAATATAAACTTTTAAAACCTTAAGTGGAAGAAAGCAAGCTCATGCTTGGTTTTGTGGAAATAACCTTTGAACATTTCTCTTAACAAAGGAGTTACCTAACCATCATACTCTAATGGCTTATTCTATCAATGTTTACTTTTTTCCTTTCTTTTTTACCCTTTATAATCCTATGTATTTTATTGTATGCATTTTTCAATTTTTATTAATTAATTTACTTTTAGTTTTCTTTTTCTATTAATTAATTAATTTATTTATAGTTTTCAACATTTACTTCCACAAGATTTTGAGTTCCAAATTTTCACCCCATCTCCTCCCTCCCCCACCCCAAGATGGCTTGCATTCTGAATACCCCTTCCACTAGTCTGCCTTCCCTTCTATCTCTCTCCCCCTTCTCTTATTCTCTTCCTCTTCTATTTTCCTGTAGGGCGGGATAGATTTCTGTACCCCATTTCCTGTATTTCTTATTTCCCAGTTGCATGTGAAAACATTTTCATTAAACATGTGTTTTTAAAACTTTGGGTTCCAAATTTTCTCCCTTCCTCCTTCCCCACCCACCCTCATTGAAAAGGCAAGCAACTCAATATAGGTTATACATGTGCAGTTATGCAAAACACTTCCATAGTAGACATGCTGTGAAAAACTAACTCTATTTCCCTTAATCCTATCCCACCCCCCATTTATTCTATTCTTTCTTTTGACCCTGTCCCTCCTCAGAAGTATTTGCTTCTGATTACCCCCTTTCCCAATCTGCTCTCCTCTCTATCATCCCCTTACTCTCTTGTCCCCTTCCCCCCTATTTTCCTGTAGGGTAAGAGAGATTTCCATACCCAATTGAGTGTGTATGTTATTCCCTCCTTAAGTCAAATCCTATGAGAATAAGATTCACTCATTCCCTCTCACCTTCCCCCATTTCCCCTCCACTGTAAGAGCCTTTTCTTTTCTGTTTTGGTTGTGAGATAATTTACCCCTTTCAACCTCTTCCTTTCTCCTTCGCCTAATATAATCCTCTCTCACCCCTTAATTTTATTCTCCAAATATCACCCTTTCATCTTCAACTCACCCTGTGCCCTCTATCTATCTATATATCTATCTATCTATCTATCTATCTATCTATCTATCTATCTATCTATCTATCT